>NW_026778982.1:75000-375000 GCF_030144855.1 Hypanus sabinus
TTATTTACATAAACCTATGTAACGTTTGTTAATCTCGCATTATATTTTGGAAGAGGGAGGTGATGTATCGTTTTATCAGAGTGGGTTCAGGATGGGTAGAATAACATTAAGTAGAGTTTTATGTTTGGAAGACGATACTGAGACTGTTGAAGTGCTGTTAAATAAAGTTGTAATAGCGGTGTTTTTAATATTGAAAAGGCAGATGGTGTTTACAGAAGGAAGGACTTTTGCTTAAATTATTGACATCAGGAGTGGAGATTGTATCATTTCTGAGTTTATTTTAATTTGGACGGTCTCTGCAAGTAAAGGTAGGAAAGATACATTCTAGTTTCTACGGGATCGAGAATGGCATCCCAAAAGGCAGTATTTGCAACACTTTATTATGTAATATTTTGATTAATGTTATTTTCGCTGAGAGTGTATTGTTAAATTACTATGTACAGTTGAAGGAGCTTTCTGGATTAGAGGTAGAAATTTGAATTTAATTGTACGGAGGCTGCATTTAGCAATTAGTATATTTACACAATAGGCAAATAGCTTTCAGTAGCTAAACACAAGTTATGTGTTTTACAAACAGGACTGATGGACCTGCCATTGATCTGAAATTACATGATCAAACTCTCGGATACGAGTCTGTGCTGAGACACGGAGGCACCATATTAGTAAAATAATTGATAAATGTAAAGGAGCATTAAATATTCTCCGGTATCTATGTTTGTATTCTTGGGGTGCTACAGGAACATCTTTTTTGATCATTTATATTTGTTTAATTGGATCTCTTCTTGATTATGGATCAGCTTCATCTTCTACTTTAAAATGCTTCTGTGTGATTGAGAACACGGGCTTTGAAATGGTGTTGTGGTGCAGTAGATTCGTGTCCTATCAGGCCTCACTGCTTGAAATTGTACAATCACCTTGACAACTGCGGCCGCTGAACTTGATGTTAACATGGATTAATTTGATGGGGCAAGGAAAAGATAATCCTGTTAAAGGCATGTTGGTGGACTGTGGTGACGTCACGGAGAGTGTTTTTGGTTTTGGGTGGCTGAGCTCTTATCACGCTCGAAATATGGGTTTGTTGGTTCATGCAATCTGTCCCCCTGTCGCGTTCTCGGTAACCCCACCCTGTTTTACTAATGACTTCAGCTGATTTTGGGCTGAACAGTTTAATAATGTTTAAGGATGCTGTCATGTTGAGATTCTGTTAGCTCAACAGTATATTCAGGAAAATTATTATGATATGTGAACCATCATCATTAAACAGGTTAATCATTTTAACCATTTTTTGCAGACGGATCGAAAGATAATTTAACTGGGAATGATGGTGGAGCCTTTTTCTCTGACTGAATTAAAGGTAAGGATAGAGAAATGACTTACCGACCATTTATCAGAACATACGGCAAAATTGGTTGCCATCTGTTTTCTGCTTAGAATGGGTGAAGGAAATTTCCCGAGATAAATTTGTAATTCGTTCAGATTCCTTTTCGGTTTGATGAGTCTTAAAACAGGTTACTTCAGTAATAGATGAGAATTATTGTTAGAAACTCATCAAATAACTCATCATTATTTCCTATTCAAAGTATTGGTTTATATGTCGAATTCCTAAGGCTCTCTGCACATAGAGGGGCGGAGGGGAATGAACGGGTTGACTGTTTTTGGTATAAAGGTTGTTGAACTATTCAACTGTCAACTGTCGATAAAGAGCTTCCACCTAGGAAATCTGGGAACCTAGGAACCTATGGGCTTTAGTGTTAATAATTGTGGGCCTATGGAAAGACTGGTGGGATAATGGTCACAAGGGGAGATACAACTGTGTCTAATGGGAAATACCATTACAGAACACATAAAAGTGTTGGATTTATGGGAGAAGGGAAGAAAACAAGAATAGTTTTCCAATTAGCAATACTATACCTCATGTCGTGTTGGTAAACATCACTCTGGGCCGTGTACGTTTTGTCATTATGAAACAGTTGAACACATTTTAATTCAGTGAGAAGCGTATCAGAAAGAAAGAAATCAGATGGAGGCTTCATTACAATCCTCGGGGGTTGTTAGACTTTATTTAAAAGCTCTCTGACGTAATGGGAGTGACTTTAATTTAGTTCATAATATTGTGTTTCATTCCGTACGATCTCTGGGTAAATTACGTTTCGAACGGAAAAACAATAGAAGCGGCCAGGGTTTTATTTCCCAATTCTCCGCACCACACTCCAGTCCAGATGGTGGCGGCATCAGCGCCTTGAAGTGGGAATGTCGACCGTCGTTTGTCCAAATCCCGCCCTATTCCTTCACGTTAGCCAATCGTTCAAGGGACTGCGGAGACTGCTGTGATAATATTGGAATAGCCTATAGCATCGTACTATACGCAGCCGACATGGTGGAACGTCGGACTGCGAGGATGGTCCAAGGGAATGGAAATAGATCCAAATATCCACTGACCAATGGGTTTGTACCTTCCGGAGCAGTTCTTCGATTGACATCTTCCCGATCCAATGAGATACTGACCCTCCCGGAGGGTGCTTTGCCCCACCCCATACACAAACTATGCTGATATCCCATAGCTGCCGGACGATGGGATAATCGGCCTGGGAATAACATCTGGGAAATCAGGTGGTGAACGTGAGGGGCTGGACGCGGACTGGAAACACTGCGGCCGCCTCCGGCTTGTAATCAGGACGCCGCTTTATTGAGGAACTGAAGCACCGAGGTGACCGGATATTTCAACGCGCTGATCACCTGTGCCCTAAATTTTGACTGAGTTACCGCGTAAATAAATGTGTTCGTGCAGCAGCTGAAATTCCTCAGCAAAACACCGGCGTAGGTAAAGATCCATTCAGAGTCATTGAAATTGTATCCTTTTCCTGAGACATAATAATACATGAAATTTACAACCAGAGTCATCCACAGGAGGATGAAGCTGCCGGAGAGGGTGAAGAGTAAAACCACAGACCTCCTCCTGTTCTCCATCTCCGGGTCACTGCGGTTCTCCCCCTTGCTCTGACCCTTCAGCCCCTTACGGACCCGACTGCCCACTAAAATGTGTCTGACTGTCAGAGCGTTGAGCAGCAGGATCATAACGAAAGGGAGGAACGGAGTTAAAACCGTATCGAGCCAATCATATACTACCCACCCGGGGTCAGTGAAAACATTGTCCTTGATCATACAGCATTGTCGATGATCACCTTGGGTTCCCGTGTGAAGTATCGGGGAACGTTTCTTAGACAGGTCAGTACGCCGGTTGTTGTCAGAACCACAGCCGCAGTTTTCCCGGTGCAATATTTCGTTTTCAGCTTCTGGCAGCAAATGGCGACAAAACGATCAACAGTGAAAGTGACGGTGAACCAGACAGAACATTGTGTGGCTGTGAACCTCAATACGCGATAACTCTGCACACAGGGGTGATGTCCAGAAAACTCCACCGGAAGGGTAATACCAACTGATTTTAAAAAAATGATCTCGGTAAAAACGGACAGTAGATCGGCCGCTGCCATGGCCACCAGGTAGCGAGTGGTGCAGGTGGAGAGGCCGCACTTTCCCCGGGACAGGATCACAATCGCCAATAAATTCACTGGAGCGAGAGAGAGAAAGAACAGACACTGGACATTACTGAACACATTCTGCGGAAATTTACAATGGATCGGTTTTCATCTGAAGATCAGGAGTGCTAGGGTTTGTGAACCGTTGCTAATCCAACATCAGACAAGGGTCACACTGTCTCTAACTTGCCCTCTTCAATGTGGAGTTAAGACGCTGTATTCGGACCGAGATTCTTCGTCTGGACTAAGCGGGGCCCCGATTCCCGACGGGTCTCAGAGGGAAAGCAGAAACAAGCTAGTAACCTGAGGCTGAGTTAATGGATTAATTTTACAGCACAGTTCAGTTCGATATCACACGTTAGCAGATCCGTGAACACTGGTTCAGGTGATCAGACCCAATCACTGACCAACAGACAGTAGGATCGGACTATGACAGACTTCGTAACGAGACGTAAAACACATGACCAGGGGTTCTCTCTGATCAATAACTCAGGAACTGGGAACTGCACCATGTAAAACCCTCCGAGGTACAACTTCCCTGGAAGGTGCTGCCCCCAGCACTGGGAAAAATTCCATTTAAACCCACCCTGTCACACCTTTCTATGGAGCTGCCTGGACCCAGCAATGGGACTGCTCTGGAAAAGGCTCCACTGATATCCTCCCCGTCACACCCTCCCGGAGAGCTGCTTGTCCCCAGCACTGGAGAAACTCTGTACAACGTCCCGTTAAAGGCAGGAACAACGTTCGAGTCGGTACCGTGAATGAGAGGAGAGGCAGCGGTTTAGTTCCGCTTGTCGTTAAATATAAAATATCAAAATGTTGAACTGACAGGATAGACACCTCTGACGGAGGTGTACTCAATGATCATCGTTAAAAGCTTGTTAAATGATCAGAAACAGCATCACACCAGTAAACACTCAGAGATACCGAACATGAATTGCTCTGCTCACTCACCAGGAACTCCAATGACGGCAATCAACACGAACAGTATTTTCTGCACACTCAGGTACCTATGGACAATTGAGGACATTGTATCTGCCCAGTAATCCGTCTGTGCCACAGGTGATCTCTCGGAATGACATGTCGAGGCAGCACTTGCCTGGGGTTTTTAAAACCATTTAGCGACTCCACAGGGACAGATTTCGACAGATTTAGAAATAAACATGTTGTAATTATTTACAAACCATTTACGTCAGACACGTGAAATCCCCGCGGTGACAGAATGTGATTAAATTAAAGATTTAATATTTAGATAGGTTGTTTTACGCAGAGAGTGGTGAGAGAGTGGAATAGGTTACCGGCGACGGTGGTGGAGGCGGAAACGATAGGGTCTCATAAAATTGTTCTGCTTGCGTCATAGAGCTTAGAAGAATAGAGGACTATGTGTATCCCTAGGTAGTTTCTTTGATAAGGACATGTTCGGCACAGCTTTGTGGTCCGAAGTGCCTGTATTGTGCTCTAGGGTTTTCTATGTTTCTTTTCCATGTTCTCTGGACGGTGAAGACAGTGTAGTTGTGTGTGAGTGTGTGTGTGTGAGTGTGTGTGTGTGTGTGTGTGTGTGTGTGTGTGTGCGTGCGTGTGTGTGTGTGTGTGTGTGTGTGTGTGTGTGTGTGTGTGTGTGTGTGTGTGTCTATCTACCTGTGTGAATGTGGGTGTCCGTGTCTGTTTGCTCCTCAACAACATTAAAATCCCTGGCTCTGATCACCACACTTTGTGTGGTTATGTGTTACTGTGCTTCTGACGCTATGTGTGGGTAACCCATTGTCTCCGCCTGACCCTGCCTGAATGAACATTTGTCCGTAGACTTCGAGATCACTTTATAACCTTGTTTCGGTCCCTTCGCATCTGTGTCCGCAAACTGCGCATGCTCTGGAACTCTGATTTCAAACACTTCACAAAATGGCTGCCTGAACCATTAAAAAAAAGCAGAGGTAAAAATTCAAATTAATTTCATGATCAATATATGAACAAATGAGACAATCTTGAGAATCGGTACGGCTCCAACTCAGCAGACACCCCCACATGCACATTGGATTATCCCAGAGCAAGTATCATTTCAAATAGTTCACAGAACGGCTGCGTCCGCTTGAGTTAACAGCAAGAAGTAATTTCATTCCAAACTGCATTTATTATTGAAGTAACAATGATTAATATAACTAATACAACTGCGTAGGGAGTTCCGGGAGTTAGGTGCGAAGCTGAAGAGCATGGCCTCCAGGGTAACAATCTCAGGATTGCTACCTGTGCCACGTGCGAGTGAGGCAAGGAACAGAAGGATTATACAGATGAATACGTTACTGAAAGGATGGTGCAGGAGGGAGGGCTTCAGGTTTTTATGATAATTGGGCTTTGTTCCAGGGAAGGCGGGATCAGTTCCGAAGGGAAGGTTTACACCTGAACTGGAGCGGTACTAACATTCTTGCAGGGAAGTTTGCTAGTGCTTCTTGGGGGGGGGGGGTTAAACTAAATTTGCAGGTGGCGGGGATCCAGAATGTGAGACAGGATAGCGAGATGAAGAATAAAGGACAGGTGGGGACTACACGGTTCCGGAATATTAAGTGAATAGTAGAGAAAGGTGAGGCGGAATAAGTGTTAAGGAGGACACATGTACAGAGGGATGGTCTAACGGAACATGGAGTTAAATGTGCAGAAAGAATAAGTAAATTTAGGAAGGACAACAAAATTCTAGGGGCGTATAGCCCGATGGGAGTTCGGGGAGCTGGGTTAAACACAATAGGCAGCGATTCAAACTGAGAGAGGAGAAATGGGGTAAAAATTCTATATCTGAATGCATAAAGTGTCAGAAATAAGGCGGATGAGCTTGAAGCCCAGGTGCGAATGGGTAACTATGATGTTGTTGGAATAACGGAGACATGACTGCAGGGAGATCAGACCTGGGAAATGAATGTACAAGGGTATACGTGCTGTCGTAGGGACAGAAATGTGGGCGGAGGGGGTGGGGTGGCCCTGTTGGTGAGGAATGAGATTCAGTCCTTTGCAAGGGGGGACATAGAATGAGGAGAAGTGGAGACTGTGTGGATAGAACTGAGGAAAAGTAAGGGCAAAAGGACCCTAATGGGTGTTGTCTACAGTCCACCAAACAGTAGCATGGATATTGGGTGCAAGTTGAATAGGGAGTTAACATTGGCATGTGGCAAAGGTAATGTCGCAGTAGTTATGGGGGATTTCAAGATGCAGGTGAACTGGTAGAATCAGGTTGGTGCTGAACCCCAGGATAGGGAGTTTGTACAGTGCCTATAGGATGCATTCTTGGAACAGCTTGTACGAGAGCCGACCAGGGACAAGGCTATTCTGGATTTAGTGTTATGTAATGAACAGGATTTGAGAAGCGATCTTGAAGTAAAGGAGCCATGAGGAGGTAGTGACCATAATATAAGTTTTTAATTTGAGAACGATAAGGGCAGCTTGCAAGTGTCTGTGTTGCAGTTGAACAAAGAAGACTATGGAGACATGAGGGAGGAGCTGGCCAAAGTTAACTGCACGGATATCCTAGCAGAAAAGACAGTGGAGCAGCAATGGCAGGTATTCTTGGGAATAATGCACAAGGTGCAAAATCAGTTCATCCCCCGGAGAAGGAAAGATTCAAAGGGGGGAAAGGGGCCACAGTGCTTGACAATGGACGTCAGAGATTGCATAGCATTAAAAAAGGAAGTATGACAGAGCTAAGGTGAGTGGGAGGACAGATGATTGGGACCTTTTTAATGAACAACAGAACTTAACTAAAAAGGCAATACGGGGAGAAAAAATGAGGTACGAACACAAGCTAGCCATGAATATAAAGGAGGATAGCAAAAGCTTTTTTAGGTATGTGAAGAGAAAGAAGATAGTTATGAACAATGTTGGGCCCTTGAAGAATGAATTGGGTGAAATTGTTATGGGAAACAGAGAAATAGTAGATGAATTTAATAAGTACTTTAGATCTGTCTTCACTAAGGAAGACACAAGCAATCTCCCAGATGTATGGATGGGCCAAGGACATAGAGTAACTGAGGAAATGAAACAGATTGACATTAGGAAGGTAACGGTGATGAGTAGACTGATGGGACTGAAGGCTGACAAATCCCCAGGTCCAGATGGTCTGCATCCTAGGGTACTAAAGGAGGTGGCCCTGGAAATTGCGGATGCATTTGTAATCATTTTCCAATGTTCCTTAGATTCAGGATCAGTTCCTGAGCATTGGAGAATGGCTAATGTTATCCCACTTTTTAAGAAAGGAGGGAGGGAGAAATAATCACACATCTCTATTGTCTGATATTCCGGTGTTCATGTGTTCTGCTGCTGTCTTCCATGTTGAAGACTAACGCAAAATAACATTGACTTGATCTGCTATTTTTTGTTCAGCTTTGCTCCCTCTCCAGCATCATTTTACAGTTGTCTGGTATCCACTTTACCTCTCTTGTACGTTTTGTGAGGAATATCTGAAAAAAGGGATTTCTGGTTTCCTCTTTCATGTTACTGCCTAGATTACCCTGATATTATATCATCGTCTCTGTTCTCACTGCTCTGTTTTCTTTGCATTCCGCATTGAGATGGGGGAGAGCGTCATGACGCGGCAGGGCCAGAACCAGAGGCGTGGAATGACCTGGGATTCAGGAGGTTGAAGTACGAGGGCAGACTGAAAATGTCAGGGTGTGGGGGCTGGAGGACAGGACAGGTAAGTTCAGATCACAGCACTGCGGGGTTTACTTGTCTCTGCGCTGGTCTGCAATAAACGGGCTCCTGAATCGGCTACAGTGATGCCTGGTTCGGTGGCTTTTAACTCACTATCGAGAACTTCAGTTCAATATGTTATGTGCTGACTTTTGTTGTCTACAAGATCTGTTTCTTTTTTCTGCACATCGGGTGTTTGACGGTCTTCTTTCTTTAATAAGTTCTATGTGATTTCTTTGTTTTGTGGCTGCCGGTATGGAGACGAGTCTCAAGGTTGTATGCAGTATATATACATTGATAATAAGTGTACTTTGAACTTCTGAACGTCGATACTGTCGAGTTATAAAAGCTTTCCATTCCTCGAGCTTTCTACAAATAGTTGCTATATTCTATGCCCCTTCTTTTGTTTTGCCTCATCCTCCCTTTAAAATACTTCTTCTTCGGGTTGTATCTATCCTGCGCCTTCTGAATTTCTTGCAGAAGGCGTAGCATTGACGCAGAGGTACAGCGGTACCTAAAGGTGTTGAGACAGGTAAATAGAATGAAGGCATCCAGTGGGATACCTGTCGATATTAGGAAAGTACTGAACAGAACTCTTGGAAGGACTTCTTAAAACATGAATTGTTTGAAAAGCTTGAAAAGTGTAAACTTCTGGTGTCATGTTTAATTGCTCTGGAGATTCATCAGAATGTATGGGGTGGGCTGAGGTAAAAGGAGAGACCGCATTGGTGGGAACAATGTTCTCCTGGAGCATCCAACGTTGAGAGGTGATCTTAAAGAAGACAAGGAACAGGAGGTGCATCGATAATATAAATGTAGACCGCCTTTTCAAGCACAAGGGGACTCAAGGGGATAGATTTTACGTAAGAGAAGAAAGACTAAAAGGGTCATTTTATCCACAGACAATGATGGGGATGTGGAAGGAGCGACTATAGAAAGTGGTATGGTTGAGTTCAGCTAGAGGGTTTAAAGGATATCTTTACAGGCTAATGGATAGTACCTGATCGCAGGGTTATGGGCTAGACGCAGGCAAATGGAGCGAATTCAAGTGGGCATGGACCATCTGGAAGGAACCACACTTTCTGTTCATTGGTACTCTGTGATTCCAGACAGAGGCCTGAATAACAAGGAGAGTTTTAAGAAGAGTGTGAGGTTTAGAGGGGATCTGAGGAATAATTGCCTCATAAGGTTACCATCAGGAACATAATGACGGAGGACATGTTGCAGGCAGGTATGTAAAAACCATCTCTTTGAACATTTGAATCACCAAAGCAGAGAAGGCAATAGACCAAACGCTGAATTGGAGAAGGCAGATAACTGGGATATAATAATGAGCTGAAATCCCTGTTTCACTACTTATATGCCGGTTTCTTAGCTCTTACACAGGCCTTTTAATCATAGTTAAAGTCTGTAAAGTTTTATGAGCTTTTTTTTCATTTCGACGCCTTGTGCAGGTGCCGGTGGGCAAGTTATACACGGGTTTCTGAGATAGAGATTGGGATCCCGCAAGACAGTATTTCTTATTTCTTATTATAATTAATACTATTTTCTCTAAGATAGGTACAGGGGTGGGGAAATCACTACTTAGATGATGGAGTTTTATGGATTGGAGTTAGAAATGTCAATTTAACTGTATATAGGATGCCATTAGCAATTAATCAGTTGGCTAATCGATGGGACTTAAGCTCTCAGTGGCAAAAAAATAAAGTCGAGTGTTTTATAAACAGGATTAATAGAAGACGTGTCAGTGGTGAGAAGTGGCAGGTGGATGCACAATGAGCTGACATGGAAGCACCGTATCAGTAAACTAATTGATAAATATAAAGGAGCAATAAATATTCTCGGTGTCTCTGTGGATATTCTTCGGGTGCGACATGAAAATCTCTGCTGACCATTTACATTTGTTTCATTAGATCATGTCTTGATTCTGTGGTACATGGATCAGCTTCATCTCCAACTTTCAAATGTTTGGCTGTGATACAAGCACAGGCTTTAAGATTCTGTTGTGGTGCAGTAAGGCCGTCTCCTGTTTCAGGTTTACTGATTGATTTTGCGGAGATTGACTTTAATGTCAATGTACTGGATTAATTTGAAGGAGCAAATAAATGATCATCCTGTTGGAGGTGTGTCGGAGGACAGTTGGGAACATCACAAGAAGAGTGTTATAGTTTTGTGTGCTTGGGTTCTTCTTACACTGGGAATGTGGGTTCGTTGAATTATGCAATATGTTCCACTGTGGCATTCCCGGTAACCCCAACTTGTTTGTTTTTTAATGCCTTTATTGATTTTGGGGCACCCGATTTAATAAAGTCTCAGGATTTTGTTATGCCTGAGAATCTGTTAGTTCATTGGTATATTAAGGAAATTTATTGTGATATGTTAACCATTTTACAGAAGGATCAAAATATAATTTAACTGGACTGTTGGTGTGGCTGTTTTTGTGCCCAGATTACAGGTAACGATAAAGAAACAAGATTGACCGATTTCTGGAGAACAACATTCTCGATGTCCACAGGGAACAGGGAGAACCCAAAGGGTTCGATGGCGTGGTCCGGTGTCTCCTCCATCAACCAGGGATCCACAAAGCACAAAACGTTACTTTATTTTGTTTCCCGCAGGTGAGAGATTCTGGCTGTCAGTTCACACAGCTTGTTCTAATCACGCTGGGAATATGGGTTTGTTGGATTATGCAATGTGTCCCACTGTCGCGTTCTTGGTAACCCCACATACTTTTTCTCAAACTTTTAGTTTATTTTAGGTTACACAACTTAATGAGGGCTCAGGATACTGTTCTGCTTGACAATCTTAGTTCGGCAGTATATTGTGGAAAATTATTATGATATGTTAAACATTGCTGCAGAAGAATCAAAAGATAACTTAACCGGGATGATGGTGTGGCCGTTTTTTGTTCATGAATTACAAGTAACGATAAAGAAACAATTTACCAACCATTTATCAGTATATATAGTAGAATTTGTTTCCATCATTTGAGGCTTTTGTTCATGTAAGTTGCCATTTGTTCAGATGCCTGTTCGGTTTTGATGAGTCTTAAAACAGGTAGTTCTTGCAGTAGGACAGATTTACTGTTGGAATCTAATCAAACATTATTTCAGACGCAGAGTATTGGTTTATATTTCCACTTTTTATGGGTCCCTGCACACTGCGGATCAGTAACAAAAGCTGTTAAAATTCCAAATAGCACATCAGAAATTGAGGGGTTGTTGGATTAATAATTAAATCAAGATTGGTGGGATAAAGGGCATCAATGGAGACACCTTTACAGAATACATACTTGTTTATGGAAGTTTGTGGATGACACAAGAAGGTAAGGAATTACATTGACACGCCTTAGAATTTGACACACTATGCTTAATTACTGTATGCCTTTGTTCGTGTTGGGAAGCATCATTCTGGGTATGTAGATCTCATTTTAAAAATGTCAATAATTTTAATTTAACTCACTCTATCGTGTTTTGTTACGTACAATCTATAGGACTTTTCGGGGGGTAACTTAGGTTTCATTTGAAAAAGGAAGCAGTGAGGGTTTTCTGTCCCAATTCTCTACACCACACTCCAGTCCAGTTCGTGTCCGGAATGCAGCTTTAAATTGGAGTGTCCGCCGTTGTTTATACAAACCCCGCCCTCGTTCTCCACGTCAGCCAATTATTCAAAGAGAAGGCGGAGACTGGTGATTGACAATGGATTAGCCAACCAGCATCCGGCTAGACCGTCGTCATCAAAGTGGTCCTGACGAAGGGTCTCGCACTGAAATGTTGCTTCCCGACTTGCTGAGTTCCTCCATCTTGTTTGTACGTGTCGACTAGATCTCCGCCACTTTCTGGCAACGTCGGGCTGCGAGTTCGGTGGGCGGGAACGGGAATTGATGGGCATATCTGCAGACCAATGGTCGAGCGGTATTCACGAGTAATTCTGTGACTGCCATTTGACAGATCCAATGAGATACCGAGTTTCCAGGCTGGTGTTCTGCCGCGTCCCACACACACACACTCGTATCCTCCCGCAACTGCCGGTCGGTGGGACAATCCGCCCGGGAATAAACATAGAAACCTCCGGCACAAAACAGGAGGTTGCTGTGCCGAACATGTCCTCACCTTGGAAACACCTGGGAGATGAGGCGGTGAATGTGAGGAGCTGGAGCCCGGACCGGAGACACTGCGGCCGCCTCTGCCGTGTGCTCAGGACGCGGCTTTATTAATGAACTGAAGCCCCGAGGTGACCGGATATTTCACCGGCTCATCACCTGATAACGTCTGACCGGCGCAATGCCCACGGTGAGAGATTGTGATTACATTAATGAGTTAATATTTAGACCATATGTGGTCTGTCCGAACAAAGGTGACTGATCAATTGAATATGCTGCCACTGTAAATCTGCTTTGAGACTCTTCACAGCTCCAAATTAACAGACTCTCCCACATGCACATTAGATGCACCCAGAGCAAGAATCATTCATTTCAACCGGTTCTCAAAATATCTGCCTCCAACTTGAAAAAAAATGGCAAGAACAGAGGTCGAAGTTAAGGTTGCATTTATTATTAAACAATATGCCAATGAAACAACCTCGAGATTCAAAACACATCAAAATCCAACGGGATTCCCATATCTGCAAATCTGTGTGCACTGCCACATCTGTGCACTTCCGCAAACCCCAACTCAGGGTCCGTCCCCCCCCCCCCAATCAGTGTGCATCGACAAATCCATGCTGATCCCAAACCTGCCGGCACCCCGAAATCCACGCACATACACATATCTGTGCGCACCCGAAAATCGCTGACTTCCCACATGCACATTAGATGATCATAGAGCAAGAATGATTTCAAACACTTCTCAAAACAGCTGCCTCCACCTCAAACCTAATGGCAAGAACAAAGTTGAAATTTCAAAGTGCATTTGTTCTTGAAGTTTCTATAACTGATAAGGCCTTAAGATTCATTACACCCCTAAATCGAAGGATTCCCCAAATCCGTGTGCAACCCCAAATCCGCTGAGACACCCAAATCTGTGCACAGCCCTAAATACTCCCAAATCCCCGTACACCCTCAAATGCCCAGAGCAGTGTGCACCCCCAAATTCACCGACACTCCAAAATCCATATTCACCAACATGCCCTGAAACCTTCGTACATTTGCAAATCAAAGTGCAGACCCATGTCCATGTGAACCCCCAAACCCGCTGACATCCCCACAAGCACACCAGATTATCCCAGAGCAAGAATCATTTCAAACAGTTCACAAAATAGCTGCCTCCATCTTAAAACGTTGAAAATGCAAACTGCATTCATTTTTAAAGTATTTCTGTATGTCTGAATCTCTGTGTGTTCATATGTGTCCGTCTATGTGTCTGTCTGTCTCTTTGTGCGTCTGTGTGTGTTTGTGTCAGAGACCAGTTCGCAGACGGCGCTCGGTCTTTGTCGTGACGGCGTAGCTACTGAGAACACACGGCTATCCCATCTACTCCACTTTCCCTCCCACCCCCCCCCCCCCGCCTATTTTGTAGCACACAAAAAGGGAACAAACTGGCCTCTCCCGGAAACCACACCCCTTCGTCTTCTGAGAGAACATTGCTGCTTTCCAAACAATGAAGAATTACACAACATCTATAATTCACTGTGTAAGTCAACCGTCATCACAGTGCGGGGTGGGGGATGTGGGGACGGGGGGGGGGGGTGGTGAGGAAACAGGCGACAGAAAAGGGGGAGGGGAGTGTGGAGGAAAGAGATTGAGGCTATATATATTTAGTCTCTCTCTCTCTCTCCTCCACACTCCCCTCCCCCGCCTCTTCTGTAGCACACAAAAAGGGAACAAACTGGCCTCTCCCGGAAACCACACCCCTTCGTCTTCTGAGAGAACATTGCTGCTTTCCAAACAATGAAGAATTACACAACATCTATAATTCACTGTGTAAGTCAACCGTCATCACAGTGCGGGGTGGGGGATGTGGGGACGGTGGGGGGGGGGGGTGAGGAAACAGGCGACAGAAAAGGGGGAAGATTACGGAGGAATGTGTGGAGGAAAGAGTGGGGCAGTGTGGATGAGAATGGATGAAGAGAGGAGGACAGGGAGAAAGAGATTGAGGCTATATATATTTAGTCTCTCCCTCTCTCCTCCACACTCCCCTCCCCCGCCTCTTCTGTAGCACACGAAAAGGGAACAAACTGGCCTCTCCCGGAAACCACACCCCTTCGTCTTCTGAGAGAACATTGCTGCTTTCCAAACAACGAAGAATTACACAACATTTATAATTCACTGTGCGAGTCAACCGTCATCACAGTGCGGGTTGGTGGATGTGCGGATGGGTGTGTGGCGGGGAAACGGGTGACAGAAAAGGGGGAAGATTACGGAGGAATGTGTGGAGGAAACAGTGGGGCAGTGTGGCTGAGAATGGATGAAGAGAGGAGGACAGGGAGAAAGAGATTGAGGCTATATATATTTAGTCTCTCCCTCTCTCCTCCACACTCCCCTCCCCCGCCTCTTCTGTAGCACACAAAAAGGGAACAAACTGGCCTCTCCCGGAAACCACACCCCTTCGTCTTCTGAGAAAACATTGTCACTGTCCAAACAACGAAGAATTGCACAACATCAGACAATTCACTGTGCGAGTCAATCGTCATCACAGTGCGGGGTGGGGGACGTGGGGACGGGTGGGTGCTCGGGAAAACGAGCTGCAGTAAAGGAGGAATTGGGGTGAGGGTGAGAGGTAGGGGAAGCGTTCGGTAGAAAGGGTGAAAGAGATTATAAGGGGAGAAGAAGGGGAGTGAGTGAATGAGTGGGTAGGGTAGGGAGGAATGTGCTGAGAACAAGGGTGTGTCAGTGGGGAAGGGAACAGATGAAGAGAGGAGAGAGAGAGTGTGTGTGGAAGAGAAGGAAATAGGTGAGGTGGGAGGAGGAAGAGAGAATGAGGGAGTGGGAGACAAGAGATGGAGAGAAAGAGACAGTGAGGAAATGGGGAAGCAGAGGTGGCAAAAGTGGGAAGGGGTGAAAATGGGGGCAGGAAAGTGGGGAGAGTTTGAGCCAAAGAGGAGGAAAAAGATATTTTACAACTTTACAATCCCTGGCTCTGATTGCCACACTTTGACCATGGATGTCCAGTATCAATTTACTTTTGTCCCCAGCAGGAAATCCTGAAAGCACATCGTTTGCTTCCCGACAACAGCCCCCACCAATTCCCTTTCATCGACACTTTAAATGGAGTCAGAGAGCACTTTTACAAACAAACAAACACTTTTTCCCACTTAGTCCGTACCGAATTATTATTTTGCCGAGTCCCATAACCGCAGCTGGACCATCGCACTCAATACCCCTGATCCAAACTTTTCTACAATGAAATCCATAACTTCTACTGGCAGCTGTTCCTCATCCTCACCACCCTCTGAGTTAAGGAGATCCCACTCAGGTTCCTCTTAAATATTTCACCTTTCACCCTTAAACTGCAACTTCCAGTTCCCATCTCACCCAACCTCAGAGGAAAAATCCTGCCTCCATTTACCCTGTGAACAACACTCATAACGTTATATAAATCTGCAAAATCCCCCTTCATTTTCCAAAACTAAAGGCAATAAAGTCCTTACCTTTTACTAAAGCTCAAGTCCTCAAGTCCCAGCAAACGTATTGTAAATTTCTCTGCACTCTTTGTATTTTGTTGATAATTTTCCTTCAGGCCGGTAACAAAAACTACACACAATACTCCAGATTAGGCCTGACCAACGTCTTATACAACTTCAACATAACATCTCATCTCCTGTAGTCAGTACTTTGATTTATGAAGTCCAATGTGCCAAAAGCTCTCATTTCGACTCTATCTACCTGTGACGCCACTTTCAAGTCATTATGTATCTGTGTTCCCAGATCCCTCTCTTCTACCGACTCCTCAGGACCCGACTGCTCACCGTGTCTTCATGCACCCGAAATCAATGCACACCGCAAATCCAGTCCTTTGAATATGAAACAATGTTTGATGAGTTTCCAGCAGTAAATCTGACCTACTGCGAGAATGACCTGTTTTAAGACTCTTGAAAACCGAAAGGGAATCTGAACAAATTACAACTTTGCATGGAAAAAATTCCTCACCCACTGTAAGCACGAATTGATGACAAGCGATTCTGTTGTAAATCCTGATAAATAGCTTGTAGGTCGTTTCTTTATCGTTACCAATAATTCACGCATAAGACAGCAACATCTACAATCCCAGTGAAATTATATTTTGATCCTCTGGAAAATGGTTAAACTTTGGCAATAATTTCCTTAATGTACACTGAACCAACAAATTCTCAGACTTCATTAAATCGTGTATTCTATAATCAAATAAAGGCATTGACAGAAACAAGGTGGGGTTACCAAGAACACGACAGTGGGATGTTTTGCATAACCCAACAAGCACATATTTCAAGCATGATAAGAACCCAGGCAACGAAAACTAAAAACAAACTAACCTGTCAAGCCAAACGACAAAATAATCCTGCACAGGAATAAAACTTAAAATGTGCAGGTTTCCTGAACAGATATAACATCGGAAGAATCTGACAAACCAGAAATAAACTGCTGAAAGTGTTGACCATGTAAAATCAGGCTTCTTGCATTTCACTTCAATATTTCAATCCCATTACATATCTTCACAAGTAGACTGGGATGCAGAAACCCCCACAACTCAGAGCTTCATTTACAGCTTCCCACAGAACACCAGTTACACCAAGATACCTTTCTGCAGCTTTCACAACAATTTTAATTTCCTCAGTAGGGTGAGATGCCTTAGCAGTACAATTCACCACATTAGTCATAAACATCACAAACTTCATTTTATCAAGCAGTGAGGTGTCTTTCATGAGAGAACTGTGATGACGACATATATCCACTGACGTCACAGTCTGTTCTCTGAGTGGGATCACTTTATCCAGTTTACCTGCTCTGCTTGCTGTACTTGCCCTTGAACAGGCCCTTCTGCTCACTGTGTTGTTCTGAACCAATTGACCTGGTCACTTAACGCAAATCTTTTTTAAACATTCTGAGTCAAGTTTTTAACATCATTGTCTTTTCTAATTGTTTTTTTTCCCAACAGCAGCTATGCAGAGAAAAGACAAAATTACACTAAATCGCAAAATACCTCAATACTGCAAAAAGTTCCAATGAGGATGTGTTCCCCCTTTCTCCTGAAGTGCATGCCCACTGGCATTGGACATTTCCTCCTTAGAGAAAAAATCCCGGCTGTCCACTCTGTCTGTGTCTCTCACATTCCTGTAAACGTCTGTCAGACCTCCTGCAGCCTCTGCCACTCCGGAGAAAATTCCCCGAGATTGTCCGGTCTCACTTTATCCAAGCAGCATCCTGTTAAGCCTCTCCCTCTCACCATCCAAAACCTCCGCATTATTCCTGTCTTCAAATGCAATTCTCCAGATGTGGATAAACTAGAGATTTATACAACTGCAACATAACTGCCTGACAATGGAACCACTATCTGGGAGTTATGATCTCGGATTCCAAGATCCCCCTGTAGATCAACACAGTCCAATCTCGCCCCATGAATATAACAGCAACGAGATAATGCTGAGGCTTTATAAGACTCTAGTCAGGCCACACTTGCAGTATTGTCAACAGTGTTGGGCCCCACATCTCAGACATGATGTGTTGGACAGAGTCCAGAGGAAGTTCAGAAAGATGATTAAGGGAATGAAGGGGTTAAAATATGAGGAGCACTTGGCAGCTTTGACCCTGTGCTCACTGGAACTCAGAAAAATGCGGGGCATCTCATTGAAACCTACCGAATGTTGAAAGGACTGGATAAGGTGGATGTGGAGAAGGTATTTCCTGTGGTGGGGCACAGCCACAAAGTTAAGGGGCCACCTTTTCAAACAGAGGTAAGCAGCTTATTTTTTTAATTAGCCAAGAGTATTGGATCTGTGGAATGCTCTGCCACAGACTGCGGTGGAGACCGAGTGTGTGGGTATATTCAAGGTGGAAGTTGATCGTTTCCTGATTGGTCAGGGGATCAAAGGATATGGCGGGAGGTCAAATATCTGGAATTGAGTGCGATCTGGGATCAGTCATGATGGAAAGGTGGCTGACTCAATGGGCTGAATGGCCTAACTCTGTTCCTATGCCTTATGGACTTATGAACAGAAGCCCCCTCAATCATGATGAATCTCCTCTGCACTCTTCCAGCACAAAACAACCTTTGTACGGAGTGCTAAGCGGAACTGAATGCAACTTTTCAAGAACGTTATCATGTCAGGCAGCATCTGTTGAGGGGATTAGAGTCGATGGTTGGGACAGAACCCGTCACTTACGGCACTAACACAGGCCTTTCGGCCCAACCTTTTCATGCTGTCCTCCTGTCCATTTAAACTAATCCCTCTGCCTGTCTTTGACACAGAACACAGAAATCTACAGCACATTACAGGCTCTTCAGCCCACAATGTTGTACCGACCATGTAACCTACTCTAGAGGCTGCCTAGGATTTCCCGATCATATAGCCCTCTGTGTTTCTAACCTCCATGACGCTATCTAAGAGTCTATTAAAATATCCTGTTGTATCCACCTCCACCATCGCTGCCGGCAGTGCATTCCACGCACCCACCACTCTGTGTGTAAGAAACTTACCCCTGACATTCCCTCAGTACCGACTTCTAAGCAGCTAAAACTACGTCCCCACGTGTTAGGCACTTCAAGCCTTGGAAAATGCCTCTGGCTATCCACATGGTCAAAGCCTCTCATCATCTTATACACCTATATTAGGTCACCTCTCATCCTCCGTCGCTCCAAGGAGGAAAGGCTAAGTTCACTCAATCTATTCTCATAAGGCATGCTCTCCAATCCAAGAGCAACATCCTTGTAAATCTACTCTACACTCTCTATAGTACCCACATCCTTCCTTTAGTGAGGCCACCAGAACTGAACACAGGACTCCCAAGTGGGGTCCAACTAACCCCATAGCCCTGCCGTGTTGGGGTACAATTACTTATGTACAGGTTTGGAGAAATATAGCTTCAACATCACCTCACAGCTCTTGAACTCAATCCCACGGTTGATGAAGGGCATCACACCAGACCCCTTCCTAACAACACTGCCAACCTCCACAGCAGCTTTGAGTGTCGCATGGACATGGACCCCAAGATCTCTCTGACCGTCCACACTGCCAAGAGTCTTACCATTAATATTATATTCTTTGTTCAAATTTGACCTGCAGAAATGAACCTCTTTATCTGTGTTGAACTCCATCTGCGCTTCCCAGTTCTGCATCCAAGGCAAGGAAATAGATTGCTGAGCCTCTGGCGAAGATCATTATGTCCTCATTGTCCACGGAAATTGTACCGGAGTATTGGAGGGAGGCGAATGTTGTCCCCTTGTTCAAAAAGGGTAGTAGGGATAGTCCCGATAATTATAGACCATTGAGCCTTACATCTGTGGTGGGAAAGCTGTTGGAAAAGATTCAGAAAGATAGGATTTATTGGCATTTAAAGAATCATGGTCTGATCAGTGACAGTCAGCATGGCTTTCTGAAGGACAGATCGTGTCTAAAAAGCCTGATGGAGTTCTTTTAAGAGGTGACCAGGCATATAGATGAGGGTAGTGCAGTGGATGTGATCTACATGGATTTTAGTAATGCATTTGATTAAGTTACACACGGTAGGCTTATTCATAAAGTCAGGAGGAATGGGAACCAGGGATGTTTGACCAGGTGGATTCAGAATTGGCTTGCCTGCAGAAAGCAGAGAGTTCTGGTGGAGGGAGTACATTTGGATTGGAGGGTTGTGACTAGTGGTATCCCACAAGGGTCAGTTCTGGGACCCCTACTTTTTGTGATTTTTATTAACGACCTGGTTGTGGGGGTAGAAGAATGGATTGGCAAGTTTGCAGAAGACACAAAGATTGGTGGTGTTGTGGATAATGAAGAGGATTGTCAAAGATTGCTGAGAGACATTGATAGGATGCAGGAGTGGGCTGAGAATTGGCAGATGGAGCTCGACCCAGAGAAGTGTGAGGTGGTACACTTGGGAAGGACAAACTCCAAGGCAGAGTACAAAGTAAATGGCAGGATACTTCGCAGTGCAGCGGAGCAGAGGGATCTGGGGCTACATGTACACAGATCCCTGAAAGTTGCCTCACAGGTAGACAGAGTAGTTAAGAAATCTTATGCGTTGTTAGCTTTCATAACTCGAGGGATAGAGTTTACGAGTTGCGATGTAATGATGCAGCTCTATAAAACTCTGGTTGGGCCACAGGGAGTACTCTGTCCAGTTCTGGTCACCTCACTATAAGAAGGATGTGGAAGCACTGGAAAGGGTACAGAGGAGACTTACCAGAATGCTGCTTGGTTTAGAGAGTATGGATTATGATCAGAGATTAAGGGAGCTAGGGCTTTACTCTCTGGAGAGAAGGAGGATGAGAGGAGAAATGATAGAGGTATAGTTGATATTAAGGGGAATAGATAGAGTGGACAGCCAGCGCCTCTTCCCCAGGGCACCACTGCTCAATACAAGAGGACATGGCTTTCAGGTAAGGGGAGGAAATTCAAGGAGGATATGAGAGCATGATTTTATACTCAGAGAGTGGTTGGTGCGTGGAATGCACTGCCCGAGTCACTGGTGGAGGCAGATACACTGGTGAAGTTTAAGAGACTACTAGACAGATATATGGAGGAATTTAAGATTAGGGAGGCAGAGTTTAAGGGTCGGCACAACATTGTGGGCCGAAGGGCCTGTACTGTGCTGTATTATTCTGTTTTCTATCTATTTCTCGCTGGAATCTCTCTTTTAGTTTAATTGTTTATTGAAGGCACGACGCAGTACAGAAAACGTAATGCATTACATTTTCCTCCATTTTGCTTTGATACCTTACCCCAAAACACCACCACAACGTCATCAGTGGGAGTTGTGGTCATTGTCCTCGCTCGCTCCCTGTCAAAGCATGTTTCGTCAGCCACCACCGACGTCACCGAAACAGACCCACCGAGGCGCGAAGGAGAATCACACCCGTCCTTGTGGGCGCCGAGGCCGGCGACACCGACAGAAGCGACTCGCTGATCTCCGGCATGGCGATGGAGCGGAAGAGGAGGGGCTGGTCATGGGCCGATTTCCTTCAGCCTATCGCAGCTCAAACTTAATACTAACCCCTGCTGTCATTGGCTGCAGTGCCTGTCGCTCAAGTGGGAACTCAGAGGGTGATTAGTTTATGTGAACGTCAGTCAGCCTTCCAGTCTTTATGAGTTTGGATTTGGATTTATAACGGGACAGGAAGCAAATTGGGAGAAATGTGAGTTTTTATGTGATGGTGCATCAGTCTCCGAGCGACATTATCAACAATAAAAGGGCAAAGGCCGTGGTGAGGAAGTAGGTGATTTACTGGAGGTTATATGGAGATAATATTGGAAGGGATATCAAACTTGGAATTGTTTGGGATATGATTTAGAAAATGGGGGGATTTGTGGGGATCATAATATTCCAGTGTTGATTATTGAGGGCAAAATGATTGTTACTGAAACAGGGAAGGTTGTGTTACTGGCTGGGTCATTTGCTGAGATTCATAATCAGGATAATTTAAGTGAAGAAATTAAACAATGTAGGGATATGTTTTTCAGTGAATACTCTGATGTGCTGGAAGTCAGCTGCAGCAATGATAGTATCACTGATGGAGAGATTTCTTTGTATGAATTTAAGAAGTGTATTAATAATGCAGGTCTGCTGTCTCCAGGAAAGAGTGATATTTGAAATTGTAATTGTATATAATTTGCATTTGTAAAATATTAAATATTTGAATTGTGCATCTACGTTCCTCATGGAAAATGGAAATAGTAGTGCCTGAAAACCTGGCAGATCCCCATTTGATCCTTCTAGTTAAGGGCCTATATCGTAAAAGTCTCATTTATGTAACCTTATGGAATGTATAGTAATCAAGCGCTTGAGTTATATTTTGGAAAGAGTGGTGATAAAGTGTTTTATTGGAGTGGATTTTGGAAGTGTGAAATGACATTAGATTCAATTTTAGGTTTGGAAGATGATATTCGGAAAGCACAATTAAATAAAGATGTTGTAATAGCAATATTTCTTGAGACTGAAAAGGGAAATGATATGGAAGAAAGGTCTTTTGATTAAATTAGGAGTAAGGGGGACATTGTATAATTTTTCTGAGTTTTTGTTTTGTATAGACTGTCCAAGTAACGGTTGGCATGTTTGTGTCTATGAGATAGAGAATGGAATCCCACAAGGCAGTATTTGTAGCCCTTCATTATTTAATATTATGATTAATGATATTTTCTCTGAGATGGGAAAATGGGATTCCCTGGGTAAATCACAATATACAGATGACTTAGCTTTATGGATTAGAGGTATTAACTGCAATTTACAATTAATAGATCAAACAGTGGGCAGATTGATGAGGATTGCAAGCTTTCAGTCGTTAAAACACCCTACGTGGTTTACAAACAGCATTAATAGACTTGCGCTTGATTTTAACTTATAGGATTAATGTCTCGAGGAAGTGTCAGTGGTAAGATTTCTCAGTATGTGGATGGATAATAAGCTGACGGGGAAGCACCCATCAGTAAAATAATTGATAAATGTAAAGGAGCTTTAAATCCCCTCAGATATCTATGTGGGTATTCTTGGGTGCAGAACGAAAATCTTTGTTGACAAATTATATTTGTTTAATTTGATCTGTTCTTGATTATGTCTGTGTGGCTTGTGGATCACCTTCATCTTCAAATTAAAAGTGTTTGTATGTGATACAATTACAGACTTTTAGATTGTCTTCTGGTGCGGTAATGTTGTCTCCTGTTTTGGCGTTACTGATTGCAATGGGACAATTGCCCTCAAAGTAACAGAGGTTCAAGTTGTTGTCAACATACTGGATTAATTTGCGGGTCAAGGAAATGATCATCCTGTTAAAGGTGCGCTGGAGGACGGTTGGGGACATCACTAGAAGAGTGTTTTTTGTTTTGGGTGGCTGGGTTCTTACCACGCTGCGAATATGGGTGTATTTGATGATACAACATGTCCCACTGTAGCGTACTCTGTAACCCCACATTGCTTTTTCCAATGACTTCAGTTGATTTTAGTTTTTACACGATCAGATTCGGTTCTGCCTGAGAGTCTGTTGGTCATCAGTATATTAATGAAAGTTATTATCATACAGTAACCATTTTTACAGATGAATCAAAAGATAATTTAATTGGGGATGTTGGTGTGGCTGTTTTTGTGTGCCTGAATTGCAGGTAATGATAAAGAAATTACTTATAGCCATTTATCAGCATAGAAGGCTGAATTCTTTGCCAACAGTTTAGGCTTACAGTGGATGGAAGAAATTGGTCCTTATAATTTGCTCAGAATATATTTTGGTTTTGATGAGTCTTAAACAGGTCATTCTGGCAGTAGGTCAGATTGACTGTTGGAAACTTGTCAAACGGTATTTCATATATAAAGTTTGATTTATATGTCTGCACATGATGGGCCCTTCATATCACACTGTTGAGGGAAATGATGATGTTGACTGTTTAGCTCCAAAAGCTGTTAAATGTTAAGCTGTGGATATAGACCTTCCACATAGCAAATTAGAAGCTAAAAGGTTGGTAGTGTTAAGAATTAGGGGCTTATGGCAAGACGTAGGATAATGGACGTAAAGACAGACACCTTTCCAGAATACATAAACCTGTTGGGTTTATAGAAGAAGGGCTTAAAACAAGTGAAGGAATGATATTCACATGACAGAAATATCCACACTATGCTTACTTATGCCTTGTAACTAATTGGAAAACTTCATTCTGTGTCGTGTACATTTTGTCATTATGAAACCGTCGAAACACATACTATTTCAATGTGAAGCGTACAAGGCTGAAGAAAAATCAAATGCAGTCTTCAGTACAATCTTTGCGAGGGTAGATAGTTTTCAAATAAAAGCTATTAAATTATGGGACTGACTTTAAATCAATTCACAGTTTGAGCTGGAAAAGGCACGTAATAATTGTGTTAAACGTAAGGAAATAACATAAAGGGTAGCAAAGGTGAGTGGGCTGTTGGATTACTGAGATGCTCTTTTTATTTATTTATTATTTTTTTAGAAAATTACAAAGAATAAACGTAATGAAAAATTAGTAAGTAAAAGAAAAATAATATTAATCCTCCCCCTCCCCACCTTAACCCTTATCTAAAGAAAGAAATAAAGAAGAAAATTGTCTCGATATTGGAGGATACCCTCATGATCCATGGAGTTCAAAATAATTTTAATATTTATTCTTACTTTCCCCAATTGCATTATAATTTTATCTTCAAAGGACCTATATATTTAATCCCATCTTTTGTAAATATGGGAGCCAAATTTTGAAAAATATATCATATTCATTTCTTAGATTATATGTAATTTTTTCAAGTGGAATACAACTATATTTCATTATTCCAATAATCCATAGTTAAATATAACTCAGATTTCCAAGCAATTGCGATAACTTTTTTAGCTACTGCCAATGCAATATTTATAAACTTTTTCTGATACTTATTCAATTTAATTTTCGGTATTGTCCCTTCAATATCTCCTAATAAAAATAATATTGGACTATTTGGGAGTTGAACTCCAGTACTTTGTTCCAATAAAAGTCAGATATATCGAAAATGGTTGAATTTTAAAACAAGACCAAGTAGAATGTAAAAAAGTACCAATTTCTTGATTACATCGAAAGCATTGGTCAGACATATTTGAATTTAATCTATTTATTTTCTGTGGTGTTATATATAATTGATGTAAAAATTATATTGTATTAATCTAATTAGAACATTTATTGTATTTATCATACTATCAGAACATAATCTTGACCATCTTTTTCCAACAATTTTAACATTCAAATCGGTTTCCCATTTTTGTCTTGATTTATGAATTCCAGATTCAGTCTGTTTTTGAATCAAATTGTACATACAAGATGTATTTTTTAAAATTTTTCCTTTTTGAATTAATATTTCTATTTCACTTGGTTTTGGCATCAACATTGTTTGACCCAGCTTTTCTCGTAAATTGACCTTTAATTGAAAATAAGAGAAAAGAGTGTTGTTTGATATTTTATATTTATTTTTTCATTGATCAAACGACATCAATATACCTCCTTCAAAACAATTACGTATATATTTAATCCCCTTTTGGAACCAATTATGTAAAAGTTTATTATCCATTGTAAAAGGAATAAGCCTATTTTAAATTAAAGTTTGTTTTTGCTAATAAAGATCTCTTTATCTTATCATCCATATTTACCTTATTCCATAAATCAATCAAGTGTCTTAATATAGGAGATTCTTTTTTTTTCCCGTATCAATTTGGATTCCCATTTATATGTAAAATCTTCTGGTATGTTTTCTCCTATCTTATCTAATTTTATTCTAATCCATGCCAGTTTTTTTTTCATCAAAAAAAGATGCAATAAATCTAAGTTCATTTGCTTTATCATAATTCCTAAAATTTGGAAGTTGTAACCCTCCTAAATCAAATTTACATCTCAATTTTTCCAATGATATTCTTGACATCTTTCCTTTCCAAAGAAATTTCCTTACATATTTATTTAGTTCTTGAAAAAACTTCTGCGGTAATTGTATTGGTTAGGTTTGGAATAAATATTGCAATCTATGGAATATATTCATTTTTAAAGCATTAGCTCTACCTATTAATGTTATTGGTAACATCATCCATTTATCAAGATCCTCTTTTATTTTTTTTAATAAGGGCAAATAATGTTATTTATATAAATTTTTTACATCATTGTCAACTCTGATACCTAAATATTTTATCCCATTTATTGAGCATCGAAATTGAGTTACTAATCGACATTGATTATAATTTCCTTTGGTAAGGGGTAAAATTTCACTTTTATCCCAATTTAATTTATACCCTGATACTTTCCCGTATTCTTCCAATTTAAAAGATAATCTTTGCAAAGATTGTAATGGGTTTGTTAAATAAATCAAAACATCATCAGCAAATAAATTAATCTTATATACTTCTTGATTAACTCTAAAACCGCCAATATCTGAATCTGTTCTAATTAATTCAGCTAATGGTTCTTTTGCCAATACAAATAAAGCAGGTGATAACGGGCAGCCTTGTCTAGTTGACCTCGTTAAGCAAAATGGTGTTGAAATCTGAGCATTTGTAACTACTTTAGCTTGAGGATTAGTATTTAAGGTTTTAATCCATTGTATAAAAGATTTTCCCAGCTCATATTTTTCCAATACCTTAAACAAAAAATCCCATTCCAATTTATCAAATGCTTTTTCTGCATCCAAAGCAAATGCCACACTCATTTCCTCTCTTTTTTGTGCCAGATGAATTATACTAAGTAAGCAGGTTAGATTATCCATTGATTGTCTGTTTTTAATAAAATCTGTTTGATCCATATGTATTAATTTTGGTAAACATTTAGATATTCTATTAGATAAAATTTTTGCTATTATCTTATAATCTGTATTCAACAAAGAAATAGGCCTATATGATGTTGGTTTTAGAGGATCTCTTTTTTTGGCAATACAGTTATGATCGCTGTTAAAAAAGATTGTGGGAGTTTATGCATTCTTTCCACTTGGTAGATTAATTCCATAAAGGGAGGAATTAATATATCTTTAAATTTTTTTTATAAAATTCAGGAGGAAAACCATCTTCTTCTGGGGATTTGTTACTCTGAAGTGATCCTAAAGCTTCTTCAACCTCTTTTAATGTAAGGGGCATATCTAATCCTTTCTGTTCTTCCAAATTAAATTTTGGAAGGGTTATTTGTGATAAAAATTTATCTATCTCAGTAATCTTATTTTGTGATTCTGATTGATATAGTTCAGTAT
Source organism: Hypanus sabinus (assembly GCF_030144855.1). Lineage (NCBI taxonomy): Eukaryota > Metazoa > Chordata > Chondrichthyes > Myliobatiformes > Dasyatidae > Hypanus > Hypanus sabinus. Next base: position 102,022 of record NW_026778982.1, read on the forward strand.
AAAAAAAATTAAAGTTTCATTAATTTCTAAAGGTTTATCAGCAACCTTATTTACACTTGTTCTAATTGCATTTATTGTTTTAAAAGCCTGTTCTGTTTTCAACTGCAAAGCAAGAATTTTATGTGATCTTTCACCTAATTCGTAATATTTCTGTTTAGTTCTCATAATTACATTTTTGTACGATACGTCTGGAGGGTATTATATTGTAGTTTTTTATTAACAAGTTGTCTTTGTTTTTCTTCTGTCATATATCTTTGAGATTCTTTTTCTAACTTTATGATATCTTTTCCCAATTTTCCTTCTTAATTTTAGATGTATAACTTATAATCTGACCCCTTAAATATGCTTTCATCGCTTCCTATAATACAATTTTATCCTCAACTGAATGTAAATTTGTATCCAAAAAAAATTGAATCTGTTTTTTCATAAAATCACAAAAATCTTGACGTTTTAATAAAATTGTATTAAATCTCCATCTAAGTTTTATGTCTATTTGAATAAAATGAATAATCTCTTTCTCTTGGATTAATTTTTCTCCATATATCAATCAGGTTTAAATCTTTCATTAATGATAAAGTTAGTTTTATTACTTTTAATTTTGTAACATCTGTAGTTGACCTTTCCAAAACTGGATCTTAACAAAAATTAAAATCTCCGCCTATTAATATTTTATCATTTGCGTCAGCCAAGTTCAAAAAATCTTCTTGTATGAATTTTGCATCATTTTCATTTGGTGCATCAATATTCATAAAAGTCCATAATTCTGAAAAAAATTCACAATGTAAAATCACATATCTCCCCACAGAATCAATTATTACATTTTGTATTTTAATTGGTAAAGATTTATTAACCGAAATTGCAACTCCTCTCGATTTTGAATTAAATGAAGTTGCTATAACATTTCCAACCCAATCTCTATTTAATTTCTTATGCCTGTGAACTTACTGAACACATCCTTGCCAGAAAAAAAACTTATCCCAATCCACTCTTCCTGGATCCTTTTTCATTTCCACAAAATTGGCCGTTCTCCAATTTTACCAGAACATTAAGCTGCCAGTTCTGCCCCTCACTAATAGCAGTAATGACGTTATCCCACGTGTCAACCCAAGCCCTAAACTCATCTGTTTTACCGACAATACTCCGTGCATTGAAATAGATGTACCTGAGAATATGTATATCATCCGCTTTTTTTTCATTTCCGTTTATACATGCAGTCCTCTCATGTTCCTTATCCTCCTGCACCTCACTATCTGCTCTAACACTCTGGTTCCCCTCCCTCTGCAAATCTAGATTAAATTCCCCGGAGCAGCACTGGCAAATCTACCCGCAAGAATGTTATTACCCCCCCCCCCCCCGCCCAGTTTAGGGGCAAACCGTCCCGTCTGAACAGGCCCCACCTTCCCGGGAACAAAGCCCAATTGTCCTCCTGCACCATCCCCTTAGCCACGTATTTAGCTGCACTCTCCGCACATTTATATTTACAGGGACTTTACTCCTGGCGCCGGTCCCGGGACCCGACCCGTTTACAGACCTGGAGCGGAACCGGAGCAGATTCTCAGCCACTGATTTACACCCCAGGTCCGGAAGAAAGGATAAAGTTTCCCCGTGAATTTATTCCCAGTGAATGTGTGGAGATGGGACTTGGTCTCCGCGTTGTAAAATGAAACTGTCCCGTACTCGTAACTGAGATAAACTCCCACCCTCCCGGGGATGGGACCGGCAGCGAGACGGGACTCGGGGGAGGGGGGACCACCGAACACGTCACAATCCCGATATAACACGTCATAATCCCGCCCGATAACCCAGAATCCGGTCTCCGGTCTCAGTCTGACCGGTCCCTTCCTCTCCACAGACTCTGCGGCGACTCCCAGACACCAGCGCCGAATCCCCGTCACCTCCACCTCCCAGTAATGTCTCCCCGATGTGAATCCCTCCGATCCCAGCACACAAGGCCAGTCTGTGAATCTCTTCCCGGTGTCAGGGAGATCCCTCCGGTTCCGGGTCCGTCTCACACTCTTCCGATCCTCAGACACCTCGAGCCGAGGATTCGCCGTTTCCACATCCAGGGTGACAGAGACTGGGGGGGGGGGGAGAAGCAGAGAATTAGAGAGACCCCGGGGATCGGGGGGAGAAGCAAAGAATTAGAGATTCCCCGGGGATCGGGGGGAGACTCGGACAGCGCGGCCCCGGGGATCGGGGGGAGACTGGGACAGCGCGACCCCGGGGATCGGGGGAGACTCGGACAGCGCGGTCCCGGGGATCGGGGGAGACTCGGACAGCGCGGTCCCGGGGATCGGGGGAGACTCGGACAGCGCGGTCCCGGGGATCGGGGGAGACTCGGACAGCGCGGTCCCGGGGATCGGGGGAGACTCGGACAGCGCGGTCCCGGGGATCGGGGGGAGACTCGGACAGCGCGGTCCCGGGGATCGGGGGGAGACTCGGGCAGCGGGGCCCCGGGGATCAGGGGAGACTCGGACAGCGCGACACCGGGGAGCGGGGGGAGACTCGGACAGCGCGTCCCCGGGGATCGGGGGTGGGGGCGGACTCGGACAGCGCGGCCCCGGGGATCGGGGGGAGACTCGGACAGCGCGACCCCGGGGATCGGGGGGAGACTCGGACCGCGCGGCCCCGGGGATCAGGGGAGACTCGGACAGCGCGACACCGGGGAGCGGGGGGAGACTCGGACAGCGCGGCCCCGGGGATCGGGGGAGACTCGGACAGCGCGTCCCCGGGGATCGGGGGTGGGGGCGGACTCGGACAGCGCGGCCCCGGGGATCGGGGGGAGACTCGGACAGCGCGACCCCGGGGATCGGGGGGAGACTCGGACCGCGCGGCCCCGGGGATCAGGGGAGACTCAGACAGCGCGACACCGGGGAGCGGGGGGAGACTCGGACAGCGCGGCCCCGGGGATCGGGGGAGACTCGGACAGCGCGACCCCGGGGATCGGGGGGAGACTCGGGCAGCGCGGCCTCGGGGATCAGGGGGAGACTCGGGCAGCGCGGCCCCGGGGATCGGGGGGAGACTCGGACTGCGGGGCCCCGGGGATCCGGTGGAGACTCGGGCAGCGCGGTCCCCGGGGATCGGGGGGAGAGTCGGATAGCGCGGTCCCGGGGATCGGGGGGAGACTTGGACAGCGCGGCCACGGGGATCAGGGGGAGACTCGGGCAGCGCGGCCCCGGGGATCGGGGGGAGACTCGGACAGCGCGGCCCCGGGGATCGGGTGAGACTCGGACAGCGCGGCCCCGGGGATCGGGGGGAGACTCGGAAAGCGCGGCCACGGGGATCGGGGGGAGACTCGGACAGCGGGGTCCCGGGGATCGGGGGGAGACTCGGACAGAGGGGTCGCGGGGATCGGGGGGAGACTCGGACAGCGGGGCCCCGGGGATCGGGGGAGTCTCGGACAGCGGGGCCCCGGGGATCGGGGGGGGGGGGAGACGCGGACAGCGCGGCCCCGGGGATCGGGGGGAGACTCGGTCAGCGCGGCCCCGGGGATCGGTGGTAGACTCGGACAGCGCGGCCCCGGGGATCGGGGGGAGACTCGGACAGCGCGACCCCAGGGTTCGGGGGGAGACTCGGACAGCGCTGCCCCGGGGATCGGGGGAGACTCGGACAGAGGGGCCCCGGGGATCGGGGGGAGACTCGGACAGCGCGTCCCCGGGGATCGGGGGTGGGGGCGGACTCGGACAGCGCGGCCCCGGGGATCGGGGGGAGACTCGGACAGCGCGACCCCGGGGATCGGGGGGAGACTCGGACCGCGCGGCCCCGGGGATCGGGTGGAGACTCGGACAGCGCGGCCCCGGTGATCGGGGGGGGAGACTCGGACAGCGCGGTCCCGGGGATCGGGGGGAGACTCGGACAGCGCGGTCCCGGGGATCGGGGGGAGACTCGGGCAGCGGGGCCCCGGGGATCAGGGGAGACTCGGACAGCGCGACACCGGGGAGCGGGGGGAGACTCGGGCAGCGCGGTCCCCGGGGATCGGGGGGAGAGTCGGACAGCGCGGTCCCGGGGATCGGGGGGAGACTCGGACAGCGCGACAACGGGGATCAGGGGGAGACTCGGGCAGCGCGGCCCCGGGGATCGGGGGGAGACTCGGACATCGGGGCCCCGGGGATCGGGGGGAGACACGGACAGCGCGGCCCCGGGGGGTCGGGGGAGTCTCGGACAGCGCGGCCCCGGGGATCGGGGGGAGACTCGGTCAGCGCGGCCCCGGGGATCGGGGGTAGACTCGGACAGCGCGGCCCCGGGGATCGGGGGGAGACTCGGACAGCGCGACCCCAGGGTTCGGGGGGAGACTCGGACAGCGCGACCGCGGGGATCGGGGGGAGACTCGGACAGCGCGGCCTCAGAGATCGGGGGGAGACTCGGGCAGCGCGGCCCCGGGGATCGGGGTGGAGACTCGGGCAGCGCGGCCCCGGGTATCGTGCGGAGACTCGAGCAACGCGGCACCGGGGATCGGGGGGGAGATTCTGACCGCGCGGCCCCGGGGATCAGGGGAGACTCGGACAGCGCGACACCGGGGAGCGGGGGGAGACTCGGACAGCGCGGCCCCGGGGATCGGGGGAGACTCGGACAGCGCGACCCCGGGGATCGGGGGGAGACTCGGGCAGCGCGGCCTCGGGGATCAGGGGGAGACTCGGGCAGCGCGGCCCCGGGGATCGGGGGGAGACTCGGACTGCGGGGCCCCGGGGATCCGGTGGAGACTCGGGCAGCGCGGTCCCCGGGGATCGGGGGGAGAGTCGGACAGCGCGGTCCCGGGGATCGGGGGGAGACTTGGACAGCGCGGCCACGGGGATCAGGGGGAGACTCGGGCAGCGCGGCCCCGGGGATCGGGGGGAGACTCGGACAGCGCGGCCCCGGGGTGGAGACTCGGGCAGCGCGGCCCCGGGGATCGGGGGGAGACTCGGACAGCGCGGCCCCGGGTATCGTGCGGAGACTCGGACAGCGCGACCCCGGGGATCGGGGGGAGACTCGGACCGCGCGGCCCCGGGGATCAGGGGAGACTCGGACAGCGCGACACCGGGGAGCGGGGGGAGACTCGGACAGCGCGGCCCCGGGGATCGGGGGAGACTCGGACAGCGCGACCCCGGGGATCGGGTGGAGACTCGGGCAGCGCGGCCTCGGGGATCAGGGGGAGACTCGGGCAGCGCGGCCCCGGGGATCGGGGGGAGACTCGGGCAGTGCGGCCCCGGGGATAATAAATCAGCCATTCTTCTGAACTCCGGTGAGTACAGGCCCAGAACCATCAAACACCCCTCATATGTTAACTCTTTCATTCCTGGAATTATTCTTGTGAATCATCTGCACCCCCTCCAATGCCAGCACATGATTTCCGATAGAAGGGACCCAAAACTGCTCACAATACTCCCAGTGTGGTCTGACCAACGCCTTATAAAACCTCAGAATTACATCCTTGCTCTTGTACTCTAATCCTCTCGAAATGAAAGCAAACATTGAGTTTGCCAATCTTACCACTGACACAAACAGCAAGTTAACCTTCAGGGAATCCTGCACAAGGACACCCAAGTCCGTTTGCACCTCTGATTTTTGTATTTCGCCCTGTTTACAGAATTGTCTATGCCTTTATTCCTTCGATCAAAGTCGTACCTGCCTATGTTTGTACCTGTCAAACTCTACCTGTACTACAAGATCCCTATTCCGTATACTGGTGCATTCAAATAAGACCATAAGACAAAGCAGCAGAAGCCGGCCATTCGGCCCTTCGAATCTCCTCCGCCATTTTATCATAAGCTGATCCATTCTCTCATTTAGTGCCACTCCCCCACCCACTCACCATGACCTTTGATGCCCTGGCTACACAGATACTGATCAATCTCTGCCTTAAATACACCCAATGACCTGGACTCCACTGCCGCAACAAATTCACAGATTCACCACCCTCTGGCTAAAAAAATTTCTTTGCATCTCCGTTCTGAGTGGGCGCCCTTCAATCCTTAAGTCATGCTCTCTCGTACTAGACTCCCCCACCATGGGAAACAACTTTGCCACATCCACTCTGTCCATGCCTTTTAAAATTCGACATGTTTCCGTGAGGTTCCTCCTCATTCTTCTAAACTGCATGGAGTTCAGTCCAAGAGTGATCAAATGTTCCTCACATGTTAACCCTCTCATTCCCGGAATCATTCTGGTGAATCTGCTCTGAACCCTCTCCAATGTCAGAACATCCCTTCTTAAATAAGGAGCCCAAATCTGCACACAGTATTCCAAGTGAGGTCTTACCACTGCCTTATAGAGCCTCAACATCACATCCCTGCTCTTATATTTTATTCCTCTAGAAATGAATGTCAACATTGTATTCACCTTCTTCACCACCGACTCAACCTGGAGGTTAACCTTAAGGGTATCCTGCACGAGCACCCTCAAGTCCCGTTGCATCTCAGAACTTTGAATTCTCTCTCCACTTAAATAATAATCTGCCCGTTTATTTCTTCTGCCAACGTGCATGACCATACACTTTTCAACATTGTATTTCATTTGCCACTTCTTTGACCATTCTCCAAATCTATCCAAGTCTCTCTGCAAACTCTCTGTTTCCTCAGGTGGGGGAGTTTCCACCTACCTTTGTATCATCAGCAAACTTAGCCACAAAGCCATCTTTTCCATAATCCAAATCGTTGATATACAACGTAAAAAGAAGTGGCCCCAACACGGACCCCTCTGGAACACCACTTTTAACTGGCAGACAACCAGAATGGGATCCATTATTCCCACTCTCTGTTTCCTCCCAATCAGCCAACGCTCTATCGACATATGTAACTTTCCCGTAATTCCATGGGCTCTTATCTTGTTTAGTAACCTCATGTGTGGCACCTTGTCAAAGGCCTTCTGAAAATCCAAATACACAACATCCACTGCATCTCCCTTGTCCAGCCTAATTGTAATCTCCTCAAAAGATTTCCATGGGTTTGTCAGGCAGGATTTTCCTTTAAGGCAACCATGCTGAGTTTGGCCTATCTTGCCATATGCCTCCAGGTACTCCGTAACCTCATCCTTGACAATTGACTCCCACCGATGTCAAGCTCACAGGTCTATAATTTACTTTTTGCTTCCTTGCCCCTTTCTTAAATACCAGAGTGGCATTTACAATCTTCCACTCCTCCGGAACCATGTCAGAATCTATTGACTTTTGAAAGATCATTGCTAATGCCTCTGCGATCTCCACAGCTACTTCCTTCAAAACACAAGGGTGAATTCCATCTGGTCCTGGAGATTTATCTACCCTGAGACTATCCAGCTTCCTGAGTACTTTCTCTGTCGTAATTGTGACTGCGCACACTTCTCTTCCCTGACACCCTTGAGTGTCCGGTATACTGCTGATATCTTCCTCAGTGAGGACTGATGAAAATACTCGTTCAGTTCCTCAGCCATCTCCTTATCTCCCATTACTTTTTCTCCAGCATCATTTTCTATCAGTCCTATATCCACTCTCACCGGTTTTTTACTCTTTATATACTTGAAAAAGCTTTTGGTATCTTCTTTGATATTATTTGCTAGCTTTCTTTCATAGTTCATCTTTTCCCTCTTAATGGCCTTCTTAGTTTCCTTTTGTAAGCTTTTAAAAACTTTCCAATACTCTGTCTTCCCAGTAATTTTTGCTTCCTTGAATGCCCTCTCCTTTGCTTTTACTTTGGCTTTCACTTCTCTTGTCAGCCACGGTTGCATCTTTTTCCATTCGAAAATTACTTCTTTTTTGGAATATATCTGTCTTGCACCTTCCTCACTTCTCGCATAAACTCCAGCCACTGCTGCTCTGCTGTCCTTCCGCTAGTGTCCCTTTCCAGTCAAATTTGGCCAGTTCCTCTCTCATGCCACTGTATTTTCCTTTACTCCACTGCAATACCGACACATCGGATTTCTGCTTCTCTTTCTCAAATTTCACAGTGCACTCAATCATGTTACGATCACTGCCTCCTAACAGTTCCTTCACCTCAATCTCTCTAATTACCTCTGGGTCATTACACAATATCCAATCCAGTTCCTCTGATCTCCTAGTGGGCTCAACAACAAACTGTTCTGAAAAGTCATCTCGCAGACATTCTTCAAATTCTCTGTCTTGAGATCCAGTGTCGATCTGATTTTCCCAATCCACTCGCATGTTAAAATCCCCCACAATTATCATAACACTGCCCTTCTGGCAAGCCTTTTCTATTTCCTGTTGTAATTTGTAATCCACATCGCTGCAGCTGTTAGGAGGTTGGTAGATAACTGCCATCAGGGTCCTTTTACCCCTGCGATTTCTTAGCTCAACCCATAAAGATTCTGCACCTTCCGATCCTATGTCACCTTTTTCCCATCCCCCTGCCAAATTAGTTTAAACCCTCCCTAACAACTCTGTTAAACATTTCTGCTATGATATTGATCCCCTTCGGGTTCAGGTGTAACCCATCCTTTTTGAACAGTTAATACTTCCCCCAGAAGAGATCCCAATGATCCAAGAATCTGAAGCCCTGCCCCCTGCACCAGTCTCTCAGCCACACATTCATCAGCCTGATCCTACTATTCTTGCCCTCGCTAGCACGTGGCACAGGTAGCAATTCTGAGATTACTACCCTGGAGGTCCTGCTTCTCAGCTTCATTCCTAACTCCCAGACATCTCTCTTCAGGACCTCCTCCCTTTTCCTCTCTATGTCATTGGTACCGACATGTACCAAGACAGATGGCTGCTCGCCCTCTCCCTTCAGAATATTCTGGACCCGATCCGAGACATCCCGTACCCTGGCACCTGGGAGGCAGCACACCATGCGGGTATCTCTACCAGGCAAACAGAATCTCCTGTCTGTTCCCCTGACTATGGAATCCCCTATGACTACCGCATTCCTCTTCTCCCTCCTTCCCTCCTGCACAACAGCGCCAGGCTCAGTGTCAGAGACCCGGTCATTGTGGCCGTCCCCTGTCAGGTCATCCACCTCAACAGCATCCAAAACGATATACTTGTTGCTGAGGGGGGCAGACACAGGGTGCTCTCCACTACCCTGCCATTTCCCTTCCCTCTCCTGACAGTCACCCAGTTTTCTGACCCCTGTAGCCTAGGGATGACTACCTCTCTGTAGCTCCCGTCTATCACCACTTCATTTTCTCTAATACGCAGTAGGTCATCAAGCTGCTGCTCCAGATCCCTAACACGGTCTCCGAGAAGCTGAATCTCGGTTCACCTGGTGCAGATGTGGCTATCAGGGAGGCTGGAGGTCTCCCAGGATTCCCACACCTGACACCCTGAACAAAGCACTAACCCTGCAGACATGCTACCTAATTCTACAGGAATGAAACAAAGAAAGATAGGTCTACTGACCCACTTACTTCGCCAAGCACACAAACTTTTTAAACGGTTAACTAATGTGCCCTGCTGTTCCCCCGTCCGTCCAGGCCGATTTGCCAAGGGGAGAAAAAGAGTCGGTTCCTCGCTCTCGCCTCTTTCCGTTACCGCTTAAGCCCGTTGAGCCAAAGCCCTACACTCTGCTGCCACCCACTCCGCTGCCCGCGGTATAGGGTGGTCATCTTTTTAAACTCTCCGCGCTGCCCTGCGCAGTCCCGCCGTCCTTGTACACAAAGTTTTTTTTTAAACGGTCTTCCTTCAGAATTTAGCTCCCACACCGCCCTTCTTGTACCAATCTCAAAAAAACACCTTCAGTCCTGTATTCATCAGCCTATTCCACACTGTCCACATGAACTTAAGCAAGGCCTTTGATGTCGATGATAGACCACACTTGGAGTATTGTCTGCATTTCCGGTTCCCGAATATGGGGAGGATGTCATTACGCTGGACGGGGGGCTTCAGGAGGATGTTACCAGGACTGGGGGCTTGAGTTAAAAGCAAAGAGTGAGTAAGCTTGGGCTATTCAGCTGTAGTGTAGGATGTTCAGGTATGACCCCTTATCAAGGTAAATAATTCTAAGGAGCTTAAATAACGTTCTTTTTCCAAGAAATGGGAGTACAGAACCAAAGGCCTCAGATTGAAAGTGAGATGGGAAATCGGGTAACATTCTCAGAGAGAGGGAGGTTGGTGAACGGAATTTGCCCTCAGACGCTGTAGAAACAGGTAAAAATAACATATTTTAAAATAAATACACAGATGGGAAATGGTTAGAGGGATGGGGGGGGGGGCAAACACACACAAATGGGCCATGCTCAAGAAGACATCTTAGTCTTGCAGATTGATGAAGTGGGCCGTGAGTTCAACATCCATCAAACCCTCCCAGATCATCCTCCTGAGGAATCTCACCCTGGAGTCTGTCTGTGAAGTGTTGATGTGACGTCACGTCAGAGGGCAGCTCAGTGACACAGAACAAACAGACTGGGTAAGGACGGCAGATTTCAATCCTAAATGGGAATTTGTGCCTGTTTCTGTGGCTGTGTGTCACACTCTGATAGTATATCGTGTGTGTGTGTGTGTGTGTGTGTGTGTGTGTGTGTGTGTGTGTGTGTGTGTGTGTGTGTGTGTGTGTGTGTGTGTGTGTGTGTGTGTGTGTGTGTATACACATTGAAGGAGAGTGTGCACATTGAAGAATTTGTATGTTTCAGTGTGTCATCACATGTCTGGTGTGTGTTGACAATGTGTCACACGTGATTGAGTTGTTTAAATGAATAAATGACTGTCTCTGAAGAGACTGGTTTCCAGGTTACTGAGGGAAATAACAACGTACATTGCTGAGGCTCTGACTACAATCTGCCTGTCCTTCCTGTGTATGTGTGTGAGGGAGCTTTGCCAGGCCGGTTATGCTGTGTGTGCTTCTCCCGAGATGAAATCTTGACCCATGTCAATGCTTGTTGGTGTGTCCGAGCTCATTCTCACAATGCTTCAATGTAGTGGTCAGATCACCATGAGACATAGGAGCAGAATTAGGCCATTTGCCTATCGAGTCTGCTCCACCATTCAATCATGGCTGATCCTTATTTTCCCTCCTCAGCCCCACTCCCTGGTCTTCTTCCCGTAACCTTTGATGCTGTGTCCAATCTAGAACCTATCATGCTCTGCCTTAAATACGCCCAACAGATTTCACAAATTCAACAGCTGCTGGCACAAATTTCTCCACATGTTTTAAATAGATTCCCCCTCTGTCTTGAAGCTGTGCCCTCTTGTCCTAAACTCCACCACCATGGGAAACATCCTTTCCACATCTACTCTGTCTAGGACTTTCAACATTCGAAAGGTTTCTAGGACTTTCAACATTTGAAAGGTTTCAATGAGATTCCCCCTCATCTTTCTAAATCCCAGCGAGTACAGACACAGAGCTATCAAACGTTCCTCGTATGATAACCCTTTCATTCCTGGAGTCATCCTTATGAAATGAACCTTCTGCAATGCCAGCACATCTTTTCTTAGACGAGGAGCCCAAAATTGTTCACAATACTCAAGGTGAGTCTTCACCAGTGCCTTATAAATCCTCAGCATCACATCCCTGCTCTTGAAATGAATGCTATTTAAACCGATTGAATTCAATGCTAACATTGGATTTGCCTTCCTCACCACTGACTCTACCTGCAAGTTACCATTTAGGAAGTTCTGCAGAATGACTGCTAAGTCCAATTTCGTCTCAGATTTTTTTGATTTTTCTCCCCATTTGAAAATCTGCACATTATTTCTACGACCAAAGTGCAGGACCATGTATTTTCCAACATTGTATATAATTTGCCAATTTCTTTCCCTTTCTCCTCATCCAAGTCCTTGTCAGGACTAACTGTTTCCTCAACACTACCGGCCCCACCGCCAATCTTCGTATCATCTGCAAAGCCTGGAAACAAAGCCATCTACTCTAGGACAAGAGGGTATGACTTCAGGATTGAAGGACGTCCTTTTAGAACTCAGATGCAGAGAAATTACTTTAGTCAGTGTGTGTGGAGAATCTGTGGAATTTGTTGCGACATGTGGCTGTGGAGGCCAAGGCATATTTAAGGCAGAGATGTACCGGTTCTCATTTAGCCAGGGCATCAAATGGTATGGGGTGAAAGCAGGGGAGTGGGGATGACCGGAAGAATTGGGTCTTCCCATGACTGAATATTGGAGCAAACTCAATGGGCCGAATGGCCTATTTCTGCTCCTATATCTTATTGTCTATTCCATCAGCTAATTCTTGATATACAGCATAAAATGAAGGTGTCCTAACACCTGTGTCCCTGTGGAACAGGACTCACTGGCAGCCAACCAGGAAAGGTTCTGTTTACTCCCATTCGCTGTTTCCTACCAATCAGCCAATGTTCTAACCATGCCTGTAACTGTTCTGTAATACCATGGCCTCTTAACCTGGTTACCACCTTCATGTGTGGCACTTTGTCAAAGGCCTTCCGAGATTCCAAATATACAACATCCACTGCATCCCCTTTATCGATCCTGCTTGTAATCTCCTCAAAGAATCCCAACAGGTTTGTCAGGCAGGATATTCCCTAACGAAGCCAAGCTGACTTGTCCTATCTTGTCCAGTGTCACCAAGTATTCCATAACCTCATACTTAACAACTGACTCCAATTTCTTCCCAACCACAGATGTGAGGCAAACTGGTCAATAATTTCCTTTCTGCTGCCTTCCTCCTTACTTAAAGAGTCAAGTGACATTTGCCATTTTCCAGTCCTCTGGCACCATGCCAGGGTCCAATGATTTTGAAAGATCATTTGGAATGCCTCCATAATTTCTACTGCGACCTCTTTCAGAACACGGGTGCAGTTCATCTGGTCTGGGTGACTTATGTATCTTTAGGGCTTTCAGCTTTTTGAGCAGCTTCTCCCTTGTAACAGTAACTGCACTCACTTCTCTTCCCTCGCACTCTTCAACACCGGGCACAGTGCTGGTGTCTTCCACGGTGAATACTGGTGCAAAATATTTGGCTTATCTGCCATCTCTTTATCCTCTGTTATTATCCATCCAGCCTCATTTTCTAGCTGTCCTACATCCACTCTCATCTCTGTTTTATTTTTTCACAATACTTGAAAAATAATTTGATATTGTTTGCTATCTTGTTTTCCAAAGATAGGTGTGTAAAAAGGGCCAGAAGGATCATTGGATACCAGAGTCACCCCAACCACAAACTGTACCAGTTACTACCATCCGGGATACGGTACCGCAGCATAAAAGCCGGGAGCAACAGGCTCCGGGACAGCTTCTTCAACCAGGCCAGTTCAATTCAAATCAATTTCTTGTTTATTTTTTCCCACCCAATCATCCTTTTAGTTCCCCTCTGTAGATATTTAAAAGCTTCCCAATCCTCTCCCTTCCGAATAATTTTTGTTTAGTTGTATGCCCTCTCCTTTGCCTTTACATTAACTTTTCTTCTCTTGTCAGCCATGGTTGTACTATTTCGCCATTTGAGTATTTATTTATTTTTGGAGTACATCTATCCTCATTTTCCCAGAAACTGACACCATTTCTGCTCTGCACTCATCCCTGCCAGCATCTCTTTCCAATTTGCTTTGACCAACTCCTTTCTCAGACCACTGTAATTTCTTTCATTTCTCTGAAATACTACAATGTCAGGCTTTACTGTCTCCTTACCAGATTTCAAGTTGAACTCGGTCATGTTGTGAGCTCTGCCTCCTAAGGTTTCTTTTAACTGCTCCCCTCTGGTTCAATACATAACACCCAATCCATTAGAGCTGTTCCCCGAGTAGGCTCAATGGCAAACTGCTCTAGAAAGCCATCACATTGCATTCAACAAACTCACTCTCTTGAAATCCTTTACCAACCTGATTTCCCCAATTGCCCTGCATGTTGAAATCTCCCATGATTATCATAACATTGTCCTTTTCATCAGCCTTTCCTATTTCCAGTTGTAATCTGTGGGCCTCAACCCACTGACTGTTGGGAGGCCTGTATATGACTGGTGTCAGTGTCATTTTTACTTTTGCAGTTCCTTACCTCAACCCACAAGATTCAACATCTTCCAATCCTATGTCACATCTTGCTACTGATTTACCAGCAGAGCCACACCACCCCCTCACCCGACCTTCCTATACCACCAATACATTGTGTAACCTTGGACATTCAGATCCCAACTACAACCATGATTCCGCGATGGCCACAACAACATCACAACACCAGTTCCTCTGGTTGGATCCAAACTTATGCACTGGTGTGTTAGTGCATTCGCCTGGGATTGGAACACAGTGGTTCATCCGCCAGTCCCGTGTATTGGTTGTATTGTGACCCTGTGCTGGTGTGTCCAGGGGTCTGACATCTCCAGCTGACCATGTGACAGTGATGCCTCTCAGTCAGTGGGGTTGATGTGGAATAAACTTCAGTTCCCCTGCACCCCAGTATTGCAGACAATCTTTGCCTCAAATTGGAACTAAATTGATCTTCATAAACAAGGAGAAATGAATCTTTGTAAGTTTTACCTCGATTAATAGCATCAAGCATTTCTCTCAGCACTGTGTTCAACAAATAGAGGTGATCGTATTTTTCAACCGGTAGGGTCTCATCTGTCACTGACAATTCCTGGACATCGTCATTAATCCTGTAAATATTAAACTGCTGGTTATAAATTGCTATTCTGAACTATTTTCAAATCCATTCAGGGTTTCAGTAAAGAGCCTGTCCTACCTTCTGTTCCGACGAGCTTCTTCCTGAAATAAATAAAACACAAATCTGATTAGACTTGCACTTACTGTCCACATCCTGAACTTCATCCAAATCATTACAAGGAGTTGAAAATTCCAACTCCCACAGTCACTCACACACACGGACAATACAGAACCATGGGGTAAATTACAGGGAAAGTTTCTGAATGTGAAACCATTACTGAGAGGAAGAAACTTACAGGGAAGACAGGACAGGCTGTGCATTTTCATCTGGATATGACGTCAGTGTGATAGGATGGAGGAATTTAAGATCAGTGATCTATGTGATTATGTGCGGGTGGAGGAAGTATCTCTATTTATGGGGAGACTCGTGGGGAGATGTAATTCCAGATGGATTTTAACAAATTCCACAAGAAATTTAGTGAGGAGGATGTGAAACTTGCTGCCACAGGAGTGGATGAAATGGAACAGCAGAGTGACTGTAATGGGGAGGCTGGATAAACACGTGAGGGACCAGGGAGTTCAGGGCACTGTTGCTGGCTGCGGTGAGTAGGTGGCAGGAGGATTGTGAAGCAGGGATACTGATAGAAGATGGACCTAATGGCCTGTTTATGATAGAGAATGGGATATAATCCCATGCAAAATATATCCAAAAAATAAAGAGACATTGAAAGTTTCCATAATCTGATGGAAACCGGATATGGAGGATAAGTCTGAGTTGTGGGTCAAATTCTTTGTTCTCACTGATTGACAGAGAGACCCTCACACCAACTGCAACAGACACACTCACAGCCTGTGACTGGAACCGGGTGTTAATGGGAGTTTCAGAGGATATTTAATGCGGTAAATAAGGAAACAGTCAGCAGCTCTGTGTTATGATCGGAGTAAATAATTTCAGAGAGATTTGCATTTTGTCCTGGGGTGTACAGAAGTTGTGGAAGCCCAGTTTTAGGACAATAGACAACAGACAATAGGTGCAGCAGTAGGCCATTCGGCCCTTCTAGCCAGCACAGCCATTCACTGTGATCATGGCTGATCATACACAATCAGTACCCCGTTCCTGCCCTCTCCCCAAATCCCTTGACCCCGCTATCTATAAGAGCTCTATCTAACTCTCTCTTGAATGCATCCAGAAACTTGGCCTCCACTGCCTTCTGGGGCAGAGCATTCCACATATCCACCACTCTCTGGGTGAAAAAGTTTTTCCGCATCACTGTTCTAAATGGGCTACCCCTTATTCTTAAACTGTGGCCTATAGTTCTGGACTCACCCATCAGCGGGAACATGCTTCCTGCCTCCAGCGTGTCCAATCCCTTAATAATCTTATTATTATGGGACAACAACAACCCTGAATAGATGCAACAATTGTCTGGTGAGAAACAGTTTACTGCCATTTGTAAATGCTGTGTGTAGGAGCAACACGTCTGTTTTCTGTCTGCATTGTATTCTGTGTTACGTGTTTATTATGGTAACTCGTCACCATTGGGGACGTGGTAAAAGCGAAGGGAAAAGGTTACGTATCTGTACATTGTTCTGGGCAGTTTTGAGCTGGGGACGGGCGGATGTCATTCTGTTCTTGACCGCTGTGTTGCATCTTACTTTACAATGAATTACCCTGAAGTTTCATCGCTTCAAGATTGTATTTTACTAATGAAGGACTGAAAGCGTATCTTCGACATTTTGAAATGTCATTATTGGAGTGATGGCAGGGCGCGTCATGCAAGTATAACAACTTGTGTGAGGTCGCCAGCAGCGGCAATTGATTTGTTAGAATTGGCCTTGGTGCTGTGTTTATTTCAAATATACCACTGTTCATTTCGTGCCCTTTGACAGAAACAAATTGAAATATAATCCCTCACCTTCAGAAATATCACACCATCTTTCTGATCCATCTGTTCCTTTAACTTAGTGATTTCCTCCTGAATACTCCTTATATTCTCTTGAAGTGCTAGAAGATTTTTCTCCTTTGGGTTGAGAATCCTCTTCTCTTCTTCCCTGAGATCCCTGAGTAAGCTCTGCTCTTTCTCAGTGATAATCTGGCGCAGTTCAGCAAACTGGGATGTGATGTGGGACTGAACACTGTGTGACTGTTCCTGTCGAAGGAAAGGTGAAGATTAATATACTGCATTGCTGTGCTCTGTTTCCTTTTGTCGTTCAGTTCGGTCTATTGGAGTCCATGCTACTTCTGAGAGCATTCCCGTCAACACCATTCCCTCACGTTTTCCTGAAACCTACTCTCACATATTGAACCATAAACTCCCATCTGATTCACACACACCTTCCCCACCTTTTCAGGGTTAACGGTAATTAGCCATTCATCCAGCATGTCCCTGGGATGTGTCGGAGTCTCTCGTGGTCACAGGGAGAGCATGCAAACTCCACACAGACAGCAGCAGAGGTTAGGATCGAACCCAGGTCACTGGAGCTGCGATACTCGGCTATTCTGCATTAAATGGAGCAAAACTCGACAGTAATATCAGAAATTCCGCTCAGGAAGCCTCACCCGAACTCCGGAAATCTTCTCTTTCTGTTGCTGCTCCTTTTCCTGGAAGTCTGATTTCTTTTTTGTGAGAGAGTCTAAGGAAGATTTTAGCTGATCCTGGAAGTCAGAGAGTGAAGGAAATAGAAACAAAGATGCATCAAAAGAAACAGGTGATCAAACCCGATTATCACACAAAATGACGGAGGAACTCAGTGAGTCAGGCAGCATCTATTCAGGGGAAATAAACAGTCGGTGTTCCGGGATGAGACCCTTCTTTGGGACTGGGAAGGAATGGGAGAGAAGCCAGAATAAAAAGGTTGGGGATGAGAACCAGCTGACAGGTGACGGGTGAGACAACGTGAGGGGGAACGTGGGGGAGGGTGATGAAGTGAGAAGCTGAGAGGGGACAGGTGGAAGAGGTAAAGGGCTGGAGAAGAAGGAATCTAATACGAGAGGACAATCGACCGTGGAAGAAACGGGAGGAACTAGGCTGTTTGCGGCCCTGAATGGCGACAAGGGGGTGGTTAGGAGTCAGGTGTTGCAAAGGACAAAGGAAATGTGTTAAGTGTTAAATTAACGTTAGTTTTTACCTTATAGTTTTTAACAGCCTCTTTAATCAGCACAAATCGATGCTCTCTGTGTTCCTGCGCAGCTGCACAGATCACACAGATCAGTGTCTTGTCCGTTTCACAAAACAGCTTCAGTTCTTCCTCATGTTCCTCGCAGTGACGTTTACTTTCCTTCCCTTTCGGATTCAGGTTTAGATTTCGAGCTTTTTCAGCCAGATTTGCTAAGGCCCGATTCACCCTGAGGGTGCGGTCAGTAAACTCCTCTCGACATTCCGGGCAGGAGTTTTTCTGCTCCCTTTCCCAACACTGTGTGATACAAGAGCGACAGAAGTTGTGTCCACACTCCAGTATAACCGGATCGGTGAAGAAATCCAGGCAGATGGGACAAATTACCTCCTCGGTCCAACTCTCGGCCGGTCCTTTCGAAGCCATGTTAACTCCAGCACTTCCTGATTCAGAATGCTTTCACTTTCGGAGAGCTGCTGATCCCCTGCAGTACCGGGATTGTCCACTACGCGCGCTACAGACTCGGGGAATCACACAACACACACACAATGCTGGTGGAACACAGCAGGCCAGGCAGCATCTGTAGTGAGAAGCACTGTCGACGTTTCGGGCCGAGACCCTTCGTCAGGACAGCTGGTGTGGTATAGTGCGTCCGGTTCTCCCGGTGTGGCCTTTTGTATATTGGTGAGACCCGACGCAGACTGGGAGACCGTTTCGCTGAACACCTACGCTCTGTCCGCCAGAGAAAGCTGGATTTCCCAGTGGCCACACATTTTAATTCAACGTCCCAGTCCCATTCTGATATGTCTATCCATGGACTCCTCTACTGTCAAGATGAAGCCAAGAGAAACAACGCCTGGGTAGCCTCCAACCTGATGGCATGAACATTGACTTCTCTCACTTCCGTTAATGCCCCTCCTTCCCTTCTTACCCCATCCCTGACATATTTAGTTGTTCGTCTTTTTTTTTCTCTCTCCCTCTCCCCATCACTGCCTGTTCTCCATCTCTTTCCAGTGCTCCCTTCCCCTTTCGTTCTGCCTAGGCCTCCCGTCCCATGATCCTTTCCCTTCCCCAGCTCTGTATCCCTGTGGCCAATCACCTTTCCAGCTCTTAGCTTCATCCCACCCCCTCCGGTCTTCTCCTATCATTTCGCATTTCCGCCTCCCCCTCCTACTTTCAAATCTCTTAATATCTTTCCTTTCGGTTAGTCCTGACGAAATGTCTCGGCCCGAAACGTCGACAGTTCTTCTTCCTATAGATGCTGCCTGGCCTGCTGCGTTCCACTAGCATTTTGTGTGTGTTGCTTGAATTTCAGCATCTGCAGACTTCCTCATGTTTGCTCAGGGAATCAACGTGGTTTTGCTGGATGTGTTCAGTGGAAATTCTGGCCTTTTCTATGTTGAGTGTGGGATCAAAAACACATTAAACAGACAACAGATACGAAAACGCATCCATGGACTGTCTAAGCCCGGCTACGAGCGGAGGACGGTTGGCCGTATGGCTGGCAACCCCATCTTGTAAAATTCCAGTGCGACAAAAACGTCAGCTGAATCTCCATAGGCCTCATCCATGCGGTCGGAAGGACATTCCCCTGGAAGACGGTTGAAGTCCTGAGATGAAAGGAGAAGCCATGTGCCCCCTGGGGTGGTTCACTACTACCATAACTGTGAGGCTTCCTCAGCCAACCCGGCCTCTCCCTGTCCAGTGTAGAGGACCCCTGTAGTTCCAATGGTGTCCCTGACGTCTGGAATGTGTCAGTAGGCAGCATTCCTGTACGACTGGGCTTCGCAAACTTTTTTTAATGCCAAGGACCAATACCAGTAACCGTGGATCTCAGGTTGGGAACCGCTGCTCTCCAGACATCTCGATGTGATGGCAGGCCAACAAGTTTCGGGCGTCTTTCCCCGAGTTGATGATCTTCCAGCAGCATTCGCTGTCTATTTTCCAGAGCATCCTGGGAACAGCCCAAGGATCAGTGGGCCTTCTGTCACACACAAACACACACAGCTGGGCTCAGACATACAACACTCTCACATTCCTCCCTTTGTGACACCCTACTTGCTCCGTAGCCCCCGGTATGAAGCTCAAACTGTTGCAACACCTGCCCTTTAAATTCATGGCTGAGGCTGTGTTGTGTCTGTTCACTGTTTGAGTTTGATATTAAATGAAGAGCATTGAATGGGAAGGAAGGTTTGAATAGAAGAATAAAGATCTCCTCTGAAGGTATATGGGGTCCTGGTGAGAGCGTACATGGAACACTGTGCACAGGTCTGGTCTCCCTCCCGGAGTCAGCCTGTGGGATGAAGAGAAGGTTTCAGAGATTGATTTGGGGGGTGCGGTAGTGTCCTCAGAGAGATTACATTGACTGGGCCTGTCTCAAAATTGGAGAAATAAGAGGTGGTCTGAGTGAGACAGACACAGTCTGACAGGGTATTGACAGGGTGGGGCAGGAATGGCGTTTTTCTTCACTGGGTGTTGAATAAGGTCACAGACTCAGAATCCGATGTCGCCTGACAGGTCGCAGATGAGGAGTGCAGCGAATCTTTGGATTTTTTTCCCCACAAGGTTTCTAAATTCACAAGGAATATTGAAGGGCGGAGCGAAGATGGGAACATTGCAAGAAAGTGTCCCTGAGGTCAAAGATCAGCCATTATCGGAGTGAAAGGCCGAACTGGCGCAACGGGCCGAAAGGCAACCCCTGCTCCTGTTTCTTATTTCCTAAATCACGAGTTTACCTTTGCGCCTTGTTCTCCCTTGGCCTTCAGCCTGTCGGATTGCACAGGGGAGCGGTGAGAGCTCCGGAGATCCACCAACAGCCGCTGCGGTTATTTCATGCTGTTGTTATTTTATCGGTGTTTCTCTGTTTTTGCACAGTTTGTTACCTTCAGCACTCTGGCTGATCTTTCACTGCCTGCTTCTGTTATGGTTACTATTCTATACTTTTTCTAAGTATGTCCGCAGGAAAATGCTTCTCCGGGTGGAACGTAGTGATTTATCTGGACTCTGATAATAAAAATTACTTTGAAATTTGAGTTTCGGGGATTTTCCTTTAATTCTGTGAACAAACTGTGACTACATCTCCAGCTCCCATCAGCAACCCGTCCTCTCACACACACAGCCAATCAGCGATCTCCGCTGGGAGAGGGATGCTCTCATTGGCTGAGGGGTGGCAGTGGGCGGGACGCTGTTTGGGTCCGGGACCGAGTGGGCCGGAGACCGGGAGCTGCGCCTCGGGTTTCGGCTGCACCACCAGCGGGTCGTGAATCCTTTCGAAGGCAGAGCTGAAGCGACCGGCGGAGATTCCGTGAGATGTTTCAGCTGCACGGAGGGCGCCCGGCCTTTCCCCGTCGAGGATCGGGGCACGTTGTCTGGAGTTGTCTCCCAGCCCCGTCCCTTCCTGCTGGGAGACGGGAGCTGCCCCGCAGCGGCTGCCGGTGGATCTCCGGAGCTCTCACCGCTCCCCTGTGCAATCCGAACGGCTGAAAACCAAGGGAGAACAAGGCGCAAAGGTAAACACGTGCTTTAGAAAATTACGAACAGGAGCATGTCTGGCCATTCGGCCCGTTGCGCCTATTCCACCCTTTCCTCAGAGTAGTCCTTTTTAAATCTTTTTATTGAGTTTAAACAAACATAAATGAAACACGAATACAAAGAGCTTGAGAGTACATAATTAATAGGTTAAGGTATAAATACAAATAGATGATAATAACCTCCCAAACTCATAGGTGTTACAAAAAATGGAGAAAATAAATGAAACAAATCCTAACCGACATGGGCCATTGCATTATATCAATTATACACAGTAACGTCAATAACTCCGCACCTCCAACCAAATAATTAAGGATATTAAAAGTAAAGTTTTGGAAAAGTAAATTTAGCTCATATGAAAATGTTGAATAAATGGTCTCCAAATTTCTTGAAAATTAACTGAAGGGTCAAAGACAACACTTCGAATTTTTTTCTAAACTCAAACAAGAAATAGTTTGAGAAAACCACTGAAATATAGTTGGAGGATTAATTTCTTTCCAGTTAAATAGGATAGATCATCTAGCCATTAATGTAACAAATGCAATCATCCGCCGGGCTGAGGGGGGAATAAATGACTATTATCCACCATTGGTAAACTGAAAGTTGCAGAAATAGGATGCGGTTGCAATTTGATATTCAGAACTGTTGAAATAATACCAAAAACATCTTTCCAATAATTTTCCAAACGGGCAAGACTAGAACATGTGGGTCAATGAAGCAACTTCAGAATGACATCTGTCACTGGTTGGATTAACATAAGAATAAAATCAAGCGAGTTTATCCTTGGACATGTGAGCCCTATGAACATCCTTAAATGGTATCAGGCATGTTTAGCACAAATAGAAGAAAAATTGATTAATTGTAAAATGTTCTCCCACTGCCCTGTGGGTATAAGAAAATGAAGTTCTTTTTCCCATTCCTTCTTAATTTTTTCTCATAGTCCTGGCTGTATTTTCATGATCGTATTATAAATGATGGCTACTAAACCCTTCTGGCAAGGATTCAGAGCCAGATTTTTTTCTGTAATGTCCATTGGACATAATTTCAGAAAAGACTAACATTCAAGAAATTTCTAACTTGCAAGTATCTAAAAAAAAAGAGTTTTAGGCTGGATAGCTGTTCAAAGGACATAAAACTGTTATCCAAAAATAGATCACGAAAACATGTTATACCTTTTGTTTTCCATAACACAAAGGCTGGGTCCATAAAAGAGGGCTGGAAAAAAAAGTTAGATATCAGAGGGCTTGATAAGATAAACTTATTCAAGCCGAAGAATTTACGAAATTGAAACCATATTCTTAATGTATGTAGATTAGTTATTTGTTTATTTTGTTTAGATAAAGCAAAAGGAGGCAAAAATCCTAAAATAGAAAACAATGAGAAGCCTTGTACAGATTTACACTCCAAATTTACCCATTGTGGGCAAGGTACTACGACCAATTCTCGTGTCCAAAATATTAACTATCGGATGTTAACTGCCCAGTAGTAAAATCTTAGGTTTGGCAAAGCCAAACCACCTTCCTACTTAGTCTTCTGTAAATATTTCTTACTTAATGTAGGATTTTTATTCTGCCACATGTATTAAGATATTTTGCAATCAATAATATCAAAAAAAGTTTTAGGAACAAAAATTGGTAATGCATGGATTAAATATAAAAAATTGGGTAATACTATCATCTTGTTAGTATTAATTCGACCAACCAATGACAGAGATAATGGGGACCACCTGGTAACAAGTTGCTTGATTTGGTCAATTAAAGGTAAAAAAATAACTTTAAATAAACCCTTATGTTTCTTGGTAATTTTAATACCCAAATAAGTAAAATGATCCGTGACAACTTTAAATGGTAAGTGTTTATAAATTGGAACTAGCATATTTAATGAAAATAATTCACTCTTATTAAAATTCAGTTTGTAGCCAGAAAAGCTACTAAACTGAGCAAGCAAGGATGAAATAGCAGGAATAGATCTCTCAGGGTCAGATATGTATAGTAGCAAATCATCAGCATATAATAATAACTTATGTATCTTACCCACGGGTAATACCAAAAATATTAGGTGATTCATAAATGGCAACGGCTAAAGTTTCCAAAGCAATGCCAAATAATAGAGGACTTAAAGGGCAGCCTTGCCTCGTACCAGGGGACAACTGATAAAAAGATCTTTGATTATTGGTAAGAACCGAAGCCAAAGGTTTATAATACATTAATATAATCAATGATATAAATTTCAAGCTGAAATTAAAATTCTGCAACGTATTAAATAAATATAATCATTCAACTCTATCGAACGCTTTTTCAGCATCTACGGAAATGACATTCTGGTATTTTAGATGAAGAAGTACAAATTATATTAATTTATTTTCTAATGTTAAAAGATGAATAACAGGTTTTAATAAATCCGGTCTGATCTTCAGAGATAATTTGAGGTAATACATTTTCTCATGTAGTGGCCACAATTTTGGAAAAAATCGTAGAATCCGCATTCAGCAAGGATATTGGCCGATAGGATGCACATTCTCCCACTTTACATAATTACTGGAAGGACATATTTACTACTATTTCCTCAATTTGGAATATAGATTTACAACCTCATTTTATTACTGCAATTTTTGGCATACCAAATGAAGAGGGTAATCAGTTTTCCCCTTCAATCAGACAAATGATTGCTTTTGTAACATTAATGGCCAGAAGGTCTATATTACAAAATTGGAAAGAAGTAAATCCTCCTACCACGTTTCAATGGCTTTCTCAAACTATTTCTTATCTGAGCCTGGAAAAAATTAGAAGCACTATTTTTGACTCATCAATTAAATTTGAAGAAACTTGGAGACCGTTTATTCGACATTTTCATATGAATTAATTTGGCCCTTTCCAGACCTACTTTCTGCTTATTCACGTTCTGGTATGGAGTTCCGGAGTTTGTTGACACTATCATATACTTATAAACTGTTATTATTGCCCATGTTAGTTTAGTTTAGAGTTTTATTTTTCTTAATATATACTTTTTTTTCACATATTTTCAAATTTTTTTTCTTTTTTTTAATCGTTATTTTTGTTTTTTTTTTCCATATATAATCATATGGACTTGATTGATTAAGGTATTTTCTTCTGTTGATGTTTAATAGGATATTGTTATCTTATTATCAACGTGATTTCAAGTTTATTGTATTCATAATTTACTCATTATTATGTTATGCTTTTTTGTGTATATGTGAAAATCAATAAAAAGATTGAAAAAGAAAGAAAAAGGATGCACATTCAGTGGGGTCTTCAACTTTTTTTAAGAATTGGTGAAATGGAGGCATCATAAAAAGATTGTGGTTATTTACTTACAGTTAACGCATCTTTAAAAATTTTACAAAGCCAAGGAGTGAATGTAGAAGAAAAGGATTTTAAAAATTCAGCAGTATAACAGTCTGGACCAGTGGCTTTAACTGAATTCATTGAAAAAGGGAGTGGGTTCCCTTTTCCAGACCCTGCCCGGGGACGTGCCTCTCCTCAGGGTTATATTTTGAACCTCTCGGACAGGGACAGGGACTGGGTTCCCCTTTCTAGACCCTGCCCGGGGACTTGTGCCACTCCTCAGGGTTATATGTGGAACCTCTCAGGCAGGGACAGGGAGTGGGTTCCCCTTTCTAGACCCTACCCAGGGACTCGTGCCACTCCTCAGGGTTATATATGGAAGCTCTTGGGCAAAGACAGGGAGTGGGTTCCCCTTTCCAGACCCTGCCCAGGAACTTCCGCCACTCCTCAGGGGTATATATGGAACCTTTCTGACACAGACAGGGAGTGGGTTCCCCTTTCCCAGGCAGATGCCTGAAGGTGACCGGGAGCCACCAGAGGGTCTGATGTAATACAAGCCATGTCATGGTGGGTCGCTGAGGTAAGGGAACCCATTTGAATGACAGCCCGACTGCATGCGGATTTTGAGAATTTATCCGATAGATGCAGAAAAAAGGAGAATCCCTTGCGTACTTTATAGCTCGTTTTAAGGATATGTGAGAGTCCAATGCCGGCAAACCCCTGGACAGATCAGTATGTCCAGCTGGCAGTGCAGACTTTTCTAAACTGTCTCAGGCCGAAGCTGTGTCAGACCTGGCCCCGGGTGACATAAATTCTGATGAATAGGGAGCGCAGTTGACTCTTTAAAGGGACTGTGGAAAAGCGAGAGTGTGCACAGGGAACTGGTAGTGAGGAGATGGAGTTCGGGTACTGGCGAAGAACCCAGAACGGGTGTCAGGATCGTGCGGACGGTGCAGATGAAGAGGACACTTGGCTAAGGACAGAAACGGGGTTTGTAGAAAGAGGGGACATTGGGCCAGAGATTGTCGCACTGCATTCACAGACAAGAATAATAAGCGGCAGGAACAGAGCCTGGATGACAGTGATACTCGACAGAGTACCACATTTACTCTCCACAATCGCTTTGGTCCTGGATAGGACAGGCCAGAGGGGACAGATTACAGTGATACTCGACAGAGTACCACATTTACTCTCCACAATCCCTTAGGTCCCGGATAGGGCAGGCCAGAGGGGACGGTGATACAGGCAGCTGTGATCTGGCTCACCACACAGACAGGCTCTTTTCTTACTGCTGCAATCAGGTAGAAGGTACAAGACACTCAGGACTCGCCCCACCAGGGTCAGGAACGGTTACTACACCTCAACCATCGGGCTGTGGAACAACACAGGATAACTGCACTCACTGGTCCATAGAGAGGCTCCCACAACAAATCATCGTACTGGGACTGTATCAAAATGAGTGAAATTGGAGGTGGTTTGACTGAGACAGATCACATTCCTGTCTCAGAATTAGAGAAATAGAATCTCACAGGATATTTACAGCGGAAGAGCTGGAATGAAGTTTCCCATAAGGTGTGGAACCAGCGCTCGGATTCTGTGACACCGGTTCCTCAGCACAGCCAAAGGAAACATCATTCCTGCCTCTACCCTGTCAATACACTGCGAGACTGTGTCTGTCTCAGTCAGACGGCCTTTTATTTCTCCAATATTGAGAGAGACCCGGTCAGTATAATCTCTCCGAGGACACTACCTCACCTCCTAAATCAATCTGGGAAATCTCTTCATTCCCTTCATCCCACAGGCTGACTCCGGGAGGGAGACCAGACCTGAGCACAGTGTTCTATGTACGCTCTCACCAGGACCCCGAATACCTTCAGAGGAGATCTTTATTCTTGTATTCAACCTTCCTTCCGTTTCAATGTTCTTCATTTAATATCAAACTCAAACAGTGAGCAGACAGAACACAGCCTCAGCCATGAATTTAAAGGGCAGGTGTTGCAACAGTTTGAGCTTCATACCGGGGGCCACGGAGCAAACAGGGTGTCACAAATGGAGGAATGTGGGAGTGTTGTATGTCTGAGCCCAGCCGTGTGTGTTTGTGTATCAGAATCAGTTTTAATATCAGCGGCGTATGTGGTGAAATTTGTCAGCAGCAGATTGCATTATTTAATAGTAAAACCTACGGATTACAATAAGCATGTATAAAATTATATTTAAAGTGTAGTGCAAAAAGCGAGGGAAAATCCTGAGGAAGTGTTTATCGGCTCATTGTCCATTCAGAAATCTGACAGTGGGGAAGAAGCTGTTCCTCAACCGGGGAGTGTGTCTTCAGGGTCCTGTACATACTCCTTGATAGTAGAAATGAGAAGAGGTCATGTCCTGGGTGATTGGGGTCCTTAATGATGGATGTCACCTTTTTGTGGCATCATCTTTTGAATGTGTCCTGGATGCTGTGGAATCCAGTGCCCATGAAGGAGCTGGCTAAGTTTACAACTTTCTGCAGCATTTTCCGATCCTGTGCAGTGGCCTCTCCACACCAGGCAGTGATGCAACCAGTTAGAATGCTCTCCACAGTACATCTGTAGAAATGTGCAAGTGTCTTTAGTGACAGACCGATTCCCCTCAGTCTCCGAATGAAATATAGCCGATGTTGTGCCTTCATTGTAACTACATCAATATGTTGGGCCCAGGATAGTTCCTCAGAGATGTTGACAGGCAGGAAATGGAAACTGCTCACCCTTTTCACTTCTGATCCCTCGATGAGGACTGGTGTGTGTTCCCTCGACTTCCCCTTCCTGAATCCACAATCAATTCCTTTGTCTTCATGATGCTGAGTGCAAGGTTGTTGCTGTGACACCACTCAACTTGCTGATCTATCTCACTCCTGTACTCCTCCTCGTCACCGTCTGAAATTCCACCAACAATAGTTGGGTTGTCAGCATTCGGCCCCTCGAGTCTGCACCGCCATTCTGAGATCATGGCTGATCATTCACTATCAATACCCAGTCCCTGCCTTGTCCCCATATCCCTTGATTCCCCTATCCATCAGATATCTATCTAGCTCCTTCTTGAAAGCTTCCAGAGAATTGGCCTCCACCGTCTTCCGAGGCAGTGCATTCCACACCTCCACAACTCTCTGGGAGAAGAAGCCCTTCCTCAACTCTGTTTTAAATAACTGACCTCTTATTCTCAATCCATGCCCTCTGGTACTGGATTCTCCCAACATCTGGAACATATTTCCTGCCTCAATCCTATCAAATCCTTTAATTATCTTAAATGTTTCAATCAGATCCCCTCTCAATCTCCTCAATTCCAGCGTGTACAAGCCCGATCTCTCCAATCTCTCTGCGTAAGACAGCCCTGCCATCCCAGGAATCAACCTAGTGAATCAACGCTGCACTTCCTCAATTGCCAGAATGTCCTTCCTTAAACCTGGAGACAAAACTGTACACAATATTCCAGGTGTGGTCTCACCAGGGCCCTGTACAAATGCAAACGGACATCCTTGCTCTTGTAATAAAGGCCAACATTCCATTTGCCCTCTTCACTGCCTGTTGCACTTGCTCATTCACCTTCATTGACTGATGAACTAGGACTCCTGGTCTCTTTGCATTTCTCCCTTACCTAACTCGACACCGTTCAGACAATACTCTGCCCTCTTGTTCCTGCTTCCAAAGTGGATAACTTCACATTTACTCACATTGAATGACATCTGCCAAGTATCTGCCCACTCACCCAGCCTATCCAAGTCTCCCTGTATTCTCCTAACGTCCTCTTCTCATGTCACACTGCCACGCAGTTTAGTATCGTCTGCAAACTTGCTGATATAGTTTTCAATGCTCTCATCTAAATCGTTGACATAAATGGTAAAGAGCTGTGGTCCCAATACAGAGCCCTGTGGTACCCGACTAGTCACCTCCAGCCAGTCCGAGAAACACCCATTCACTGCTACCCTTTGCTTTCTATCTGCCAACCAGTTTTCTATCCATGTTGAAACCCTGCCCCCAATGCCATGAGCTCTGATTTTACTCACCAATCTCCTATGTGGCACCTTATCGAATGCCTTCTGAAAATCTAGGTACACAATATCCACTGGTTTACCCTCATCTAACATCCCTGTTACACCCTCAAAAAACTCCAACAGATTAGTCAAGCATGATTTGCCCTTGGTAAATCCATGCTGGCTCGGCCTAATCCTATTACTGCCATCAAGATGTGCCACTATTTTGTCCTTAATAATGGACTCAAGCATCTTCCCCACGACTGACGTTAGGCTAACAGGGCGATAGTTCTCCGTTTTCGCCTTCCCTCCCTTCTTGAAAAGTGGGATAACATTAACACTCTCCAATCTTCAGGAACTGATCCTGAATCTAAGGAACATTGGAAAATGATTACCAATGCATCTGCAATTTCCTGAGCCACCTCTTTTAGAGCCCTCGGATGCAGACCATCTGGACCAGGGGATTTATTAGCCTTCAGTCCTACCAGTCTACTCATCACAGTTTCTTTCCTAATGTCAATCTATCTCAATTCCTCTGATAACTTATGACCCTGGCCCATCCATACAACTGGGAGATTGCTTGTGTCCTCCCTGATGAAGACAGATCTAAAGTACGCATTAAATTCTGTTGCCATTTCCCTGTTTCCCATAACAATTTCTCCCAATTCATTCTTCAAGGGGCCAACATTGTTCTTAACTATCTTCTTTCTCTTTACATAGCTAAAAAAGCTTTTGCTATCCCCTTTTATATTCCTGGCTAGACTGAGCTCATACCTGATGTTTTCTCTCCGTATTGCTTTTTTAGTTAAGATCTGCTGTTCCTTAAAACTTTCCCAATCATCTGTATTCCCACTCATTTAGCCCTGTCATACTTCTTTTTCTTTAATGCTATACAATCTCTGACTTCCTTTCTCAACCACTGTGGCCCCTTGCACCTCTTTGAATCCTTCCTTCTCTTTGGAATGAACTGCTTTTGCATCTTTTGTATTATCCCCAAGAATATCTGCCACTGCTGATCCACTGTCTTTCCTGCCAGGGCATCCGCCCATTTAACTTTGGCCAGCTCTTCCCTCATGGCTCCGTAGTCTCCTTTATTTACTTGCAACACTGACACCTCTGATCTGCCCTTATCCCTCTCAAATTGTAGATAAAAACTTATCATGTTATGATCACTACTTCCTAATGTCTCCTTTACTTCAAGATCACTTATCAATTCCTGTTCATTACACATCACCAAGTCCAAAATAGCCTCGTTCCTGGTTGGCTCAAGCACAGGCTGTTCCAAAAATACATCCCTCAGACACTCCACAAACTCCACAAAGTCCTCCTGGTGAGGATCCAGTGGCAGAAGGAGGTACAGAGGCCCAAGTTTTGGAGCTTGTTGATTACAATTGAGGGTCTGACTGTGTTGAATGCTGAGCTGTAATCATCAGCCTATCTTGTGTATTGCTATTGTCCGGGTGATCTGATGCTGATTGTGAGCCAGTGAGAATTGTTGACCGATTGTAGCGATTGGCAAATTGCAGTGGATCCCTGCACACAGACAGGAATTGATTGACCATGACCAACCCCTCAAAGCACTTCATCACAGTAGTGAGCGTCACTGGGCGATGGTTGTTGAGGCAGGTCACCCAGGTATTTTGGGGCACTGGTATAATTGTTGACGTTCTGAAACGCGCCCGTGTGTGTGTGTGTGTGTATGTCTACGTGTGTTTGCATGCTTGAGCAGAGAGACAGAGTACTTGAGGCTTTCCAGTTCGATGCAGGAATATTTCCAGTAATTGGTGTGCCTTGAAAGACGGGTCACAGTGTTGGGCCGACTATTCAGATCAGAACAAAATCATTTACCCAGCAGACTGAGCTCTCAGCCCGCTCTTGTGTTTCAGAGTTATTTACAAATTGAAATGTAAAATTTAAAATGTGCAAAGTAAATTTATTATCAAAGTATAGGCACATCACCATGTATAATCCTGGGATTTGATTATGTTGTAAATTCAGTGAACTCAGGAACCATTATAAAATGAATGAAAGATCGCCCCCAACAGGACAAACAAAATAACCATGTGCAGAAGACAACAAAATTCAAATACAAAAGAAATAAAACCAAAAAATAACCCAGAAATAAACATCAAAGACATGAGATGAAGAGCTGTTGATTGTGTCCATTCGTTGTGGGAATAGCAAAGTTTAGGGATCTGGTCTCAATTTAGAATTTTTTTTGGTTTAGCGAATTTTTCATTATCATCTCCCAATCTCCTTAATTATTTTTTTTAATCCCTTCCATGACTGACAAAGTCTTTAAGGATTGGATGAACTAGGTATTAAGTGTTTTTGGGACTTGTTTATCTCAGGATCTCTTGCATCATTTGACCAATTGTCAAATCAATTTGCTCTCCCAAAATCACATTTTTCCAGATACCTTCAAATTAGAGATTTTCTACGTTTCCAATTAGCTACTTATCCTATAGGTCCTGATAAAAATTTACTGGAAGATCTTTAAATTTAACACCTTTTGTTAATGGTTCTATTACCAGTATCTATAACTTGTTGATTGATTCTAGACAAGACTTTTTAGATAAAATAAAAAAAACGCTTGGGAGGATGACCTAAATTGTCAGATTTCTGATGATAGATGGAATATAATTTTTAAACAGGTTAATAAATCATCTTTCTGTGCTCGTCATTCTCTTCTACAATTTAAAGTGGTTCATAGAGCTTACATTTCTAAACAGAAGCTGTCCAGTTTTTACCCGAATGTTTCCCCACTTTCTAATAAATGCAACTCTGCTGATGCCTCTTTAATTCATATGTTTTGGTTTTGCCTTACAATTGAAAAGATTTGGCGGGAAGTATTTCATACCTTCTCCCAACTTTTTAGGATCCAATTTGACCCAAATCCCCTTACTTCCTTGTTTGGTATTATTGCAAATGAAGACATAACTTTAAATACTCCTAACCTACAGGTTTTAGTTTTTACCTCTCTTTTAGCAAGAAGAGCAATCTTGCTTAAATGGAAGGAGTCTACCCGTCCTACACATCTTCAAAGGCTACGTAATATTATGTCGTATTTAAATTTAGAAAAGATCCGCTGCTCAGTCTTAAATTCGAAACAATCTTTTTATGATATTTTGGGACCTTTCCTAAATAACGTTTCCAATTTATAAAGTTTAACAGTGCACAGACTTTGATGTATATTTTTATCTTCTCTTCTTAAGTGAATATGTTTTTTTTTCTAATCCATTGTCATCCATCAGCTTTTCTCTTTGGTAGTTGGTAGGGGGTTGACTTTTTATATATATATATATTTATTTTATGATTTGATCTGTCTTTAAATTTTTGATTACCGAGTGCTATACCTTTATGTGTTATGCTATAACATCTTGATCAATATTATTACAATATATGAATGTACACAAGTTATGATGAGATGTATCTATGTGTTGCACTCTGTAAATCTTTTTTTTTCTTCTGAATAAAAATATTGTAAAAAGAAAGCAGGACCCGTTGGTTGAGTGTAATAACTGTTCCTGAACCTGGGGTTGATGCTCCTGAGACTCATGCACCTTCTTCCTGATGGCAGCATTGAGAAGAGAGCATGGCCTGGGTGGTGGGGGTCCTTGATGATGGATGCTGATTTCCTGCGACAGCACTCCACAGAGATGTGCTCAGTCGTGAGCAGAGTTTTACCTGTGATGTGCTGGGCCACATCCACTATGATGTGCTGGGCCGTACTACTGAGGACAGAGAGTTCCTGCTTTCTTGTAATTGCACTTGTGTCCCGGGCTCGGGACAGATCCTCTGAAATGTTCACACTGTGGAATTTAAAGTTGCTGAACGTCTCCACCTTTGAGCCCCGATGAGGATTGCCTCATGGGTTCCTGTTTCCTCCTCCAAAGTCCAGAACCAGCTCATTGCTCTTGCTCTCATTGAATGAGAGGCTGCTCTTGGACCATAAGAAGCAGAATTACGCCATTTGGCCCATCAAAACTGCTCTGCCGCTTCGTCATGGTAAATCCATTATTCCTCCCAGCCCCATTTTCCTGCCTTCGCCGCTTATCCTTTCATGCCCTGACCGATCGAAAGTCCATCAACGTCTGCCTTAGCAAAAGGAAAAGCAGCATCCGTCATCAAGGCAAGATGAGATGAGGCACCTCCCACTACATACCCATCCATTTCTGTCCCTCCGCCCTCCCCACTCTCTTGCCTACAAAGCTCACTTTCACTCCTTACCATTACCTACCCAGGACAGTTTACAGTGCAGGCATTACAATAAATAATAAACAGGACAGTAGGGCAAGGGGTCAGTCCAGGCTCTGGCTATTGAGGAGTCTGATAGCTTGAGGGAAGAAACTGTTACATAGTCTGGTCGTGAGAGCCCAAATGCTTCGGAGCCTTTTCCCAGACGGCAGGAAGGAGAAGAGTTTGTATGAGGGGTGCATGGGGTCCTTCATAATGCTGTTTGCTTTGCGGATGCAGTGTGTAGTATAAATGTCTGTAATGACGGGAAGAGAGACCCCGATGATCTTCTCAGCTGACCTCACTATCCGCTGCCGGGTCTTGCGATCCAAGATGGTGCAATTGCCGAACCAGGCAGTGATGCAGCTGCTCGGGATGCTATCAATACAACTTCTGTAGAATATGATGAGGATTGGGGGGGGGGGGGGGGTGGTGATGGACTTTCCTCAGCATCCGGAGAAAGCAGAGACGCTGCTGGGCTTTCTTTGCTTTGGAACTGCTGTTGAGGGTCCAGGTGAGATTCTCCGTCAAGAAATTTGGTGCTCTTAACGATCTCCTCTGAGGAGCCGTCGATGCTCAGCGGGGAGTGGTCGCTCCGTGCCCTCCTGAAGACAACATCCATCTCTTTCGCTTTGCTCACATTCAGAGGCAGGTTGTTGGCTCTGCACCAGTCCGTTAGCCGCTGCACCTCCTCTCTGTAAGCTGACTCGTTGTTCTTGCTGATGAGACCCACCACGGTTGTGTCATCGGTGAACTTGATGACGTGGTTCGATCTGTGTGTTGCAGCACAGTCGTGGGGCAGCAGAGTGAACAGCAGGCTCAGCTACTGTATGAGGTTGGTGGTGGTGCTGGGAGATCCCCAGAGTCAAGATGGTTGGTGATGGTGTGGGAGACGATGTCCTGGTGTTCCTTACTGGGGTCCAGTTCGAGGGGTAAGTAGGAGGAGGTGTCTGAGAGTTGGCGATGGGCCTCTGCAAGGAAGGGGTCAGTCCGACAGACTACTACAGCACCTCCGCTATCTGCAGGTTTGATGGTGAGTTTAGGATCAGTGAAGTGGGGGTGGAGAGTCCAACGTTCAGACGGAGTGAGGCTGGAATTGGAGAGAGGACGTTGAAGTCCAGACGGTTAATGTCCCGTCAAAAGACTTAGTGGGGTCCTGTTCAAATTCCTGTGGCTTCTTTATGCCCCTTCCGATGTCAGCACATCTTTTCTTAGACATGGGGCCGGAAACTGCTCACAATGCTCCACGTGAGGCCTCTTTGTAAAGCCTCACCAATGCGTCCTTGCTTTTCCTCTCGAAGTGAATGTCAACATCACAGAGAACTTCCTCAACATCGACTCAACCTGCAAATTATCCTTCAGGGAATCCTACACGAGGATTCAGAAGTCCCTTTAATTTTTTATGTTTAACTTTACCTCCCTTAATCGAAGGATTCTGCAGAGAGTGGTGTGGACAGCCCAGCGCATCTGTAGGTGTGAACTTCTCATGATTCAGGAAATTTACAAAGACAGGCGGATAAAAAGGGTCCGCAGGATCATGGGGCACCCGAGTCACTACAATCAAGATCTATTCCAGCTGCTACCATCCGGGCAACGCTACCGCAGTATAAAAGCCAGGACCAACAGGCTCCAGGACAGCTTCTTCCACTATGCCATCAGACTGCTTAACTCACACTGATTTGAGTGTAATTCTACGTTACGCTGACTGCTCTGTTTATTATAAATTACTATGATTGCACATGGCACATTTCGACGGAGGCATAACGTAAACATTTTGTGAATGATGTGAGGAATAAAGTCATTTCAATGCACCTTTCTGCGACAGATCATAGTTCAATAGATTCTGCAATATTGCTTTATACATTATTATTGCTCATTGATACAGTATCATTGTGTATAATATTATTCTCTGCTTTATTTTTAGCAGAGTCTGCACACTGCTAAGTGTGATTTAAAATAATGCTACTGTAACGAAAAATTTCCCACAGGATCAATGGTTACTATTGTTATTATTATTATTATTATTATTATTCCCCAGCCCTATATCTTTCACCAATCAGCTTCACAACTCTTGACTTTACTCCTCCCCCTCTCCCGTTTTCACCTATCACCTCGTCTCCCCCCACATTCTGAATCCCTCTCTTCCTGTCCAGTCCTGAAGAAGGCTCTCTGTCTGAAACGCCGACTGTTCACTCCTCTCCATAGTCGCTGCCTGACCCCGGGTTCCTCCAGCATGTTGTCTGTGTTGCTTTGGGTTTCCGTATCTGCAGAGTCACACCATAAACCAATGCGCATGCGTGGTCGGTGCGGCCGATTCCCGAATATCGCGCATGCGCTAAGTAGACGAGAGGCGCTGAACTAACGGACGCAGGTAAGAGCAAACTCCGGGTGAACTTATTCACCGGCGTCTGAAACGCGACCAAAGTACAATTACTGTGATTTCCAGCCACACTAGTGCTGCACCCCACGACAGTCCTGGTCCTCTCCCTCTCTCTGAGCCCCATGATCCGTACCCGGCCCCAGAGAGCTTTCGACTCGTGGGCGACGCCGCCGCCAGTTTTGCGGCGCATGCGCATTCCTGGATCTTTCGATGGCGGACAGGGAGGTTTCTCTACGTGAGGGCTTCTGGGTAAAGAGGCAGCCATGGCCGTTGGTACCAGTGTTGCCTCGTACAGTCGAAGGAAGTGTGAGCGAATGTATCTCCCAAACACTACCGAGCTCCAGCTATATAAATTCGAGGATTATGAACTCTGAACAAAAATATAGTTACCAGTTTATCTCAGTTAAAGAGTTTACCTTCCATTTAGATTCAGATTCAGTTTATTGTCATTTAGAAACCACAAATGCAATGCAGTTAAAAATGAGACAACGTTTTGTGAGATATCACAAAAGCACATTACAGAACAAACTACACCAGAAAATCCACGTAACGTTTGGCAATCCCCAATCCAGAGTCCGGAGAGGATGCTGCTTATTAATATCGCGCTCAGATCTTAGCACGTTCCCCGGAAAGTAGCTCCAAATCACCAGACAAAACAAGACCAAAAACCTAAAGATACAAGACCTGCACAAAACCACATAATTACAACATATATTTACAACAGAGCAAACAATAGCATAATTGATTAAAAAAAACAGACCATGGGCACAGTTAAAATAGTCCAAAGATGTTAAAAGACTATAAATTCGAAAAGAAACCAGCACACAGTTTCCACAAGTCCTCAGGGTCCCGACAGCCTTGCCATCCCACGCAGGCGGCAGAAGGGAATACCTCCGCTATACTTCCACAGCGCCGCCCGACTCAGCCTCGCAGATGCAGCACACAATGAAAATGCTCCAACCGCTGCGGACTCCGAGTCCGTTGAACTAGTGAAAATGTCAATTCGTGCTGTATGGAAATAAAACCTTCCGTCAGATTCAGTTCACTCTGGGTTGATAACGATATGAAACACCTTTGCCTCGACGACAAGTGACTTCTGGCTTTCAGATCACAAAGGTGCCGCACTCCAATGAGAATAACCACTGCCCTCCACTATATATTCATTGGCATTGCCATCGATGGGTTCATCACTGTCAATCAGCAGATGGGGGGGGGTGGGGGGGCAATCCAAGTAATTAGTAAATCTCCAGGATCGTACATGTAGTAAAATGTTATCTTTGTCGTCTTGTGCATCATGACCAGAACTTGAAATAATGTCAAAGGACAAATTGAGCCAAGTCATAGATTGATTGAAGTCAGAAACAGCCCAATCTCACACAGACAGGAATACAGTCCGAGAATTTGATGGTCAGTCAGAGTGCCTGTTCCGTGCCTTGTTAGAAGATGGAAGTGTCCCTGCTTCCCACACCCCACCAGAGGAGCTATCTGCTACCCCGTCTGTAATCTCTGCTGTTCTCACTAAGCAACTGAAAAGAAGGGGGCAAAAAAATCTCTACCTTCAGCTTAATTATACCTTCTCTGACTGAAGGCTCCTATCACTGACAGCTGAAGCCTCAAAATCTCCACTCCGACTCTATTCACTCTGACACTGACCGCTCCACTCGCTCCTGCCCAACTTTCAGTTCTTGCTGAGCAAACCCAAATGCTGACTAGCCGCGGCTCAAAGGTCCAACGGAAAAAAAAAACTGCTGCGAGGCTCTGCCTTTAATCCTTGACTGAAGACCATATGCCATTGAATCATAGAAAACCTACAGCACAATACAGGCCGTTCAGCCCACAAAGCAGTGACAAACATGCCCTTACCTCAGAAATTACCTAGGGTTACCCATCGCCCTCTATTTTTCTTCGAGCCTCCTATGTCTCAAAATCAGCAAAGTTTCCTGAAGGGAATATCTTGCCTGACAAATCTGTTGGCATTCTTGGAAGAACCACAAGCAGGATCGACAAAGGAGAATTTGTTTCCTCAAGTGAAACTCGTGCTGGAAAAGCAACACGAATGAAGAAATAGATGTTGTATACTTGGATTTTCAGAAGGCCTTTGACAAGGTGCACCACACTAGGCTGTTGAATAAACCCACGGTATTACAGTGGAGACTCCAGCATGGGTTAAACAGTGGCTGTGCCATAAGGTGGGCGTTGGGAACAGACCCAAATGCAAGACACAGACACTGAAGTGCTAGGGGGAGGACTAGGTGTATCAAGCAAGAAGTGGGGAAGAAACGACACTGGACAAGACTAGGCATTGGCTAGGACAAGGGTAGGAAGGTGAGGCCTGGACGAGGAACTAAGAACTGGGAACGAGGAACCTGGACAAGGATTCCGAGCCAGAGATTGGACAGGGACCCGGATCCTGGGTCTTGACTCGGGCTCGGACTCCGGATCCAGACGAGGACTGGACGTGGCAAGGTAACAGGACTGGGAACCTCCTCGGAGCCTCGAACATGGAGTGGAAACCTCCTTGGAGACTTTGACCCGGACTGGACTTGACTCGAAGCCTGAGACTTGGACTGGACTTGGGACACGGAACGACAAACAACAACAGTCCACTCGAGTAGCAGCAAACAGTCTTCCTACTGAGCCTTGGACTCAAGCAGAGGAACACAGAACACAGAGTCAGGACCCCTCCTTGGGGATAGGACGTAGGGCCGGGGCTTTACACAGAGTCAGGACCCCTCCATGGGGACAGGACGTAGGGCCGGGGCTTTACATAGTCAGGACCCCTCCTTGGGGACAGGACGTAGGGCCGGGGCTTTACATAAAGTCAGGACCCCTCCTTGGAGACAGCACGTAGGGCCGGGGCTTTACATAGAGTCAGGACCCCTCCTTGGGGACAGGACGTAGGGCCGGGGCTTTACATAGAGTCAGGACCCCTCCTTGGGGACTGGACGTAGGGCCGGGGCTTTACATAGAGTCAGGAACCCTCCTTGGGGAAAGGACGTAGGGCCGGGGCTTTACATAGAGTCAGGAACCCTCCTTGGGGAAAGGACGTAGGGCCGGGGCTTTACATAGAGTCAGGACCCCTCCTTGGGGACAGGACGTAGGGCCGGGGCTTTACATAAAGTCAGGACCCCTCCTTGGAGACAGCACGTAGGGCCGGGGCTTTACATAGAGTCAGGACCCCTCCTTGGGGACAGGACGTAGGGCCGGGGCTTTACATAGAGTCAGGACCCCTCCTTGGGGACTGGACGTAGGGCCGGGGCTTTACATAGAGTCAGGAACCCTCCTTGGGGAAAGGACGTAGGGCCGGGGCTTTACATAGAGTCAGGACCCCTCCTTGGGGACAGGACGTAGGGCCGGGGCTTTACATAGAGTCAGGACCCCTCCTTAGGGACAGGACGTAGGTCCGGGGCTTTACATAGAGTCAGGACCCCTCCTTGGGGACAGGACGTAGGGTCGGGACTCATACACGGACACTAAACACGGGGACACAAAGAGACAGTTCCAAGCTCATCGATAAACAGTTCCTTCTGTTGGCATGACAAGGCTCCAGTCTCACTCTAGCGGTTAAACTTGATGGTGATTCAGGCGATGACACAGGCGAGGTTGCAGGCAAGGCTTCAGGAGTGGGTTGCTGAAAGAAGGGGAAGGGATGTAAGGGAAGGGAAGGGAACAGTCCAGGGAAGGGTAACGGCAAAGCCGGCCTGTCTTACCCAACGGAGGCGAGGACAGGGAGGGACAGAATCAACCGCAGGGCAATGGGAAAGACGGCCTGACCTACCCCACAGTGGCGAGGACAGGATACTGACAAGACCAACCCGAACCTACAGTCGAACCCAGGGCCACTGATATTCCAGCCCCAATTTGAGAATCAGTGCCTGTGATTAAACAATGAAACAATGGACAGCCAGAAGACCCGGAGTCCAGAGTCCACGGACCGGACCGTGAACCAGAACGCAGACGTCATGGACTGGACCATGACAAGCTGAATGGTAGGAGGCAAAGACTGGGAATAAAGGGAGCCATCTCTGGTTGGCTGCCAGTCACTAGTGGTGTTCCTCAGGGCTCTGTGTTCGGACTGGTGATTTTTGTAATATTCCAATAGTTTGGAAGACAGAATTGCTGGCTTTGTTACAAGGTTTGCAGATGATATGAAGACATGAGGAGGGGCAGGTAGTTTTCGGTAGAGAGGGTGCAGAAGGACTGAGATAGATTTAGAGAATGGGAAAAAAAAACAGCAGATGGGATACAGTGCCGGGAAGTGTATGTTCATGCATTTTGGTAGAAGAAATGAAAGTGTTAACTTCTTCGAAATGGACAGAAAATACCGAACAACTGAGGTGCAAAGGGTCACGGGGAGTCCATGTTCAGGATTCCCTGAAGGTTAATTTGCAGGTCGAGTCTGTGGTGTGGAAGGCAAATGCAACGTCAGCATTCATTTCGAGAGATCTACAATATATCAGCGAGGATGTAATTTGGGAATTTGGTCATCACTGGTGAGGCCACACTCGGAGGACAGGTCTGGGCCCCTGATCTTGGAAACGATGTGCCGAAACTGGAGAAGGTTCAGAGTATGTTCACAAAAACAGATTCCAGGATTGAATGGATTGTCATATGAAGAGCGTTCAATGGGCCTGAGCCTGGATCAGCAGAGGAATTAGGGCTGACCTCATGGAAACTTATCAAACTGTGGAAGGGCTTGATAGAGTGGATGTGGAAAGGATGCTTCCTGTGGTGGAAGAGTCTGCGACCAGGGAACAGAGCTTCAGAATAGAGGGGTGTCCTTTTAGAACGGAGATGACAGAGAACAGACTGAGAGTGGTGAATCTGGGGAATTCCGTGCCACAGACAGCTGTAGAGGCCAATTCTTTATGTACATTTAGGGCAGAGGTGGATAGAATCTTGATTGATCCGGGCATGAAGTGATACAGGGACAAGACAGGAGATTGGAGTGGAGAGCAAATTTGGATCAGCCATGATAAAATGACAGAACAGACTCGATGGGGTAAACAGCCTTATTCTGGTCTTAAGTCTTATAGTCTGACGGTCTGTCCCCAGTGTGAACTCGCTGATGTAGCTTCAAGTCAGATGACTAAGTGAATCCCTTCCCACAATCTGAGAAAGTGAATGGTTTCTCCCCAGTATGAACTAACTGGTGTCTCTGTAGCTTGGATGACCGAGTGAATCCCTTCCCACATTCAGGGCCTCTCCCCAGTGTGGATTCGCTGGTGTGACAAAAGGGTGGATGAGTGAGCGAATGCCTTCCCACAATCTGAGCAGATGAACGGCCTCTCCCCAGTGTGGATTCGCTGGTGTGACAAAAGGTTGGATGACTGAGTGAATCCCTTCCCACATTCAGAACAAGTGAATGGCCTCTCCCCAGTGTGAACCAGCTGGTGTCTCTGTAGGGTGGATGAGTGAGTGAATCCCTTCCCACACACAGAGCAGGTGAACGGCCTCTCCCCAATGTGAACTCGCAGATGTATTTTCAAATCCGATGACCCAGCAAACTCCTTTCCACAGTCTGAGCAGGTGAACGGCCTCTCCCCAGTGTGAACTCGCTGATGTATTTTCAAGCCAGATGATCGAGCGAACTCCTTTCCACAGTCTGAGCAGATGAACGGTTTCTCCCCAGTGTGAACTAACTGGTGCCTCAGTAGGCGAAATGACAGAGTGAATCTTTTCCCACAGTCTGAGCAAATGAACGGTTTCTCCCCAGTGTGAAAGCACTGATGTGTGTTCAGTTGAGATGACCGAATGAATCGCTTCCCACAGTGCGAGCAGGTGAATGGCCTCTCCCCAGTGTGAACTCGCTGATGTACTTTCAAGTCAGATGACAGAGTGAATCTCTTCCCACATTCAGAGCAGCTGAACGGTTTCTCCCCGGTGTGAAATCGTTGATGGACGCTCAGCTGAGCTGCACGAGCGAACTCCTTCCCACAGTCTGAGCAGGTGAACGGTTTCTCCCCAGTGTGAACTCGCCGATGTTCCTTCAGTTGAGATGACCGTGTGAATCCTTTCTCACATACTGAGCAGGCAAACGGTTTCTCCCCAGTGTGAACCAGCCAGTGTGTCTGTAGTTTGGATGACTGAGTGAATCCCTTCCCACACTCAGAGCAGGTGAATGGCCTCTCCCCAGTGTGAACCAGCAAGTGTCTCCGTAGTTTGGATGAGTGCATGAAACCTTTCCCACATTCAGAGCAGGTGAACGGACTCACCCCAGAATGAACTTGCTGATGTACCTTCAGGTCAGATGACCGAGTGAATCCCTTCCCACAGTCTGAGCAGGTGAACGGTTTCTCCCCAGTGTGAACCAGCTGGTGTCTCAGTAGGTGAGATGACCGAGTGAATGCCTCTCCACATTCAGAGCAGGTGAACGGACTCATCCCAGTGTGAACTCGCCGATGTACCCTCAGTTGAGATGACGAAGTGAACTCCTTCCCACAGTCTGAGCAGGTGAGCGGCATCTTCTCAGTGTGAACTGGTGACGTTCGTTCATTTGAGATGACTAAATGAATCTGTTTCGACATTCAGAGGTGGGGAAAGGCCATGGCACCATGTGAATTTGCTGGTGTCTCTGTAGTGTGGTTGATAGTGTCAGTGCCTTCCTGCACTCTGAGAAACGTCTCCTCACTGGTGAATTTTTGGATATATCTTCAGCATCAATGACAGAATGAATTGCTTCCCGCAGTCAGAACAGGTGGAGCATCTCACTGTGGTGTGAACTTGCTGATGTATCTTCAGGCTGGTTGACTGAGTAGTTCCCCTCCCTCACACAGAGCAGGTGAATGGCCTCTCCCCACTGTGAACTCACTGGCGTGTCTGTGGGTAGGCTGTGAGTGAATCCTTTCCCACACTGAGAGAAGGAGAATGATATCTCACTGCGATCAATCATCTGGCAATTCAGACAGTCAGATGTTTGAATCCCTTGTACAATCAATGAGTTGAAGAACTGATCTCCAGTGAACAAATGCTGGTATGTTCTCAGCACCCCGGTTCCTGTGGATAACACGGAGTTACAAAAGAAAATTTCCCTTCAGACACAGATACAACTCCAACTGGATCAACAACAATGCAAAATACATCAATGGGAGAAGGACAATATCCATCTGACCTTATCTCAAACACATTTACTGATGTCGCCTTCACTGCTTCATTAGGCAGAGAAATCCACAGATTCACCACGCTCAGGGAAAAGCAGTTCCTCCTCATCTCCGTCCCACATCCCCTAATCTTGAGGCAATGTCCTCTCGTACTAAGCCTCACCTGCCAGTGGAAGCAACTTTCCTGCCTCTGGCTTATCTACCCCTTTCATAACTTTACATGTTTCTGTAAGATCTCCTCTCAATGTGAGCGCTGGAATCACAATTTTACCCAATTCAACTCAAGCTGGAGCAACACAACCTGAGATATACAGTGGGAAGCGAGGGAGGAGATTGCTGAGCCTCTGGCAATGACCTTTGTATTACCACTCAGGAAGGGAGATGTACCAGAGGATTGGAAGACCTTGTCCCCTTGTTAGGGAATGGAGTAGAGGGAACCCAGGAATTATAGACCAGTGAGTGGAGAGTGCCCCAGTGGCCATCTCCCTCAGTAATTGTTACCTCACTTTGGATGCGGTTGAGGGGATGACCTGACAGAGGACGACCACGACGATCGGGTCTCTGGCACTGACCCTGGTTCCGTGGTGCAGAAGGGAAAGAGGAAGTTGAGGAATGCAGTAGTCATAGGATTCAATAGTGAGGGGAATGGACAGGAGGTTCTGCACGCCTGATAGAGATACGTGTGTGATGTGTTGCCTCCCAGGTGCCAGGGTACGGGATCTCTCAGATCGGGTGCAAGGTATTCTGAAGGGAGCGGGTGACCAGCCAGAAGTCTTGGTACACGTTGGTATATATGACACAGGTAGACAAAGAGAGGAGGGCGTGAGGAGAGAATTCAGGGAGTTCGGTAGGAAGCTGAAAGGCAGGACATCTAGGGTAGTAACCTCGGGATTGCTGCCTGTGCCACGTGCTGGTGAGAGCAATACTAGCATGATTAGGTATATTAATGTGTGGCTGAGGGACTGGTGTAGGGGGCAGGGCTTTAGATTCCTGGATCATTGGGATCTCCTCTGGGGGAGGTATGACCTGTACAAAAAGGACGGGTTACACCTGAACCCAAAGGGGTCCAATATCCTAGCCAGCACATTTAATAGAGCTGTTAGGGAGGGTTTAAACTGATCTGGCGTGGGGATGGGAATCAGAGTGATGGGGCTGAGGAAACGGGAAACAGAAATAAATCGAAGATATTGTGCAACAGGGCAACAGAGATGTGGGGCAGTGAAAATAGAAAGCAACAAATCCTGGGCTGAGAGTGTTATTTGAATGTACAGAGCATGAGGATTAAAATGGACGATCTTGAAATTCAGCTGCAAATTGGCAAATTGGAGAATCTCTGAAACTTGGATAAAAGGTGGCTGCCGATGGGAGTTGAATGTCCAAGAATACACGGTGTATCAGAATGATAGGTGACTGGGCAGAGAGGGTGGTGTGGCTCTCTGGATAAAAAAATATTAAATCATTGGAAAGAGATGACATAGGATTGTAAGGTGTGACCGTCTAACCATATAACAATTACAGCACGGAAACAGGCCATCTCGGCCCTTCTAGTCCATGCGAACGCTTACACTCACCTAGTCCCACTGGCCCGCACTCAGCCCATAACCCTCCATTCCTTTCCTGTCCATATACCTATCCAATTTTACTTTAAATGACAATACCGAACCTACCTCTACCACTTCTACTGGAAGCTCATTCCACACAGCTACCACTCTCTGAGTAAAGACGTTCCCTCCTTAAGCTTTTGCCCCCAACTCTCAAATCATGTCCACTTGTTTGAATCTCCCCTATTCACAATGGAAAAAGCCTATCCATGTCAACTCAATATATCCCCCTCATTATTTTAAATACCTCTATCAAGTCCCCCCTCAACCTTCTATGCTCCAAAGAATAAAGACCTAACTTGTTCAGCCTTTCCCTATGACTTAGGTGCTGAAACCCAGGTAACATTCTAGTAAATCTTCTCT
This sequence comes from Hypanus sabinus, assembly GCF_030144855.1. Taxonomy (NCBI): domain Eukaryota; kingdom Metazoa; phylum Chordata; class Chondrichthyes; order Myliobatiformes; family Dasyatidae; genus Hypanus; species Hypanus sabinus. The sequence continues at coordinate 146,115 of NW_026778982.1, forward strand.
GTACTCTCTCTATTTTGTTGATATCGTTCCTATAATTCAGTGACCGGAACTGTACACAATACTCCAAATTCAGCCTTACGAATGCCATGTACAGTTTTAACACTACATCCCAACTCCTATACTCAATGCTCTTATTTATAAAGGCCAGCATAACAAAAGCTTTCTTCACCACCCTATCCACATGATGGGGTCATGAGTCTCTACCGGTTGAGTTACGAAATGGGGAGGGGAGTGGCAGTTGTATACAGATCTCCATACAGCAGTCGGGATGTGGATTACAAATTACAGCAGGAGATAGAAAAGGCCTGTCAGAAAGGCAATGATAACATTGATAATCATTGGCAATTTTAACATGAAAGTGAATTGGGAGGACCTCGAGAGAAAGAATTTGTAGAATACCTAAGAAATTGCTTTTTAGAACAGCTGGTTGTTGAGCCCACGAGGGGATCGGCTATGCTGGACTGGGTGATCCCAATATGATCAAATTCACATTGAAATTTGAGAGGGAAAAAATAAAACCAATGTGTCAGTATTTCAGTGGAATAAAGGAAATTGCAATGGATGAGAGGGGAACTGGCTGAAGTCGACTGAAAAGGGACATTTGCAGGAAGGACAGCAGAGCAGAATGGGTGGATTTTCTGCAAATAATGAGGGAAATACAAGACAGATATATTCCAAATAAGAAGAGATGTTCAAAGGGAAGAAGGACACTACTGTGGCTGACAAGTGAAGTCAGAGCCAAAGTAAAAGCAAAAGAGAGGGCAAACAAGGAAGTTGGAGCTAGTGGGAAGACAGCTTCACCAGCTTTTTAAAACTTGCAAAAGAAAACTCAGAAGGTCATTCGGAAGGAAAAGATGAATTATGAGAGGAAGCTGGTGACTAATATCAAAGAAGATACTGAAAGCTTTTTTAAATATATATATATATAAAGGGTAAAAAGAGTCGAGGGTAGATTTAGGACCAATACAATATATCGCTGGACTTATTGTAATGAGAGTTGCTGAGAAGTAAGAGGAACTGAATGCGTACCAGACATTCAGGGAAGTGAAGTTTGTGCACTGACAATTACGACTCAGAAGGTGCTCTGGAAGTTTAATGGTCTGAGGGTGGATAAATCTCCAGGACCTGATGCAATGCACCCTCCGGTTCTGAAGAAAATAGCTGGAAAGATTGTGGAGGCATTAACAATGATCTTTGAAGAATCAATAAATTCTGGCATTGTACCAGATGACTGGAAAATAGCAAATGTTACTCCGCTATTTAAGAAGGGTCAGAGGCAACAGAAAGGGAACTATAGACCTGTTAGCATGACATCAATGGTTGGCGGTTGATGGAATCGATTGTTAGGGATGAGATTATGGAGTACCTGGAGGCGCATGACAAGATAGGCCAAAGCCAGCATGGTTTCTTGAAAGGAAAATCCTGCCTGACAAAACTACTGCAATTCTTTGAGGAAATTACAAGCAGGGTAGACAAAGGAGATGCAGTAGACGTGGTGTACTTGGATGTTCAGAAGGCCTTTGACAATGTGCTGCACATGAGGCTGTTTAGCAAGATAAAAGCCCATGGTATGACAGGGAAGTTATTAAAGTGGGTGGAGCATTGGCTGGTCGGCAGAAAACAGAGAGTGGGAATAATGGGATCCTATTCTGGCTGGCTTCCTGCTACCAGTGGAGTTCCACAGGGGTCAGAGTTGGGACCACTGCTTTTTACAATACCTGTCAATGATTTTGACTATGATATGAAAGGATTTATGGCTAAATTTGCCGATGATAAAAAAATAGGTGGAGGAGCGGGTAGTGTTGAGGAAACAGAGAGCCTGCAAAGAGACATAGATAGTTTAGGGGAATAGCAAAGAAGTGGTAAATGTAATACAATGTTGGAAAGTGTGTGGTGATGCAATCTGGTGGAAGAAATAAGTGGACAGACTATGATTTCAATGGGGAGAGAATTCAAAATGCAGAAATGCAAAGAGACTTGGGAATCCTTGTGCTAGATGCACTAAAGGTGAACCTCCAGGTTGAGCCGGTTGTGAATAAGGGAAAATTCTAGAGGTATAGGATATAAGAGCAGTGATGTGATGTTGTGGCTTTATAAGGCACTCGGGAGACCACACTTGGAGTATTGTGTACAGGTTTGGGCTACTCATTTTGGGAAGGATATATTGACATTGGTGAATGCTCAGCGAAGATTCACGAGAATGATCCCAGGTATGAAATGGTTATTGCGATGAAATCTTAAGTTTTATTCATTATGGACTGTGCCTTTAAGAATCACGCCTGTAAGAGAGAGAGAGAGAAGTACAGTGCAAGTAGAGGGAGAGGGAGTGAGGAGGAGAGAGAGGGGGAAAGGGGAGAGAGAGGGAGTGATGAAGGTAGAGCATTGGATGCAGTGGACGTGGCTTTCAGTAAGACTTTCAATAAGGTTCCTCAAGCAAAGCTCATTGAGAAATTAATGAGGCAAGGATCCAAGGTGACCTTGCTTTGTGGATCCAGAATTGGCTTGCCCACAGAAGGCAAAGGGTGGATGTAGATGCTGTATGAAGGATGATGACCAGTGCAGTTCAGCAGGGATCTTTTCCGGGACCCCTCCTCTTTGTAACTTTTACAAATGACCTTGATGAGGAAGTAGTGTATAAGATGATGAGAGGCATGATAGTGTGGATAGTCAGAGGCTTTTACCCAGGTCGGAAATGGTTGCCACAAGAGGACACAGGTCTAAGGTGCTGGGGAGTAGGTACAGAGGAGTTGTCAGTCGTAAAGTCTTTTACTCAGAGAGTAGTGAGTGTGTGGAATGGGCTGCTGGCAACGGTGGTGAAGGCAGATATGATAGTGTCTTTTAAGAGACTTTTGGATAGGTACATGGAGCTTAGTAAAATAGAGGGCTAAGTGGGCCGAATGCCTGTATCGTGCTGTAGGTTTCCTACGTTTCTAGAAGGGTGGGTTTGTAAGTTTGTCGATTACACAAATGTTGAGGTTGTTGTGGATAGTCTGGAGGTTACCGCCGGACATCAATAGGATGCAGAACTGGGCTGAGAAGTGACAGATCGAGTTCAACCCAGTGGCTCCTTTCAGTAGGTAACATTTGAAGACAGAATACAACAATAATGTTAGGACTCTTGACAGGGTGGAGGATCAGTGAGATCTTGGGGTCTGTGTCAATCGTGCACACAAAGCTGCTGGGTAGGTTGACAGTGTTGCTAAGAAGGCCTTCATCAACAATGAGACCGAGTTCAAATGCCAGAGGTAACTTTACAGATATAAGGACATAGTTGGACCTCACTTTTGGTACAGTGTTCAGTTCTGGTCCCCTCAATACAGGAAGGAAGTGGATACTATAGACAGAGGGCAGAGGAGATTTACAGATATAAGGCCTTAGTTAGACCTCACTTTTGGTACTGTGTTCAGTTCTGGTCCCCTCAATACAGGAAGGACGTGGATACTATAGACAGAGGGCAGAGGAGATTTACAGATATAAGGCCTTAGTTAGACCTCACTTTTGGTACTGTGTTCAGTTCTGGTCCCCTCAATACAGGAAGGATGTGGATACTACAGACAGAGGAGATTTACAGATATAAGGACTTAGTTAGACCTCACTTTTGCTGCTGTGTTCAGTTCTGGTCCCTCAATACAGGAAGGACGTGGATACTATAGACAGAGGGCAGAGGAGATTTACAAGGATGTTGCATGGATTGGAGAATATGCCTCATGTGAATAGGTTGAGTGAACTTCGGAGCGAAGGAAGATGAGAGGTGACCTGATAGAGGTGAATAAGATGATGAGGGGCATTGATCGTGTGGATAGCAAGAAGCTTTTTCCCAAGAGTGAAATGGCTGACATGGGTGGGGGGCATAGTTTTATGGTGCTTGGAAGTAGGTACAAGGGTGATGTCAGAGGTATGTTTTTCACACAAAGGGTGGGTACAATAGGAACTTTTCAGAGACTTTTAGATAGGTACATGGGCGATGTGGTAGGGAAATTGTAATTACACTGTGGATTTCTGTCTCTATATGAACTCCTCATCTTCTAACAAGGCACGGATCAGTTATCCTGGCTGACCATTAAATTCTCTGTATTCCTGTCTGTACGAGGATGTTTCTGTGTTCAATCAACCTATGACTTGGCTCAATTTGTCTCTGTCCTTTGGGATTATTTCAAGTTCTGGCCATGCTCCACAACACTACCAAGATCACTTGTCACAACATATAGAATCCCAGAGATTACCTAATTACTCAGATCCCCACCCCAGCTGATTGATAGTGATGAATCCATTAATGTCAATGCCAGCAATCCTGAATGGGAGGGCAGCAGTTATTCTCATTGGAGTGTGGCACTTTTGTGATGTGAAAGCCACAAGTCACTTGTCCTCGAGGACAAAGGGGTTACTTACCCAGAGGGAACTAAATCTGACGGAAGGATTTTTTTTTGCCATACAGCACTAATTGACAATTTAATTGATTGGAAGGCAGGCTTTTCATCCAAGATTAACTAGAAAACATATTTTTGTTCCGAATTACTAATCCTTGCATGTATACAGCTGGACCTCGGCAGAGTTTGAGAGAGACATTCGCTCTCATTTCCTCCGACTGTACTGGGACAACGCTGGCAGAGTCACGCATGGCTGCCGCTTTACCCAGAAGGCCGCACGAACGAGAAACCGGTCTGTCAGCCACCGAACGTTCTCGCGATGCGCATGCGCCGCAGAGATGGCGGCGGCTCCAGCGCTCGTCAGCTCCCCGAGGCCCGGGTACGGATCGTGGGGCTGAGGAAGAGGGACCGGACCGGGGCTGTCCTGGGGTGCAGGACCAGTGCGGCAAGAGCTCACAGTAATAGCCCTTCAATCGCGTTTCAGACACGATTAATTCCCTCCCGGAGACCCTCCTACCTGCAGCCGGTCCTTGTGAGCCTCACGCCGACTGAGCGCATGCGCGATAGGTCGTACCGCCTCAGACCTCTGCGCATGCGCATTTGAGCAAACGAGAAAATCTGCAGATGCGGAAATCCAAAGCAAAAGAGAGGAAATACTGGAGGAAATTCAAAGGGGCCGGCAGCAACTATGGAGAGGAGAGAACAGTCGGCGTTTCAGACCGAGACCCTTCTTCAGGACTGGAAAGGAAGGGAGGGAGTAAGAATCTGGGGGAAGGTGAGGTGATAGGGTAAACAGGGAGACGGGGAGGAGTGAAGAGCTGAGAAGTTGATTGGTGAGAGTGATAAAGGGGTGGAGAATTATTATTATTAAATACTATTAATCCAGAGTGGGGAATTCTTTCGTTACAGCAGCAACATTTAAAAACATACTTAGCACTGTGCAGACTTTACTAAAAATAAAGATTTACAATATACACAATAATTATATATTAAATAATAACGCAGAGACTATTGAACTACGATGTGTGTTCTCCTGTTGCAGTAAATGAACGGTTGTATTCTGATTACATTTGGTGGGAAAGAGTTTCTGTAACAATCCTTGTGATGTCGTGGTTTTTCGTGCCTCACAAGTGACCAGGAGACGCAGAAGATTCTTCAAGAAGGGTTAAACTTTAATTTGCAAATCAAAACTGAGACAGTCATTGAGCTAGTCGCTGATTGCCCACCGATCCCCGGACACAGCATTTTTATATCAATCCCCTGGTCCAGTTTCACACGTACTAAACGTACGTCCCATTGACCCAATCGTGTTCTAATCTACATCTCTTAGCTGCCTCTCGTTAACACACCATTGTCTTCTACATTCTTAAGATTTCATTCTCCTACTAAATTGGGTACATGTATAGCAAATAGCAAACTCAGAACGGACCAATGTTCTAATCTACATCTCTTTAGCTACCTCTCATTAACACACCATTGTCTTCTGCATTTTTAGGATACATGCATAGCAATTAGTCGTCCTAGGATTATGTGACTTAATTATGTTCGAATCTACATCTCTTTAGCTACTTCTCATTAACACACCATTGTCTTCTACATACTTAAGATTTCATTCTACTAGGAGAATAGCAAATAGCAAGTTTCAAAACTGACTTCATAGTTTTGGTTACACAGCAAAATTTATACTTTTATACTCCAATAGTGACATCGGAGCTCAGTACATGTACCCAATTTAGTAGGAGAATGAAATCTTAAGAATGTAGAAGACAATGGTGTGTTAATGAGAGGCGAGCTAAGAGATGTAGCTTAGAACATGATTAAATCAATGGGTAGAAACAATAGTGGTGGACGTACTTGTGATACGCAACTGTAGACCGATCGGATATGCTAATGCAACTAAACCAAGAGATTGCTATAAAAATGTTATGTACAAGGATCGGTGGGCAATCAGCGACTAGCTCAATGACTGTCTCAGCTTTGATTTGCAAATTAAAGTTTAACCCTTCTTGAAGAATCTTCTGCGTCTCTTGGTCATTTCTGGGGCAGGAGAAACCACGAAATCTCCTACCCTGAGCTGCGGTCACTGTCAGATGGGTCAGTAGATGTAGTCTCTCCGGCTGTCTCCTACCCTGACCTGCGGTCACTGTCAGACGGGTCAGCAGATGTGGTCTCTCCGGCTGTCTCCTACCCTGACCAGTCACTGTCAGACGGGTCAGCAGATGTAGTCTCTCCGGCTGTCTCCTACCCTGACCAGTCACTGTCAGACGGGTCAGCAGATGTAGTCTCTCCGGCTGTCTCCTACCCTGACCAGTCACTGTCAGACGGGTCAGCAGATGTAGCCTCTCCGGATGTCTCCTACCCTGACCAGTCACTGTCAGACGGGTCAGCAGATGTAGTCTCTCCGGCTGTCCCCTACCCTGACCAGTCACTGCCAGACGGGTCAGCAGATGTAGTCTCTCCGGCTGTCTCCTACCCTGACCTGCGGTCACTGTCAGACGGGACAGCAGATGTAGTCTCTCCGGCTGTCTCCTACCCTGACCAGTCACTGTCAGACGGGTCAGCAGATGTAGTCTCTCCGGCTGTCTCCTACCCTGACCAGTCACTGTCAGACGGGTCAGCAGATGTAGTCTCTCCGTCTGTCTCCTACCCTGACCAGTCACTGTCAGACGGGTCAGCAGATGTAGTCTCTCCGGCTGTCTCCTACCCTGACCAGTCACTGTCAGACGGGACAGCAGATGTAGTCTCTCCGGCTGTCTCCTACCCTGACCAGTCACTGTCAGACGGGTCAGCAGATGTAGTCTCTCCGGATGTCTCCTACCCTGACCGGTCACTGTCAGACGGGTCAGCAGATGTAGTCTCTCCGGCTGTCTCCTACTCTGACCAGTCACTGTCAGACGGGTCAGCAGGTGTAGTCTCTCCGGCTGTCTCCTACCCTGACCAGTCACTGTCAGACGGGTCAGCAGGTGTAGTCTCTCCGGCTGTCTCCTACCCTGACCAGTCACTGTCAGACGGGTCAGCAGGTGTAGTCTCTCCGGCTGTCTCCTACCCTGACCAGTCACTGTCAGACGGGTCAGCAGGTGTAGTCTCTCCGGCTGTCTCCTACCCTGACCAGTCACTGTCAGACGGGACACTCCAGGCTACTCACACTCTAAGATGGCGCTGCGCTTGTGACAGCTCGTTGCTGCAGCTCCTACGTTTCGCCGTTTTTTTCTGTGTTCTGTGAGTCATTCTGGATTACTGTGTGTCAGGAGTGGACAATCCCATGTGCTGGAGCTTTTGGAAAGCATCTGTTGGATAAGTCACCGGCACCCAATGGGATGTACCCCAGGACACTGTGGGAAGTGAGGGAGGAGATTGCTGAGCCTCTGGCGATGATCTTTACATCATCAATGAGGACGGGAGACGTTTCAGACGATTGGAGGGATGCAGATGCTGTTCCCTTTTCCAAGAAAGAGAGTGGAGATCGCCCTGGAATGTCACAGCTTACAACGGGACATTGATCGGATGCAAAACTGGGCTGAGAAGAGGCAGATGCAGTTCAACCCAGAGAAGTGTGAGGTAGTTCATCTGGTAGGTCAAATATGATGGCAGAACGTAGAATCAATGGTAAGACTCTAGGCAGTGTGGAGGATCAGACGGATCTTGGGATCCGGGTCCACGGGACACTCAAAGCTGCTACACAAGTTGAATTTGTGGTAAAGAAGGCACGCGGTGCATGAGTTTAAGAGCTGAGAGGTAATGCTGCACCTATATATGACCCTGGTCAGACCTCACTCTGATTACTCTGCTCATTTCTGGTCGCCTCACTACAGGAAGGATGTGAAAACCATAGACAGGGTGCAGAGGAGATTTACAAGGATGTTGCCTGGATTGGGGAGCATGCCTTATGAGAATCGGTTGAGTGAACCTGGCTTTTCTCCTTGGAGCGACGGAGGATGAGAGGTGACCTGATGGAGGTGTACAAGATAATGAGAGGCATTGATCATGTGGATAGTCAGAGGCTTTTCCCCAGGGCTGAACTGGCGAGCACGAATGGAGGTATTCTGAAGGTGCTTGGAAGTAGATACAGAGGAGATGTCAGGGACCTGTGTTTTTTTACGCAGAGAGTGGTGAGTGCGTGGAATGGGCTACCGGCGACCGTGGTGGAGGTGGAAACGGTAGGGTCTTTTCAGAGACTCCTGGACCGGTACATGGAGCTATGGGCAAGCCTAGGCAGTTCTACGATAAGGACATGTTGGGCTCAGCTTTGTGGGCCGGAGGGCCTGTGTTGTGCTGCAGATTCTCTTTGGTTCTGTGTTCTGTCATCCACCTGTTGCTGTGAGCTTACTCCCACCGGAATGATGCTGGTGGCATTGTGAGAATCATAATTTTAAATCGCTCTAGTGCCTTCAGTGTAATCCATCCAGTCTTCTGAGCAAGAAATTGCAAAGAATGGGTGTACACAAATCCACTCTCTCCTGGATCACTGCCTTCCTGGCAGACAGACCCCAGTTTGTACCGCTGGGTGTTCTGTGCCTGAGGTGGAGGTGAGTGTCACTGGAGCCCCACAAGGGACTGTCCTGTCTCCTTTTCTGTACACACTGCACTCCTCAGACTTTCAGTCCAACTCTGAGTCTGGCCAGTTGCAGAAGTTCTCTGATGACTCTGCGGTAGTTGGGTGCATCAGAGATGGGCAGGAGTCGGAGAACAGAGGACTGGTGGACAGGATTGTGGAATAATGAGGGAGGAATCACCTGCTCCTGAATGTGGCCGAAACCAGGGAAATGGTGATTGATTTTAGGGGGAAGAGGACAGTGACGAGTCCTGTACACATTCTGGGAAAAGAGGTCACTGTGTTGGAGGACAATTAGTTGGGTGTTCACCTCGGGTAAAGACATGACTGAAAAACCAACAGAAAGGTTGTTTTGAAGAAGGGGATGAGTAGACTTTGTCTTCTATGAAGCCGAGATGCTTTAATGTGTGAGGCAGGTTGGTGCAGATCTTTTACCAGTCTTTTGTAGCGAGTGCAGTCTTCTTTGCTGCTTTCTGTTGGGGGAGCAGCATCGGTGCAAAATGACAAAATAAACTCATCAGGAGACATGGATCCATTCTTTGATAAACTTACCGATTATGGACAATCTGTCATATCCTCTCCATCACCTACCCGACAGGCAGCAGATTCCCCATCCCTCTTTCTAACAGACTCACTCAACCCCGCCCTCTCAAGCATAGTTACAGAAATTGTTTCTTACCAAATGCAAGAGTTCATCTTTCTGCGATAGGTGAACACACATCTTAGTTCAATAATCCCTGCATTATTATTTTATACAATATTATTGCACATTGGTACAGTATTACTGTGTATATTATTATTTTCTACTTTCTTATTAGTAAACTCTGCACACTGTTAAGTGTGTTTCTAAATGTCGCTGCTGTAACGGAATGAATTTCCCACTCAGGATCAATAAAATATTATTGTTCTCCAGCCCTTTATCTCTCTCACTCATTAACTTCTCAGCTCTTTACTCTTCCCGTCTCCCGGTTTACCCTATCACTTCATCTCCCCCCACATACTGACTCCCTACCTTCCTTTCCAGTCCTGAAGAAGGGTGTGGGTCTGAAACGCCTACTGTTCTCTCCTCTCCATAGTTGCTTTCTGCCCCCCTGAGTTCCTCCAGGTGTTGCTTTGGATTTCCGCGTCTGCAGATTTTTTATCCTGTTTAAACCAATGCGCATGCGTGGGCGGCACAGCCCGTCGTGAACATTGCGCATGCGCTCAGCAGACGCGAGGCTCTCGGGGATCGGACGCAGGTAGGAGCGGGGCCGCGGGTGGGAACTTAATCACCGGCGTCTGAACCGCGATTGAAGAAAAATTACTATAAGCTCCGTCCACACTGGTCCCGCACCTCAGGACAGTCCCAGTCCTTTCCGTCTCTCTCAGCCCCACGATTTACCCGAGCCACGGGGAGTTTACGGCGGTTGAGAGCCATTTCTCCGGCGCATGCGCATCGCTGGGTCCTTCGATGGCTGATGGACAGGTTTCTCCGCCGTGGTGTCTTCTGGGTAAGGAGGCAGCCATGGTTGACAGGCCAGCGTTGTCCCCATAGAGATTGTCCCTAACGCAGCGACTTCCAGCCATGCAAATCCGAGGATCAGAACCTCGGAACAAAAATATAGTGTCCAGTTACTCTCAGATAAAGAGTCTACCTCCCAGTCAGTGAGAATGTCAATTACTATTGTATAGCATAAAAAATCCACCGGTCAGCTTTAGTTCTCTCTGGGTAAATAACGATATGAAACACCTTTGTCCTCGATGACAGGTGACTTGTAGCTTTCACATCACAAAAGTGCCACACTCCAATAAGAGTAACTACTGCCCACCCCTTCATAGTCATTGGCATTGCCATCGATGGGTTCATCACTGTCACTCAGCTGGGGGGAGGGGATCCCAGTAATTAGAAAATCTCCAGGATCAGACATGTAGTAACAAGTTCACTTTGTCGTGTTGTGGAACATGAACTTGAAATAATACCAAAGGACAGAGACAGACTGAGCCAAGTCATAGGTTGATTGAAGGCAGAAGTAGAGCCCTTTCTCATACAGACAGGAATACAATCAGAGATTTTGTTGGTCAGTCAAGATACTTGATCCATGCCTTGTTAGAAGATGGGGAGTTCACATAGAAACACAGAAACATAAGTCTGCAATTCATTACAGGCCCTTCGGATGACAACCTCATGCCGACGATATAACCAACATCTAGAATCTGCCTAGAGTTTCACTACCAAATATCCCTCTATTATTCCCAGCTCCACGTACCTACTGAACAGTCTCTGAAAAGACCCTTATTGTATCCACCTTTTCCACCGTCGCTGGCAGTGCATTCCATGTACCTGACACTCTCTGTGTGAAAAGAGAGTGAAAAAAAAGCTTACCTCTGGTATCCCCCTTGTACCTACTTCCAAGCACCTTAAAACTATGCCCCCTCATGTTGGCTCGTTCAGCCCTGGGGAGAAACCTCTGGCTATCCACACGATCAATGCCTCTCATCATCTTATACAACTCTCTCAGGTCCCCTCTCATCTTCCATCGCTCCAAAGTTTACTCAGCCTACTCCTGTAAGGCATGCTCTCCAATTCAAGCAACATCCTTGTCAAACTCCTCTGCACCCTATTTAGAGTGTTTTTTCCTGTAGTGAGGTAATCAGAATTGAACACAGTGCTAAAAGTAGGGCCTAACGAAGGCCTTTTATATCTGTAGTAGTACCTCACCACTTTTGAATTCAGTCCCATGGCTGATGAAGGCCTTCTTAAAAACATTGTCCAGCTGCGTAGCAGCTTTGCATGAACTATTGACACAGATCCCACGATCTAGCTGCTCCTCGAAACTGCCAAGAGTCCTATCATTAATATTGTATTCTGTCTTCAAATTGGACCTACCGAAATGAACCACCAGGTTGAACTCCATCTGCTTCCCACAGTCACCTGTGGTATATCTCAACATGAGATGAACTGGGTGATATTCTGATGCCAGAGCTCACATTGAGAGATGATCTTATAGAAACATGCAAAATTATGATTCAGATAGTTAAGGTAGAGGTAGAAAAGTTGTTTCCACTGGTAGTTGAGAGTAGAACTAGAGGACATCACTTTAACTTTCGGGGCATTTGGGATGGAGATGAAGATTTCCCCCAAGAGTTGGGAATCTATAGATTTCTCCGCCCAATGAAGCAGTGGAGGCTACCTCAGTAAATGCATTTGAGACGAGGTTGGATAGATGTTTGCAAAGAAGGGGAATGAAGGGCGATGGGGAAAAGGCAGGTTGGTGGAGACGGGCCAGATGATGTTCTCCTGCTCCTTTTTCTTATGTTCTCACCACAGACCAAAATCTCACCTGAAAAACTGTCCTTCACCTATTGATGTCCTTTCAAATATTTTTACAGGTTTGAAATGGCAGAACACTTGTGCATGGGCTGTCTATTTACGGATATATAAGGATTGGCCAAATATTTTCTTTGCAAGACCGACACATCTATTGTCAATCCTTGGAGATGAAGAATTATCTCATCCCAGCTGGAAATGTGTTTTGTGTCTGAAATGAAGTTTTCTGTTGTAACTCAGTGTTATCCACAGGAACCGGGGTGCTGAGAACACACCAGCATTTGCTCACTGGAGATCAGTTCTTCAACCCATTGATTGTAGAAGGGATTCAAACATCTGACTGTCTGAATTGCCAGATGATTGATCGCAGTGAGATATCGTTCTCCTTCTCTCAGTGTGGGAAGGGATTCACTCACAGCCTAACCGCGGACACGCTGGTGAGTTCACAGTGAGGAGAGGCCATTCACCTGCTCTGTGTGAGGGAGGGGATTCACTCACAGCCTACCCACAGACACGCCAGTGAGTTCACAGTGGGGAGAGGCCATTCACCTGCTCTGTGTGAGGGAGGGGAACTACTCAGTCAACCAGCCTGAAGATACATCAGCAAGTTCACACCACAGTGAGATGCTCCACCTGTTCTGACAGCAGGAAGCAATTCATTCTGTCGTCGGTGCTAAATATACATCTGAAAATTCCCCAGTGAGAAGACAGTAACCTGTTTACATGGTGGGAAGGTATTCACACACTAAACCATGCCACAGTGACACCAGCAAGTTCATAACGGGGAGAGGCCAATCACCTGCTCTGTGTGCGAAAGGATTCACTGAATCATCTCAACTGAATGAACACCAGTGAGTTCACACTGAAAAGATGTTGTTCACCTGCTTAGACTGTGGGAAGGGATTCACTCGTTCATCCACACTACAGAGACACCAGCGAGTTCACACCGGGGAGAGGCCATTCACTTGCTCTGAATGTGGGAAGGGATTCAGTGACTCATCCAAACTTGTGAGACACTACCGAGTTCACACTGGGGAGAGGCCGTTCACTTGCTCTGAATGTGGGAAAGGATTTGCTCGGTCATCTCAACTGACTGAACATCAGCGAGTTCACACTGGGGAGAAACCGTTCAGCTGCTTTCAATGTGGCAAGGGGTTCACCCAATCAACTCATCTGAAAGTACATCAGCGAATTCACACTGGGGAGAAACCGTTCAGCTGCTCTGAATGTGGGAAGGGATTCACTGATTCATTCTCCCTTGTGAAGCACTGCCGAATTCACACTGGGGAGAAGCCATTCACGTGCTGTGAATGTGGGAAGGGATTCACTGACTCATCCCACCTTGTGAAGCACTGCCGAATTCACACTGGGGAGAAGCCATTCACATGCTCTGAATGTGGGAAGGGATTCACTCAGTCGTCTCATCTGAATGTACATCAGCGAATTCACACTGGGGAGAAACCGTTCAGCTGCTCTGAATGTAGGAAGGGATTCGCTGATTCATACTCCCTTGTGAAGCACTGCTGAATTCACACTGGGGAGAAGCCATTCACGTGCTGTGAATGTGGGAAGGGATTCACTGACTCATCCCACCTTGTGAAGCACTGCCGAATTCACACTGGGGAGAAGCCGTTCACGTGCTGTGAATGTGGGAAGGGGTTCACTGCGTCATCCAACCTGGTGAGGCACTGCCGAACTCACACTGGGGAGAAACCGTTCACCTGCTCAGATTGTGGAAAGGGATTCACTCGGTCATCAGGCTTCAAAGTCCATCAGCGAGTTCACACTGGGCGATGCCAGTCACCTGTTCTGATTGTGGGAATGAATTCGCTCAGACATCTCAACTGACTGAACATCAACTGCTCAGAGTGTGGGAAGGCATTCACACAGTTATCCACACTGCAGAGACAGTGGTGGGTTCACACTGTGGGGAGGGTGGTCACCTGCTCAGACTGTGGGAAGGCATTCACACACTGATCCACACTGCAGAGACAGTGGTGGGTTCACACTGTGGGGAGGGTGGTCACCTGCTCAGACTGTGGGAAGGCATTCACACACTGATCCACACTGCAGAGACAGTGGTGGGTTCACACTGTGGTGAGGGTGGTCACCTGCTCTGACTGGGATGGGTTTCAATCAGTCATTCATCCTTGTGTCCCCGTACCGAGCTTTGACCCAACGTGAATTGGAGAGATCAGAAGCTTGAGAGGACGCAATTCACTCAGGTTCACCAATGGTGTATTAAAGGCAGTGGTTCAGGGCAGGTTATTTTTGAGCTTTCAACAGTGGCCACTCCACAGTCAGGATGGATTATCAAGGAAACCTTTATTAGCAGGAGCAAGTGGAGCGGTCACTGATGGAGTGGACAGAGTTGGAGCGGAGACTTTGAGGCTTTAATTCTTTAATTCAGTGGGGAGAGCAGTCAGTCAGAGAAGGCAAAATCATGATGGAGGTAGAATTATTTTTGCCCCTTTACATTTTCTTAGTTGAAACAGTGGAGATGACAGGCAGGGTGCTGGAAAGCTGCTTCGTGGGATGTGGGAAGGCCGGGGACCCTCCTGTGTCCCTGATAACTACACCTGTGAGAAGGGCATCCAGCTTCAGCTCCGAACAATCCACATTACGGAGTTGCAGCTGGAACTGGATGAACTCCAGATCATTCAGGAGGCTGAAGGGGTGATAGGTAGGACATTTGAGAGGTATTTGCACCCAAGGTGCACGGCACAGGGAACTGGGTGACAGTGAGGAAGAAACTGGACTCTCTGTTTCCCCCTGTGCCCATCCCTCTGAACAACACAGGTATCACTTTAGGTACAGTCGGGGATGGTGGGATGACCTGGCAAAGAAAAGTCACAGCAATAGGGTCTCTGGCACTGAGCATGGCTCTGAGACTGAGAAGGGAAGGGAGGAGAAGAGGCGAGCTGTGTTGATACGTGGCTTGTTAGCTCAGGGAACTGACAGGATGTACTGTAGGTGAGAATGAAATTCCAGGATGGTGTGTTCCCTCCTGCATGCTGGCATCTGGGTCATCTCAGGTTGAGTGCTCAGCATTCCTCAGGAGGGTGGACAGTGAAGGTCGTGGTCCATGTGGGTAACAATGATATGGTCTGGTAGAGTAACGAGGTTCTGTAAAGGGAGTTGAGGGAGTGAGTTGCTAATTGAAAGGGCAGCTCCTCCAGGCCAGTGATTTCAGGACTGCCATCAGTGTGATGTGGCAGGGATCAGAAGATTATACAGTTTAACACGTTGCTAAAGAGTTGGTTCAGGAGGGAGGGGATAAGATTTTTGGATCATTTGAGCTTGTGAGGATTGCTGTGTACAGAGGAGTGAGGAGTGTGAGTAGGGACAGCACATCACTAACGGAATGTGACTGGGCACACAGGTCTCTCTGTCTCTCACAAACACATCAGTGGAGTGGGAGGGAGGGGAGTGAGAAGGGGAAGGGGAATGAGGAGGATGGAGTTAGGACTCCTTCACAAAGTCTCACACTCACCCAACCCTCCCCCTCTGGAATTGGTCCCATTCCCTCCCCCAGGCTGGGGGTGAGCATTGAGTTACCTTGCCAACAAGAAAAGGAATTGTTCGATAACTTCTGCTTAACACGTTTTGATAACGAATTTACATTGAACTTGAACATTGAAATGTACTGTTGGTAAAACATGTACTGATGGGAAATGGTCTCAGTGAAGGTCCGAGAGTGGAAAACGAACCGGTGTTCAGCCCCACTGCTCCGTGCCAGACAAGAGCCCCTAAATGAGTCTGTCCGAATGTCTTTTATTTCCCTTCTCAACCCCATTCCCTGCCCTCTCCCCATGACCTTTGATGCCTTTACTAATCAAGCACCGATCAACCTCTGCTTTAAATAATGACTTGGCATCTGTGCCGTCACTGGCAAAAAATTCCACAGGCCCCTCATCTACTTAAATGCATGCTGTCTGGTATCGGGTATTTTGACCCGAATATTTAAAATGGCAGCTATCTACTCTATCTATATCTCTTTTAATCTTATCAAGCTGTATCAGGTCACCCTGAGCCTCCTCCACGTCAGAGAAGCAGCCCAAGTTTGTCCGAACTCTCCTTACACAGCAGCTCATGTCTCTAATCCAGACAACATCCTGGTGAACCTCTTCATTGCTGTCCTAAACCCAGCGGAGTAATGGGCTTTAAGTAAATAAATGGTGGGTTGTTGATTAATAAGAGTGTCAAAGGTGACGGGGCAAAGGCAGCAGAATGGGGTTTAGAGGGATAATCCAACAGTCGTGATCGAATGGTGGAGAAGACTCAATGGACGGAATGAGTATTTCAGTTCCTATGACTTGTGGTATTGTGGTGAGATGGCGAAGCGGTGGGGAGTAAGGTGAGTGTCAAGTCAAACTTGAGTTGCTAGAAAGCATTGGGACCCAGAGGCAAAAGAAAATAATATTTATATGGTTAAAAGCAAGAACAAGAATTTACTGATAGACCAGACATAACCTACTGCCTGAAACAGTTTGGCGGACCCTGCATCATCACGCCGGCAGTCCGAGAGCAGCGTTGGAATCTGCGGTAAGATGCCGAACTTTAAATAACTTGAGCCCGTTTCATGGAGAAGAGCACCGCTGTCACTGCGTTTGAGGTAACTCCGATACGGGGCCCACCGCGCGCAGGCGCTTCTTGGAGATGACGTGGGGCTTAAGAGCTCGCGAACCTTCGAGAGAGTTCGCCCGGTCGGAGGCCATCCATAACGGTTCAGTAGAGAAACCGAGGTGCAGGTCCGAATTCGTCTTCAAAATCCGAGAGGCAGCCAGTTTTTCACCTTCACCTTAACCTTAACCTAATTACAACTTATGACTGATTACTTATGATATTTTTTATGACTTATGACTAAGTACAAACGGAACTATAAAACTGCCGCAGTTGCGAAAAATATAAGGAAAAGTTGTTTGGTCATTGAGTGGAATCCGGTTAAAAACCTTTAGCTAGGCGCATTCAATCTCTTTCAAGTGGGGAGGCTGCACATGTTCAAACAACAGAACAAGAACTCCGACTTGACAGTGAAAAACTGGTTGACAGTGAAAAGGCAAACTCGAGGAAATCCCCAGATGCTGGAAATTTAAGCAACACACACAACGCTTCTCCTTATAGTTGCTGCCAGGCCTGCTGCGTTCCACCAGCGTTTTGTGTGTGTTGACGGTGAAAACACTGCTTTACAGTGAAAATGCTGCTTGACAGTGGCGGAAAAAAACCTTTTTGACCGGGAAACTGGAGGACCAGGAAACAGAAATCTGGGAGCCTTGAGCTGGAGCAGTAGGAGCAATAACTTGGAATCCTTAAAAAGGAAGAAAATTATATTAAGATAAAACAACATCAAAGCACCATTAAAAAGTTGTACTTGCCCTTTCACCTGTGAACAGCCTGTAGGCGGAATCAAACATGGCTGATCAGGCTATTGGGAAATCAGTTGAACAACTCGAGGTAAAGCGAACGACAGCAAAATGATTACTTTCTCGTCTGGCCAACAGTATTACCAGGGTCGATCAAAACATGTCTGAAGAGGATCTCAGAGTCAGTTTCAATAAACTCACAACAGAAGCCGAGAAAGTCATGGAACCCAATGATGATGTGGAGGCCGGATTCATTGCGGAACGGGAGGCGGAGCTGAACGCAGAGATAGTAGCCGTGTTCACTGAACAGCAAAAAGCCGACCTGGCAAAGACGGCAAATGAGTGTGAGTTGAAACTGAAGGAGATCAGAAGCCTAATCCAGGAGACTCTTTGGAACAACTTTGGAAATGTTGAGCTGGAGAGGATGAATCTGAAAACGTCGCTGTTGTACAACCCGATGTCCACCAGGAGGCGTATGACTTCATGCTTAACCACCTGCAAGGACTGGTACAGACAGCGAAGGAGGTGCATGGTCGGTGGAAATGATGGATCCCGCCAGGTGATCGGAAGCACCTTCTGAGTCGCCTAAAGGGGCTCGAACTCCACATCCCCAAGGAGTTTTCCAAGAAAGAAAGGAGTATGCTGAAAGACTAACCCCAACGGCGTTGGGCCTTTCCTCCTATTTTCCCACGCCAGCCATCAGACTGAAACCGACGGCCCTTTCCAAGTTTACTGGGAGAAAACATGATTTTCACAGATGGAGAAAGGGCTGGGAAGCACTCCAGAGGCAGGGAGAGCCGACCTGTCCAAGAGAGGTGATAGAGATTCAACCACCGGACAGTCTTGACCACAAAATCAGAAGAGACCTTCGCTTCTCTACTTCTCACACTGCAGATGACATCTTCCGTGTTCTCGAAAACCGCTATGGGAATCGAACGAGCATTGCTGTTGAAATTGTGGAGGAGATACAGAAAATGCCAGAAATCGTCAGCCACGGAAAATATTGGAATTAATTCAAACAGTGGAGAAGGCACGTCAAGACTTGAGTGGCCTTGGAGACACGGGTGCTATCAAAAATCCGCTGGTGACAAGTTCAATTGAAAGTAAACTTACAGAAACTCTCAAAAAGGAATGGCTGGTCTATGTCGCTGACAGGGGGAATGCTGTGGCACCAGATAATCGGTTTAACAGTCTCTTGGGATTCCTCAAAGAGCAAGAGAGCGTATATGAGCAGCTCGAGCAACTGAGGGTTGAAGAGCCGTGTAGAAGAGGAACCAGGGCTGAGCCAAGACATGCCAGAGCCAAGTCTACCAAGTCGGGCGACGACCATGCACGGTGTGTCGTCTGCGGTGATGGAAAGCACAAAAGGAAGCTCCACTTTTGCAAACGGTTTCGAGCGCCAAAGCTACGAGAGAAAAAGGCTGCAGTAAGAAAGGTGGCGGCATGCAAGAGGTGTCTCGAGGTTCATGATGACTGTTCATACTGCAAACCCGCCTGTCTGTGTAAAGACCAAGACTGCAAGGATGAGCGTACTCCCGAGCATCATTACTATCTGTGCCCCAATGCTGAAATGAAGAAAAGCAGCGCAGGTCATAAAAAGAGCAGATTCGGTCCAGAGGAAGATAAAGGCAGGAAGAAATATAGAGAGGATCAAGAGGAGTTCTTCAGCAAACTTGCACCGGAATTGGCCAAACAGTGTTGTGATGTATTTTCAAACACCGCATCCTGAGCCTTCAGCACTGTGAAAGATAAGCCGGGCTTTCCGGTGGAAAGTGGATTGTAAGAGATGCCGGTGAATATGATACTTCTCGAAGTCACAGCTAATGCTGGAAAAAAAATCGGGACGTTAATTGACTTGGCTTCAGACAGCAATTATACAACCCAGAAGGCTGCAAGTAGACTGAACCTCAGGAGTGAGGAAATCACTCTCGTCGTCCATGGGGTTGCGGGGATGAAGTTTCAGGTCGAGACAAAGCGGTACCTTCTAAACGTCACTCCCAAGGTCACTCTCAAATCACAGCAATCGGTTTGTTATTGTCTAGACTCCACAAATATCCACAAACATGTGACTCCGAAGCAACTGCAGACATTCTTCCCAGACATACCGCCTGATGAACTTGTGCGACCCAGAGAAATAGATTTACTAATAAGCCATAGAGAAGGACAGCTGGCGTCTCAGAGAGTCAGAGCTGGTGGGGACCTCGTGCTGTGGGACGGACGCCTGGGGAAGATGGCCAGAGGAGCACATCCTGCCCTCTTTGAGGAGCTGTCTGTGTCGGTCCCCATGTCCAAGTCACAGTTTGCAAGGTCAATGAGAGCGGCTGCTGTCCAGTACGAGGAGCTCACCAGCAGAGTCCGAGAGCAACTTCCACCAAACAGACAGGATGGCATCAAGCTCCAGGAGTCAGGTACTTCAACCACCAACCGGGACTTCCTGGAGTGGAGGAAGTGGGATCGTATTGGCGCAGCATGCGAGCCAAAATGCCGGGGTTGCCGCTGCGGAAACCGCCAGCCGGGCGGCAAAAGAATGAATGACTCTTGCTGAAGAGAGGGATCCTGAAGTTGTAAAAAGAGGCCTCACCTATGTCACAGGTGACCGCCACAGCAAGGAACCACATTGCCACGCCAGGTATCCTTGGTTAGAAGATCCAGCTTCCTTGCCAAACAATAAAAGAACAGTCGAAGCTACGTTTCTCAGGACGGAAAAGCAACGAGCCAAAGAACCGATTGGAAACCTGCGTGCACTGCTCAGGTGCGCGACATGGTTGATCGAAGGGTTGAAATGAAATTGTCCGAGGACACGGTGTCAACTGGAACGGGCCAGTTCCAGTCACATTATTGCTCCGAACCCGCCCTCTGTCACGACCCCAGTGAGACTCGTCTGGAACAGCAGCCAAACGTTCAGAGGCGTGAGCTTGAACGACCTGCTAATGAAAGGTCCAGATGTCCTCAACCAGATTCGATCTGTCCGACTCGGATTTAGGGCTGGAATATACGCTGCTCTGGGTGAAATTAAAAAGATGTACAATTCGGTTTGGTTGGAAGACCGGGAAGTGCACCTGCATAGATTCCTCTGGTGAGACTCCGAGGACGAGGAGCTGGGAGATATGCAATCACAAGAGTGAGCATCTGAGACAAACCAGCAGGGGGCATTGCGCAGCTAGCAATGCGCGAAACTGCTAACCTCCCTACTTTCACCCACCTCAAGGAGGAGCGGCAGGTGCTCCAACACGACAGAATCGTCAATGACATTCTCACATCCCACAACAACCTTGGCCAGCTAAAATCCATGACGGCGAATGTGGAGCAGATCCCGAAGGCCGGAGGGTTGAAGCTCAAGCCTTGGGTCTTTTCTGGGCAAAGTGGGAGGAAAGAGTGCAATGACAAGCTGGGCCAAGGCAGGAACCATGGTCATGTCAAACTTGGAGGCGACGCTACGTTGTATAAAAACCAACAACCCATCTACCAGCAGTGACCACCTCGCGTGGGTTGAGTACGCCCACAACTCTCTGGTTAATGCTGCCTTCGGAAGATCTCCCTTCGCGTGCTCCTTTGGGAAACAACCCCCGCTGTTCCCCGAGCAAGATCGTGGTGCCGTCTGTTCCGGCCCATATCTATAGGTGCCGCGACTTTGGGAGGACACACGCACGACCCTGCTCAGATCAGCCGATCGCAAGAGGAGGATTGTCGATCGATACCGGACTCCTGCGCCTGAGTATCGACCTGGGCAGATGGTGTGGCTTTCATCCAAAGACATCCCTCTCAAAAACGAGGCTAAGAAACTCGCCCCTCGCTTCCTGGAACCTTTAGGAGTCTAAAGTATCATCAACCTCACAGCGGTCCTACTTAAACTACCAAGATCTATGCACCTTTCCCAGTTAAATCCACTTTCCGTCAGCCCCTTGTGTCCTCCGACTGAAACGCCTACACGATCCCGGATCATTGCCAACCATCCGGCGGCTACTAGATGTGAAACGTCGGGACAGGGGTCGACTGGGCCCAGTGTTCCTAGGTTTCCAGTTCCTTTATCCTGGACACTTCCCTCATCCAACACTTCCACCGGGACCATCAGGACAATCATGGAGGAACTTGCCTGGAGGCTTCCGTTGAGGGGAAGGGTACTGTCATTGTTCCTTCGGGTAATTCCCCATCTTGCTACTACCTCCTTAATTGGGCCTGATCGCTATGTATCCGTCTGGGGCGGCCAGAATGAGCATAACACTGACCACGGTCGATGCCCTCTGATCCTTTGTATGGAAGGTTTGAGCACATCCGGTGTGGTGTTCAGTAATAACCAAGATCGCCGTGTTGCTGGAACCAGACTCTATTGATAGGAAATCCATACACACCAGAACAAGTGGCCCCACTCTCTGCAAATGAGATAACGGAATGGGCCTTGTAGGCAGCGTCTTCCTCCGAACACATCGAATGCGCGGTTTACAGTTCTCTTCGACCATAGTTTTCATTCGGGGTCAGTAGAAACGATCCAATCCCTAGATCTTTTCAACCCCCAATTAACCTGAATTATCATCAAGTGACTTCAACACAATACTCGATACTTCCCAGACTGAAGCAACTGGGAACGCGGAGAACTTTCTGGAGCAGACGTGACCCGGCACAGAATCTGGTTCCTCAACTGCCGTTTCGGCCAGTCTCTCCGCAGTAGAGATACGGCAGGGTGTTTCTTCATTTCAGCTTGGGCCATATCCGCTTCCGCAGCAGCCGACCAAACGGTGATTGCACAAGGGTCATCTCGCTGAGCGGAGGTCACTCCCTCTGGAAGCAGCTCAGAGAACTGCTTTGCATCCAGAGTGTTCAGGCTTGTGGAATGGCGCAACCAGAAGTTCCCAAATGACCCACCGCTGAAACCTGCCCCGTGATGGAAAACAGGCACTTTGCTTTAGATCCAGGCTCGGGAACGCCCATCCACTCTCAGTCCATTTCCAGACCTTCATGCACACATGGGAGAAAACAACTGGATCAATGTTCCGGCCGCCCGGCCGGTACTTCAGGCTGAAATCATAGGCAGACAACGCGACGAACCAACGATGAACTTTGGCATCCAACTTTGCCAAGGTCAGGATGTAAGTCAATAGATCGGCTTCACAGACTATCTCAATGTCAGAAACTCTAATTTTTGCGTGAAGCGCCCCCTTTCTGCCCGGGCGTCTCAGGAAACATCTCGCTGGCAGAGCCCCAGTTCAGGACGTGCATGTAAATGAATTTAGGGGTGTCGGTAGATTTGGTTGAGTAACAAATATAAAGGTTGTTTCCTGTACGTTGATAATGAATGTACACAGCTTTTTGAAGGTGGTGGAGGCTATTCTGAGAACTGCTTGAAACCATTCTAATGTGCGTGTCAGATTTTTAGCGGGTTTGTGGTGCCCTTTTGGTGATGTGCACATATTTGAGGGTGCGCACCCACATGTTCGCAGATTTAGTGTGCGTTGTCGAACATGGGAACACGCGGATTTAGTGATGTCCGCTTTCAAATATCGGGGTGCATACGTGGCAGCACGTGATGGTCTTGCACATCAAGATTTCCACACGGGTTTTGGACTGGGTTCGGAGTTTTTACGTCGAGGCAGATTTTCAATGCGACTCATTTTTTGTTCTGAGATAATCTCATGCACATATGGCGTTGTCAGCAGGTCTGTTGTGCGCACTGATTTGGAACGACAATCGTGGTCCTTGGTGGTGCGCATGCATTTAGGGATGCGCACGAGTTCATGGCTGTATTCCCGAACATGTGGGGGCGCACTTACCTGGGGACCAGATTTAGCGGTTTGTCGGCAACTATGGAGGGCACACGGCTTTGGGTGGGGGGATTTGGATTTGGGGGTGCACACGGATTTAAGGTTGCATCCAGATTTGGGGTTTCGGTGGCTGGGGATTTTTTTTTAATGTTGATACAGCCATTTTCTAAACTGTTTGAAATGATTCTTGCTCTGAGACAAGATATTATGCATGTGAGGTGTTTGGGGTGCGCACTGATTTGGGGCTGGCACAGATTTTCATTATTTTCGGGCTTTATGGCGATGTTTACCGATTTCGGTGTTCTCACAGATTTTTTGGAGACTGCGGATTTGGAGTTGTGACGGGATTTAATTTCCGATACGTTTATAACCCCTGTACTTTGTCCTTTCAACGGGTGCTTTTGTGGTGCTCTCTTATTTCTGTGTTGTCGAATATGGGATCAGCGTACGCCAGCGGATTTGGATTTACACAAGAATTGTGGGTTGCGTGCGAGTGCTTATTATCGAGTCAGCCGTTTTGTGTACTGTTTGAAAATGATGCTTTGGGATTAGATGATCTGCATGTGGAGCTTTCACCTGGTTGGTGTGCAAAATGATTATGGAGTGCGCTCCTGTTTCAGAATGTGCGCAGATTTGTGGGTGCACACGGATTTGGGTGTTCACACTGATTTGCGGGTTGCTTGCGCATTTGGAGGGGCACACAGATTTGGGGTTGAACATGGATTTGGGGTGTAAACAGATTACGGAATGCGTCGGCCAATATGGGATGCACAGTAATTTGCTGATGTAATTTGCCATATACGGGGTACACACCGATTTGCGGATGTGAGCAATTGTGGTTCATTTGTCGAATGTTGTGGTTCACTTGGATTGGGCGTCCATTCAGAATTGGGTGTGAATGAACGGGTTGACTATTTCGCTGCAAAAGCTGTTGAAGATTCAACTGTAGATAAAGACCTTCCACTTTGCAAATCAGAAGTTTGCAGGGTTAAGAATTAGGGGCTTATGGTAAATCTAGTGGGATACTGGGCACAAGGGGAGGCACCTTTAGAGAACACCTGTGTTCCGTTCATGGGAGAACCGGGTAAAAACAAGAAGGGAAGGAATTATATTGATACGACCTGAATTAGCCCGACGATAACGAATTATTCCTTATGTCGTGTTGGAAAACTCCATACTGGGTCATGTAGTTCTTGTCATTATGAAGCACTTGAAAACACACTATTTCAGGGTGAAGGTGATCAGGTAGACAGAAATGAAATACAGATTTCATTACAATCGTTGGGGGCGGATATCTTTCATTTCAGTCGTGGGAATGAGTTTAATTTGATTCTCTCTATTGGGCTTCACGTGGTACAATCTGTAGGATTTTTGGAGTGTAATTCAGTTTTCATTAGAACAAAGAAGCAGCAAGGGTTTTATTTCCCTATCCTCTACACCATATTCCAGTCCAGTTAGTGGCGGGAACGTGCATTAATTTGGAGTACCAACCACCATGTATCCAAAACCCGCCCTATTTATATGCACGTTAGCCAATCATTCAAGCGGAAGGCGGAAACTGGTGTGCTTGACATTTGATTATCCTACCAGCATCAGACTAGAACACCAGCTGTCTTGTGGGAAAGTCGGTCTGTGAGGTTGGAGGGCGGGAATAGGGATAAATGGACATATTCCCAGACCAATGGATGGCTGGCATTTCAGAGTAGTTCGTTGACTGACATCTGGCGAGACCAGGACAGTGCTTTGCCCCTCCCCAGAAACACACTATCCTAATGTCCCAGACCTGCTGGTCAGTCGGACAGTCGGCCCCGGAATAACAACTGCGAGATCAGGCGGTGAATGTGAGAAGTTTGCCTCCGGACTGGAGAAATTGTGGTCGCGTCCGGCTTGGGCTCAGGACGCAGCTTTATTAATAAAATGAAGCACCGAGGGGACAGAATATTTCACCGTCCTAATTATCTGTTCCCTGAATTTTGACTGAGTCACCGCGTAAATAAACGTGTTGGTGCAGCAGCTGAAATCACTCAGCAAAACCCCGACGTAGATAAAGATCCATTCAGAATCATTGAAACTGAATCCTTCCCCTGAGACCTGATAATATATGAAATTTACAACAGTTGTCATCCACAGGAGGATGAAGCTGCCGGAGATGGTGAAGAGTAAAATCACAGACCTCCTCCTGTTCTCCATCTCCGGGTCACTGCAGTTCTCCCCCTTGCTCTGACCCTTCAGCCCCTTACGGACCCGACTGGCCACTAAAATGTGTCTGACTGTCAGAGCGTTGAGCAGCAGGATCCCAGCGAAAGGGAGGAATGGAACTAAAATCGTATCGACCCAGTCATATCCTATCCACCCGGGGTCAGTGAAAACATTGTCCCTGAGATCACAGAACCACGGTACATTGTCGATGATCACCCCGGGTTGCCGTGTGAAGTATCGGGGAACATTTTCCAGATAGAACAGTGCGCCGATTGTTGTTAGAACCACAGCCGCAGTTTTCCCGGTGCAATATTTTGTTTTCAGCTTCTGACAGCAAATGGCGACAAACCGGTCAAAGGTGAAAGCGACGGTGAACCAGACAGAACAGTGTGTGGCTGTGAAGCTCAGTACATCGATAACACTGCACACAGGAGTGATGCTCAGAAAACTCCACCTGAAGTAATAGGATTTGATTCGCCCCAGAATGACCGCGGTGAAAATGGTCAGTAGATCCGCCGCTGCCATGGCCACCAGGTAGCGAGTGGTGCAGGTAGAGAGGCCGCACTTTCCCCGAGACAGGATCACAATCGCCAATAAATTCACTGCGTGTGGGAAAGGGGGAGAAGAGGAGGGTGAGGGGGAGGGAGACAGGGAGAGGGGAGGTGGGAGGGCGAGGGAGCAGAGAGAGTGAGGGAGAGAGAGATAACAGACAGAGGGCATTACTGAACGCATTCCTCAAGGGATCGGGTTTCAGCTGAAGACCAGGCGTTGTGGAGTCAGTGCACGGCTGCTAACCTAACCTGGGACACTGGTCACACTGTCTCTGACCTGCCTTCTTCAGTGTGGAGATGAGACAATGTGTGGACAATCGTCGGCGATAAAAGCGATCTTCATGAACAACATAGGTCGGTGCTGATCCCGATTCCTGTCCCTGACCTGGCCGGTATCACTGATTTAATCGTGACTGACCTGGCCCCTGGAAACTCGTAAATGATGGGGCCGATAAGGCATGCAGAGGAGAGGAACACACACAAAACACTGGAGGGACTCAGCAGGTCAGGCAGCATTCTGTACATGGAATTGAACAAACTTTGGTATTGGGCCGAGACTTTTCTCCAGGACGAAGAGGTGTCCTGGTGAAAATTTACGACGCGTCTCAGAAGGAAAGCAGGAACAACTGAGCAACCTGAGGCTGAGCGGCTCCGTTAATGGATTAATTCCACAGCGCAGTTCAATTCGATAACTCTCGTCAGCAGATCCGTTGGCACTGGTTCAGATGATCAGACCCAATTATTGACCGACAGGCAGTGGGATCCGACTGTGACAGACTCCACAGGGAGATATGAAACACAGGACCAGGGGTTCTCTCTGATCAATAACTCAGAAACAGTGAACTTTACAATGTAAACCCATCCCAGTCACAGCTTGCGGGAGAGCTGCCTGACCCCACACTGGGACAACTCCGGACAAGGTGTCATTGAAGGTAAGAACAACGTTCGAGTCGATCCCGTGAGTTTGATGAGAGACAGGAGTTTAGTTCCGCTTGTCCTTAAATATGAAAAGTCAGAGTGTTGAACTGACAGGATCAAAATCTCTAACGGATATTTCTACAATGATCATCAAGTTAGAAGCTTGTCAGATTCACATGGTTAACACACAGAAATACCAAACATGAATTGCTCTGCTCACTCACCAGGAACTCCAATGACGGCGATGAACACGTACAATATTTTCTCCACACTACAGTACCTATCCAACAATGCAGGCATTTTCTCTGTCCAGTGACCTGTCCGCACTGTCCTACAGGCGATCTCTTGGAATGAAATGTAAAGGCAGCCCATGCCTGCGGTTTTTAATACCATTTAGCGACTCCACAGGGACACATTATAACAGATTTAAAAATAGCTGTTTTAAAATTATTTACAAACCAATTACGTCAGGCAGATGCAATCCCCGTGGTGACAGATTGCGATTGAATAATTAACTAGTGCAATGTGTGGACTGTTTATGTGAATTAGTTTGTCCCAACAAAGGTGACTGAACCTTCAGTGGTTTCTTATCAATTCAATATTCTCCCACTCTAAATATGTACTTCAATGGAGCCATTTGAGAAACATAATACTGAAGTAAATTATGTCATTGTAGCTTGTCAAATTGTATTGAATCACCTACTGTTATCATTCTCCTCGAGAGTATGAACTCTTGGATTAGTTTGTGTTTGGGGGACTCTAACCAAGATGTCAAAAGTCTTGAACATCTTTTCTGTTCTATAAAAGAAAAATATCTTGTTAGTTAAGCAATTTTTAGGATTGCTCTCAAATTATTCCAGTCTTAACAAAATAATTAATTTCAAATTCCCAAACGTAACGGTACACCAACGAGTAATATTCTCCTGAAATGTAGGCATCTATCTCCGAATACAGATGCACGGATTTCCATCTGCTCAACCAGCATTTCACATTGCCAGTGTGGAATTCGGGTGTCTTTAATATCAATTACATGGAAAACAAATAAGGAAACACAACGAATATCTCTCTCTCTCTCTCTCTCTCTCTCTCTCTCTCTCTCTCTCTCTCTCTCTCTCTCTCTCTCTCTCTCTCTCACACACACACACACAAGACAGTATAAAAATCCATGTTTGTATCATTCTTTCATTCCTTCATTTCATTATTTTTATTATCAGAAAATGTATGCAGTACACAATCCTGTGATTCTTCTTCACCATATAGCCTCGAAACCAAGAAAAAAAATCAACAACTCCTCTTCCGCACGAAATGCTCAAAAACAAATAAAAACGCAACAGAAACATTGTCCCCACTCCCACAGCTGTTTCGTGCCACAAAATAATTGCAAAACTTAAAATAAACAGTGCATTTTCACACATGTTACAAAGAAACGGGGGGGGGGGGGTGGATACAGCTGCGTGGGGCCCTGACACAAAAATGCATTTTCAACACAAAAGTGATTTCAGGTCATAATAACATTTTTACTTCGATCATCTTATTTTTTGTCTTTCGAAGCCAAAGTCACACGCCTCCCGCCACGTCCTCACTTAGCATACAGCAAAGCACTCTGGGATAATGTAGGGTCTATTGAACACATTAAAAGATTAAATACATTAAAAAATCTCAAGGTTTCGAATGTATCTTAACGGTACTCCCACACGTGAGTGTCACGTAAATTCATCAATAGTAACTGCATCTTCTGTTTCCCAATGTGTTGCATTGAATGTAGCCATGTTTAGGGTGGTTCGAGACTCTCCTGCATTATGAACCATATGTATATATATATATATATGTATATATATATATATACACTACTATTTCTACTTCTACTGGAAGCTCATTCCACACAGCTACCACTCTCTGAGTAAAGAAATACCCCCTAGTGTTACCCTTAAACTTTTGTCTCTTAACTCTCAAATCATGTCCTCTTGTTTTAATCTCCCCTACTCTAAGTGGAAAAAGCCTATCCTCGTCAACTCTATCTATCCCCCTCATAATTTTAAATACCTCTATCAAGTCCCCACTCAAACCTCTATGGTCAAAAGAATAAAGACGTAACTTGTTCAACCTTTCCGTGTAAATTAGGTGCTGAAACCCAGGTAACATTCTAGTAAATATTCTCTGTTCTCTGTCTATTTTGTTGATATCTTTCCTATAATTCGGAGACCAGAACTGTACACAATGCTCCAAATTCGGCCTTACTAATGCATTGCACAATTTTAACATTACTCAATGCTCTGATTTATAAAGGCCAGCATACCAACAGCTTTCTTCACCACCCGATCCACATGAGATTCCACCTTCAGCGAACTATGCACCATTATTCCTTGGTTCTACTGCATTCCTCAATGTCCTGCCATTTATCATTTATGTCCTATTTGGATTATTCCTACCCAAATATAGGATCTCACACTTATCAGCATTAAACTCCATCTGCCATCGTTCAGCCCACTCTTCTAACTGACCGAAATCTCTCCGCAAGCTTTGAAGCAAGCTTTCCACAACGCCATCTACCTTATTATCATCTACAAGAAATTTTATGGGGCGGATTCCTACTTTAGTTTCAGCAAGGGGTCCAGCTGCACCATCCAACCATGTGGTGAACGCACATGTAACTTGGAGACCCCCTGGGTAACTCTGGATTCAAGTCGTGGCTTTTCATCAGCACCATGGGCATTATATTATAGGTAACACAGTTGACCTTCTTGGGGCAATAGACCATCGTTACATGCTGACAAGTCCCAACCCACCTGGGTTGTGGGCAATCAATGTCAAAATAAACTTCATGTCCAGAATTGCATCACTTCTTTGTGGATCCAGTATTCATAACAGGGCGAACGTAGATATTCCAACCACGTCGTTGACTACCCAGCCATTAGGTGGCGTTGTTGAGCTCATCCTGATCGGGCACCCCCACCCCCTTCTCCCTTCATTCTGCCACTGCAAACTTTGTTCTGTTATCGGGTCGTTTTCGAACCCTGTTTCCCCTTATCCTCCTCAGTACCTTTCTCCCTCACTCCCTTTCCCTCATTCGCATCATCCTTCTGAGAGCCCATGCTTCACCATGTGTGGGATTTTAATGGATCAATCATTTCACACACCCTTCTGCTTTCCTCGGTACTGCGCGATACCAAGTTTCTCGGCCAGTTCCTACTCTGTCACGGCGTCAAATTCTGCGTATCCAAAGTAGGACCCAAGACACTCTAGAAAACTGGCCACAACCTTGTCACAAATACAGAAGTTTCCTTACCTTTCCACCGGCTGCAGTTATGCAAAACCTCACTGTCACCTCTATTAGTCCAGCAGCTTCTAATGGTGCCTTCTGAACATCACCCCATGTCCCCTGGGAGGGTGCCTGTTCCTCCGGCAGGGCTGAAGGGAAAGCTAAAGTTAGACAGAGAAGGGTTAGCTTCCCTTCCTCCGTTTCATATAAACCGTGAGTTATCCTGTCTGCTGGATGCACTGGGAAAGTTTCCGAGAATCATCTCATTCACCACTCCAGCACTCAATTGGGCCACGTCAAAGGGTCAGAATACCGTGTCACACAAGCCCCACACCCCCGGCTCTGGTGTGTCCTGCAGTCCCTCCATTACTACAGGTACCATTGGGGCAATGGGTGTTGAAGGTTCCACCCACTCTCGGAAAAACCTGCTGGGAGGCGGGCCACTTCCCCAGTAATCCTGGCTTTGACACTGTTAGTCCCGGAGTGCAGGGACAAAGGATGGCGGACGTGGCTGTTCCTCATGGAGATCGACTGTAGTGGGTTCCCGTTACGGCCAGCATGGAGGCTACTGTCTGTGCTGGGCCTTGATGAAAAGAACAACAAGGAAGCAGGATGGGGGAGGGAGCAGAAAAAGCCCCATACTGGGTACGGAGCTGGAGAGAGGGGTTGAGCTCGAGGTCAGGAACAGATGGGAGGAATGGACAGGAAAGGAGTGGAGGGTTATGGGCTGAGTGCGGGTAGGTGGGACTAGGTGAGATTAAGGGTTCGGCACGGACTAGGAGGGCCAAGATGGCCTGTTTCCGTGCTGTGATTGTTATATGGTTATATGGGCAGTGACTTGGCCCTGACTTCTGATCCACCAGCTGGACAGTGTAGAGGTTAAGGGTTGAAACACTCTATGAAATTTGGACACTACCTGATCATATCTGACCCAGGTCAAAGGCTACGATTACCTCATCAGCGTCTCTTCATACGTTAAATCACCCCAATCTGCATCACCATCATCGTCAGTCCTCGCAGATATCACTCCTCTCCGAGCTGAGAGTTCACTTTGCAGATTTTCCATCTGCTTTAAACACTTGCGATCAGCGCAGCCTTTCCTCTCATCTGCCGATTTCTTCATGACATTCACAACAGCCGTAAATCCCGACCCTGACTTTTCCTTTCTCTAATTCTGTATCCGCCTGTTTATACTCCTCTTCAGTTTTCTCATTTTCTCTTGTTAACGCTTCACACTGAGCCTGAAACTGACTTACGTGGATCAAATTCACCTGATGCTGCTCCGTCAGAATTTCTAACTCTTCCCTACACTTACACAATTCCTCCGCCAGTTTCAGTTTTTTCTCCCTTCACTTCAATTGGATCATCCAACAAACATCACATTACAATATTTTTAATCCCCTGTAATTTCTTTAATTTATTTTCACTAACTACTTTTCACAATTCTTCCTCCACAGTCCCGGACCCTTGGCTGTCAAACTTTTCTAACCACTCCTCATAATCTGACCAGTTCCTTCATAATTAACCATGAAAGTAATCTCTGAAATCCTCTGAATCCTTGGGTTCTGCCTGTCCTTTCCCTTTCACATTTTAATATCCTAACCTACTGTGTGGTTCAACTCGTCACCAGGGTCCCAGACCACTTTTCTTTCTTTTCGAGTTCACCCAGGGCGCGAAAATATGTTCACCGTTCATCAACTGAGATCAGTTTGGAAACTCACCAGGCAACTCGTAATTAATCACAGCTCGCATTTTATTTTTCCTACACAAACAACAAAATAACTACGTTGACCCCAGGCTAACAACTTAAAACATGAATTCCACTGCTCCCTCTGTACTAATACACACCCTGACCACTTCTCAAATTCACAACATTGCAACAGGGGATCCCATTGTATCCAAATGATCGATCATTTCTCCTCCAGCCCCTTCCTTGGGGGTTCTTCCTTGTGATAGTTAGTCTCAGGAGTTATCACACCTTTGCATTTGAAACTCTTTACTTGTTTTGAAACAAGCATGATTTGAAACATTTGAAACAACTCTTATCAGTTCAGAGGACGCATCTCATTCTTGTTGGCTGAGGTCCATCAGGCTGATGACTAACAGATTTCCATTGGATGTAGTCCAAGGGCTACACAACATCATGCCAAAGGTAATTTATTTTGTTCTCCTCCACTATGGTTCCAAACAGACAAACTGTGTCGCTCAGACTCTCAGCAGAAATATCGAGATTCCTTCTGCAGAACTGCCACTGTACGTAATACACACCTTATCTCAGAGTGACTTCAGGTTCAGAGATAACGAGATTGCTTCTGCAAACCTGACAGTGTACATAATGCACAGATTATGTGAGAGTGATTTCAGGCTTACAATGGGAATACCAGTAACTTCTTGTGTAAAGTTGATCTGATCAGGTTATCCCATAGCAATCAGTTCACAAAATGGGGGTTACAGAGCAGCTTCACAAAATGGCAGCCTCTATTCCTTCGACCTCATGACAAAAACACAGACAATTGATCACTCTACTTCCACTGTCATTGACCCATTCACGTTCGATGTTTTCTTGCATATGTTAATTCATTCAGACAGTGGTGTATTTTGGTGCAGAGCAGTCAGGATGGGATGCTCCTCCAGTCAGATGTGGGAACTCTGGACATCCGACAGTTTTCAGATGACTATTTACAGGAAGTGCACCCAATCACAGCGCCGGACTGACTGGTTCAGGGAGCTGGATGTACTCAGGATCATTCGGGAGCCTGAAGATACTATCAATGAAACATCTGAAGAGATGGCCACACCCAGAGTACAAGCTTCGGACAGGAGAAGCGTGACCACCAGCAGAGGTAAGGGTCATTAGGAAGACAGTGCAGGGCTGTCCTGTGGGCATTCTCCTCAGCAGAACACCTTGTTGGATACTGCTGAGTGGGTGGCGAGTTGATCCGTTGGGGCATGAAAGTAACAGAAAGGCCGGCAGCACTGCCCACTCTGAAGCTTAATAGGGAAGTGTACATTTTGGCCTTGTGACAGTTATAAGAGATGATATTCTGGGGAGAGAAAGGAGAAATTAGAACTGATTTCTGCGTCACAGATCCAAACCATTAAACTCCAGTCCCATTAAACGTGAACATTAGCCGAGGATTACCTCCCACGCCCAGTGAACAAAGTGCAGAACTGGGTTTGATAAACAGCAGCAGTAATTGCCGAGTTCGGCATCAACATTCACTTTTGAACTTGATTCAGCAACTGTGATGGTGAAATATCCAGCCTGTAGCCTGTCGCCTGTTTAAACAGTTTCCCCAGTGTGAACTCGGTAGTGCGTCACAAGGTGGGATGACTGAGAGAATCTCTTCCCACATTGGGAGCAGGAGAATGGCCTTTCTCCAGTGTGGACTCGTCGGTGTGTCTGTAAGTCGGATGACTGACTGAATCTCTTTCCACAATCAGAACAGGCGTATGGTCTCTCCCCAGTGTGAATACGCTGATGTATCATCAGTTGAGATGACTGAATAAATCCCCTTCCACAGTCTGAGCAGGTGAACGGTCTCTCCCCAGTGTGGACTCGTTGATGCACCTTCAGTTGATATGACCGAATAAACCCTTTCCCACAGTCTGAGCAGATGAACAGCCTCTCCCCAGTGTGAATTCGCTGATGTGTCTTCAGTTCAACTGACCGAGTAAATGCCTTCCCACAGTCTGAGCAGGTGAACGGCCTCTCTCCAGTATGAACTCGCTGGTGAGCCTGTTGCCTGGATGAGTCAGTGAATTTCTTCCCACAGTCTGAGCAGGTGAACGGCCTCTCCCCAGTGTGAATTCTCTGATGCACCTTCAGTACAGATGAATGAGTGAATCCTTTCCCACAGTCTGAGCAGGTGAATGGCCTCTCCCCAGTGTGAATTCGCTGATGTTCCTTCAGTACAGAAGACTGAGTGAATCCTTTCCCACAGACTGAGCAGGTGAACGGCCTCTCCCCATTGTGAACTCGCTGATGTACCTTCAGTTGAGATGACCGAATAAACCCTTTCCCACAGTCTGAACAGGTGAATGGCCTCTCCCCAGTGTGAGTTCGCTGATGTATCTTCAGTTCAGATGACCAAGTGAATCCCTTCCCACAAGTCCGAGCAGGCGAATGGCTTCTCCCCAGTGTGAAGTGACTGGTGTCTCCGCAGTTGCGATGACTGAGTGAATCCCTTCCCACAGTCTGAGCAGGTGAACGGCTTCTCACCAGTGTGAACTCGCTGGTGTGTCAGTAGGCTGGATGACCGAGGGAATCCCTTCCCACAATCAGCGCAGGTGAACGACATCTTATCAGTGTGAACTCGCTGTTGTGCATGCAGGTGAGATGAGTGAGTGAAGAGTGAATCCCTTCCCACAGTTCTTTGTCAATTCATAAATCAAATATCAGATGTAGTAAACCCCTTGCACAATCAATGTAGTTGAAGAACTGATCTCCAGTGAACAAATGCTGGTGTGTTCTCAGCTCCCCGGTTCCAGTGGATTTCAGTGAGTTACAACAGAAAACTTCATTTCAGACACAAAGCACCTTTCCAGCTGTGATGACAAAATTCTTCCTCTCCAAGGATCAACAGTGATACTTTGTTAAATATCTAGTAACTCCTTAAATATCTGGGCAGAGACAGCAAACATGACATGTTGTTCTGTTTAAAATTCCTGTACACAATTTTTGTCATTTCTAACCTGTAAAGATTTACAAAAGACACCAATGAATGAAAGTCATCATTCAGAGAAGTGTATGGTCATCCACTTTGTTAGAGGCAATGAGAGTGCAGACTGTTTACTCAATAGAGAGGAAATAATGTTGAAGAGTAAGAGAATATAAAAGCAAGGATGTATTGTTGAGTATTTATAAAGTGTGGCCTCACTTGGACTGTTGAGAGCAGATTCAGGCCCCTTAAGTAGAACAGATGTACTTACATTGCAGAGCGTTCAAAGGAAATTTACAAAAATATTTCAGGATTTATAAGGTTTGTCTGATGAAGAACATTTGATGGCTCGGGGCCTCTACTCACTGGAGTTCAGAATAATGAAGGGGCCCTCATTGAAATCTATCGAACATTGCAAAGTCTCGATATAGTGGATGTGGAGAGTATGTTGACAAGAGTGGGGGAGTCGAAAACCAGAGGACGCAGCATCAAAATCGAGCTTTGTTCTTTCAGAATGGAGATGAGGAGGAATTTCTTTAAGCGGAGCGTGGTGACTCTGTGGGATTTGCTGCTATGAGTTGCTCTGGAGTCCAAGTAATTGGGTCTATTTTCGGGAAGAGGGTGATGGATTCTTGATTAGTCAGGGCAGGAAGGGATATGGGGAGAAGGCAGGAGAGTGCGGCTGAGATGGAAATGGATCAGCTGTAATGAAATGGTGGAGCAGACTCGATGGGCCAAACGACCTCATTCTGCTCCTGTATCTGATTAATTTTCACAGCCGATATATTATGAATTAATTTTAATCTCCTTTCTGAACTCTGACATCACACTGTTACAGCGAGGATCAACCCAAGTTGGGGGAAAAACTCCCCTTCCAACTGCTCATGGTGCCGGCAACTGGTCTGTCTATCTAATTCCCCAACAGTTTTCCTGCCTGTGTGAGAATGGGAATTTCTGTAAATCTGTGACTTAGCTCAGGCTGATTCCTTCCATTAGTATTATTCTCTGTCCCATATTATTCCGAGCTGCGCAGTAACTGAAATGTTCCCACACAGACAGCCTTTGCTGCTGCACAGCTGGTGTTTTGTTGATGCCGTGCTGTTTTCAGGCTGTTTAAACATTTAACTTTCAGACAAATGGTCGGTCTATACAATGTGTGAAAAATAAATTAGAGAAATTATTTCAAGTTCTGGTCATGTACGACAGCACTACAAAGAACATGTGATGTTACCTGGCAAACACTGGAGAGTTTCAAATTACTCTGCACAGGTGATTGACGGTGGACAGCCCATCAGAGGCAATGCCAATGAACATGATGGGGAGGGCAGTCCTCGTTCTTATTGGAGTGTGGCATATTTGTGATGAGAACACTACAGGTCACTTGTTACCCAGGCCAATGGTAATTGGTATCATTATGTACCCAAAGCGAATGGTACTAAACATGTTCTCACAGGTATAAAGGTCCAGATCAAGATGGAACAAAGGTGATTTCCACAAGGACTAAAACTGATGTAAGGATTTTGTTTCCTTCTTTTCATACAGTAAAAATTGATATTTTCATTGACTGTCAGGTCAGCTCCTCAGTGCTCGGTAGTGCCCGAGTGATCCATTTACTCCCCTTCCCTCCCTTTGCGATTTCACATACGGCCTACGGACTAACGGAGAAAACGCTGGCCCTGTCATCAATGGCTGCCTCTTGACCAGAAACCCCCACGAAGAAGAGACCCATCTATCCGCCACGGCTCCAGCGTCTACGCTCCTCAGCAGCAAGTTCCCCGGAGCCCGCGTAGAGAGAGGGGTAAGCACTTGGACTGACCCGGGGTGCGGAGGAAAGGTGTGGCCGGTCGCGGTTCGGACGCCGGTACCGATAATAATCCGCCCGGATCCCCGCTCCTACCTGCCGCCGAGTCTCCGAGCCTTTTGTGCATCGTGCGCACGCGCGAAACTCACCGCTCCCTTTACGCATGCGCATGTGATCGTCTGGTCGCTGACGGCGATTTCTGGAACTGACAGGAGAAAGTCTGCAAATGCTGGAAATCCAAAGCGACTCACACAAAACGCTGCAGGAACGCAGCACCTCAGGCAGCATCTGTAGAAAATTATAAACAGACGGCGTTTTTTTGGCAGAAAGCCTTCTGCAGGGTAAAAAAGTACGGGGGAAGATGCCAGAATAAAAATGTGGAGGGGGAGGGGAAGAGGCGAGCTGGAAGCTGATGCCGGGTGTGTGGGAAAAGGTCGAGAAAGGGTGGGCTGGAGAATAAAGAATCTGATAGGAGAGGAGAGTGGACCAGAGAGAGGGCAGGAGGAGGGTCCCGGGAGGAGTATAGGCAGGTGAGAAGAAGTACAAGATCAGAGTGGGGCATAGAGGGGGGAGACGGTAATTTGTTCTCCTGAGTGGAAATCGATGTTCATGTCATTAGATTGGAGGGTATATAATGTGTTGCTCCTCCACCCTGGGGTGGGGGGGGGGTCACCTTGGCACAAGAGTTCCCAGCATGTCTAGAGTTCCCAGCATCTCTGTAATCTGTAATCTCCAGAGTTCCCAGCATGTCTAGCAGCGTCTGATTAAACCTCTCCGGCTGGGGATCGCCCTGCGGATGACAGGGAGTAGGCCTCAATTTCCCAGCCCCCAACATACCCAATATCTCGTAGATGAGCTTAATCACAAAGTCTCGTCCCTGGTCACTATGTGTCCTCCATAATGCACAAAATACTTCTCGCATAGGACTTTCACCACCGTAGTCGCCCTTTGCTCCTTGGTAGGGAACGCCTGAGCATACCTGGCGTAGTGGTCTTTGAAGACAAAGATATTCGCCGCATTGCTGGCATCGGGTTCAATGACCAAGAAATCGGTACAAACCAGGTCCAGCGGCCTCTCACTTTGCAAGTGTGACACAGGAGCAGGGGCAGGAACACTCTCCCACTCCTCGGCCGTCTCCTGTTCCTCATGCTCCCGTCGTGACGAAGCATCCGCAGCGACATTCCTGCTTCCCAGCCAGCACCAGGCTGAAATCAAATACCAACAAGGCCGCCAATCACCGATGGCCTGCAGCATCCAGCTTCACCGAAGTCAGGATATAAGTAAATGGGTTTTTGTCCGTCCTCATCTCAAACCTGGCTCCGTAGAGATAGTCACTCAGCTTATCCACCATTGCCCACTTCAACGCCAGGAACTCCAACTGATGGGTGGGAGAGTTTCTGTCGGAGGGCGACGAACTCCGGCTGACAAACGCGACAGGTCTCAACCCGGTGCCTTGAGCTTGATACAAGACGGCCCCTAATCCCTCTTGGTTGGCATCGGTGTACAGTACACAGGGTAAACGGGGTCCGCAAAAGCCAGCACCGGTGCCTGGGTCAACAACTCTTACAGCGATTTAGAAGCCTCCTCCCATTTTGCCTCCCACCTCTGTCCGAAGGGCTCCGACGGTCCGAGATATTCTCCAACCTCCCGGCCCCCTTTTCCTTTCTTCCCCATGGGAGGGTAACCACGCAGAAGCTGGTTCAAGGGGTGACTCACTATGGTGTAGCCCTTCACGAATCTCCGGTAATAACCACAGAACCCCGAGAACAAGCGCAGAGCGCTCACAGTCCGGGGCCTCGCCCACGTGGTCACCGCTTCTATCTTAATCGGGTCTGCAGCTACTCCAATCTGCAAGATTATGTGTCAAACTTAGTTAACAGACGTCTTGCAGAACTAGCACTTGTCCAGGAAGAGTTTTAACCCTTCCTACTTCAGCCGACTTAGCACCTTCAGCAGCCTCGCTTCGTGTTCTTCCAAGGTGGCTCCAAACACTACCAAATCATCCAAATACACCAGCACTTCAAGGAAATTCATATCCCCACCGTCTTCTCCATGACCCTCTGGAAGGTGGCAGGGGCTCCCGATAAGCCCTAGGGCATCCTTTAGAACGGGAAAAATCCCAGAGGGCATATAAATGCCGTCCTCTCTTTGTCGGCCTCACTCATCGGGATCTGGGAGTATCCACACCTCAAGTCCAGCACACTAAACCAATTCGCTCCACTCAGACAGGCCAACGCGTCTCCGACCCTGGGGACCGTATACCGGTCAGGGACAGTGCGCCGGTTCAGTGTCCTATAGTCCACACACATCCGTACCTTTCCGTTCTTCTTCCGGGCCACTACTATTGGGGACGCATAGGGCCTTCGGAACTCAGTGATGATTCCAGCTTCCTTCAACTTGCACAAGTGCTGCCGCACGTTTTCCACAACGGGGCCATTCGCCGTGACCTCTCTCTGAACGGGGTGTCCTCAGTCACTGGATGATATGGCGAGTGCTCTTGGAACAACTCACATCAAACTCACCAAGAGCTTTCTCATCTTCCTGCTTCAACAACTTCTCCACCGGCCTGCGTTTCTACTCCGGCGGCACAGGAGAGTCCCCTAAGTTAAAGGCCTCAGCGGTCAGCTTTCCTCTGTTTTCCAATCCTTCCCCTTAAGTGGGCCTCACAGGTGCGCTAGACATTGCCGTCACCGGGAGCAAATGCGCCAGCGACATCGCTCTTTTAAAGGTGATTTCTTAAAGGTGGTTCCTATCACTCACAATTATCCGCCTGGCCTGTACCACCGAGGGCCTCTGCACTTCGGGCCTCACCAGCTCCCCAGCCGGAAATCGTGTCTCCCCCTCGAGGTCTTCCAGGGCGTCCACTAAAAAGGCATCGCCATTAGGGGGTTCCCATCACTCTTGCTACTTCCTCGGGCTTGGACTGGGTGCACCTTACAGACCCTCGCTTAAATTTAATTTCCAGCCCAGGGCGATGCCGCAATTCTTTAAAATCATCAGGAAACGCTGGGTGCACTACCCGGGCCCCCAAGCAGTTCTCACTCGCCCTCTCCTAGCAGGCGCCCATGAGCCTCAGCACCACAGGCGTGTTGGTCCCCACCAGGATTGAAGCAACCCCCCCGTCTCAACTGGGTCCGGACAAACCAGCGATAACGTCTCCAAAACTTCAGACACTCCAACATCGGCTTCTGAAAACTCCAGTTTCACCGACAAATACCCGTCATAACGATAATCCGTAGCATTGACGTCCCAAATCCCCACTGCACGGAATGGGGTCAATGGCAAATGCATTAATTACTGGTTGTAAAACGAACGGTATAGTAGGGTGACCTGCGTGACCCTTCCGGAATAGGGTCTTTTGCTTTCGGGGGTTCCTAGGTACATTGCTGGGAACGTGTTCACTTACAGACACCAACCGTTCCCTCACTGGGTCTCCTCTAGGTTTCACGAAACCTCTCCCTTTTTGGATACCCGGGGACTCGTCCTCCTAGAGGCTCCCGGCCGCTCACATTCCCGTTGGACGTGGCCCTCCTCCCCGAAGATACAGCACACCCCCTGCCTCTCAGACTCTCCGGAAATGTCCTTCTTTCCCGCAGTTGTAATACACTCTACCAACCGCCCCTCTTCTCGCAGACGTCCCGCCACTTGCAGCGTCCTGCGCTCTCCGT
The DNA here is from genome assembly GCF_030144855.1 of Hypanus sabinus. NCBI lineage: Eukaryota > Metazoa > Chordata > Chondrichthyes > Myliobatiformes > Dasyatidae > Hypanus > Hypanus sabinus. The sequence continues at coordinate 186,517 of NW_026778982.1, forward strand.
CCTCTGGGAGGGCGGGGGGGTGGGGTGAAGCCCTTCCTCCGACCCCACAGCCCTCAGCTCGGCCACCACTTCCTGTATCAGTTGCGGGATGGAGCCGGCTCCTCTCCCATCCCCACCGGTGGCTACATCTGAGGATTTACCCTGCTGACAGAGTCCTCCCGCGGCTTCAACGTGCGCTCATCCCCCCTCACGTCTCTGATCAGATGAACGAACTGTTTTATAAGACAGCCGGAGACTCCAAGCAATCTTGTCCTCGGCCTCGGCACCCCAAAATCCAATTTCTGATTCAGTTCTTCCAGTTATCCTCACTCCCCTGTTTTTCCCCATAACCTTTAATTTAACTTTTAATGGCTAATAAAAACCTATCTATCTCTGCTTTAAATGTACCTAATGACTTGTAGCTCCTGGCAAAAATTCCACAGATTTACCACCCTCTGACTAAAGTAATTTCCCCGCATGCCCTCTTTTCCTAGGTTCCCTTTTCATGGGAAATAACCTAGTCATATGTAATCTGTTCCTGCTTTTTACAATTTGGAATCTTTCTATGGGATCCCTCCTTATTCTAGTGAACTCCAGCGAAATCAGTCTTAGAGCTGCCAGACATTCCTCATACGGTGACCCGTTCATTCCTGTAATCCTTCTTGTGAATATTCTCTGAACCCTCTCCAATGTCATTATTACGTTTTTAAAATAAGGAGCCCAAAACTGCACACAATACTCTAAATGTGGTGTTCGAAGTACTTGTAGAGCATGAACATTGCATCCCTGTTCTTACATTCCAGTAAAAAACACCTGCACCCGGTGTATCGAGCTGCAACTCTTTAGAGACCGCGTTGGGGAACTGGAGCTGCAGCCCGATTACCTTTGTCTGGTCACGGAGAGTGAGCATGTGATAGAGAGGAGCTATAGGAAGGTAATCACCCCGGGACCACATGAGACAGAGAAAAGGGTAACCGTTAGGAGAGGAAAGGACAAGAAGCCGGTAATAGAGAAACACCGGTTGTTGTACCCTTAACCATAAGTATTCCTGCTTGAGTACTGTTGGGGTGTGATGGCCTACCTGGGGGAAGCAACTCTGGCACAGAGTCCGGTCCAGTGGCTCAGACGGGTAGCGAATGGAAGAGGGTGACAGCAGCGATAGGGGTCAAATAGGCGATTCTGTGGACACAGGAAAGAACCGCGAATGGCAGTTTGCCTCCCAGGTGCCATGTCCGGGATGTTTCTGATCGCGTCCACGAAATCTTGAGGTGCGAAGCAGAATAGCCGGAGGTGGTGGCACATATTGGTATCAACGGCAAAGGTAGGAAAAGAGAGGAGGTCCTAAAAAAGGACGACACGGAATTAGGAAAAAGTTAAGAAGTAGAAACCCAAAGGTAGTAATCTCGGGATCACTGACTTTAAGTTCAGGAATAGAATGAGATGGAACATAAATGCGTGGCTGAGGGATTGGAACAGTGGGCAGGGATTCAGCTTTCTGGATCATTGGGACCTCTTCTGGGACAGTGTGACCTGTACAAAAAGGACACTTTGCACTTGAATCCGAGGGGAACTTTCCTGGCGGGAAAGTTTGCTCAGGCTATTGGGGAGAGATTAAATTAGAATTGCTCGGTAGTGGGACCCAAACTGAAGTGATGGAGGAAAGGGAGACTGGCTCAAAAATGGAGTAACTTTGGAGACAGGATTATGTGGTAGAGAGCGACGCACTCGTTCCGGTGATTGAGATGTGTCTATTTTAATGCTACGAGCATCATAAATGAAGTGGATGAGCTTAGAACGTGGATCAGCAGTTGGAGCTATAATGTTGTGAACATTACTAAGAATTGGATGGTGCACGAGTAGGAATTGCTACTTCAAGTGCCAGGTTTTATATATTTCAGAAAGGACAGGGAGGGAGGCGAAAATGAAGGTGTCAGTAACTCAAGTGGGTGTTTTCTTTTTATAGATTACCGAAAAGCAACAGGAACATTGAGGAGCAGATGGGAAGACAGATTCATGAAAGAAATAAAAAAACAGGGTTGTTTTGTTGAGAGATTTTAATTTCCCAAATATTGATTAGCATCTCCCTAGAGTGAGGGGTGCAGATGAGGTGGGGTTTGTTAGATGTGTTCAGGAAGGTTTCTTGACACAACATGTTCACAGATCAGTCTACTAGAGGAGAGGATGTAGTTGATCTGGTATTGGGAAATGAACCTGGTCAAGTGTCAGGTCTCTCAGTGGTAGAGTATTTTGGATATAGTGATCGCAATTCTATCTCATTTACCATAGCATTGGAGAGAGATAGGAATAGACAAGTTAGGGAAACGTTTAATTGGAGTAAGGGGAACTATGAGGCTATCAGGTAGGAACTTGGAAGCATAAATTCAAAACAGATCTTCTCGGGGAAACGTACTAAAGAAATGCGGCAAATGTTCAGTGAATATTTGGTGCGGTTCTGCGTAGAAACTTTCCAATTAGACAGGGAAATGATGGTAGAGTACGGGAACCGGGGTGCACAAAAGCTGTTGTAAATCTCGTAAAGAAGAAAAGAAGAGCTAAGGAAAGGTTCAAAAACTAGGTAATGATATAAATCTAGAGGATTATAAGGCTAGCAGGAAGGAGCTTAAGAATGGTATTAGGAGAGACAGAAGGGGCCATGAGAAGGCCTTAGAATATATGATTAAGAAAAAATTCAAGGGATTTTCCAAGTATATGAAGAGCAAGAGGATAAGACGTGAGAGAATAGGACCAATCAATTGTGACAATGGAAAAATGTTTATGGAACTGGAGGAAATGGCGGAGGTATTTAATGAATACTTTGCTTCAGTATTCCCTTTGGAAGAAGATCTCGGTGATTGTGGTGTGAGCTGCAGTGGACTGAAAAGCTTCCGAAAGTAGATATTGAGAAAGAGGATGTGCTGGAACTTTTGGAAAGCATCAAGTTGGATAATTCACCGGGATCGGACGGGATGGACCCCGGGTTAACGTGGGAAGCGAGGGATCAGATTGGATAAGTCACCGGGATCGGACGGGATGGACGCCAGGTTAACGTGGGAAGCGAGGGATCAGATTAGATAAGTCACCGGGATTGGACGGGATGGACCCCAGGTTAACGTGGGAAGCGAGGGATCAGATTGGATAAGTCACCGGGATCGGACGGGATGTACCCCGGGTTAAGGTGGGAAGCGAGGGACCAGATTGGATAAGTCACCGGGATCGGACGGGATGGACTCCAGGTTAACGTGGGAAGCGAGGGATCAGATTGGATAATCATCGGGATCGGACGGGATGGACCCCAGGTTAACGTGGGAAGCGAGGGATCAGATTGGATAATTCACCGGGATCGGACGGGATTGACCCCAGGTTAACATGGGAAGCGAGGGATCAGATTGGATAAGTCACCGGGATCGGACGGGATGGACCCCGGGTTAACGTGGGAAGCGAGGGATCAGATTGGATAAGTCACCGGGATCGGACGGGATGGACCCCGGGTTAACGTGGGAAGCGAGGGATCAGATTGGATAAGTCACCGGGATCGGACGGGATGGACCCCGGGTTAACGTGGGAAGCGAGGGATCAGATTGGATAAGTCACCGGGATCGGACCGGATGGACCCCAGGTTAACGTGGGAAGCGAGGGATCAGATTGGATAAGTCACCGGGATCGGACGGGATGGACCCCGGGTTAACGTGGGAAGCGAGGGATCAGATTGGATAATTCACCGGGATCGGACGGGATGGACCCCCAGGTTAACGTGGGAAGCGAGGGATCAGATTGGATAAGTCACCGGGATCGGACGGGATGGACCCCAGGTTAACTTGGGAAGTGAGGGATCAGATTGGATAAGTCACCGGGATCGGACGGGATTGACCCCAGGTTAACGTGGGAAGTGAGGGATCAGATTGCTGAGCCTCTGGCAATGGGCTTGGCAGCATCAGTGAGGACGGGAGAGGTACCGGAAGATCGGAGCCTTGTGGGTGTTGTTCCCTTATTCAAGAAAGGGAATAGGGAGAGGCCACGGAATTATAGGCCAGTGAGTCTCACTTCGGTGGTTGCTGCGTTGATGGAGAAGTTCCTGAGAGGCAGGATTTATCAACATTTGGAGAGACAGAATATGATTCGGAATAAAAATTGGCTTTGTTAAAGGCAATTCGTGGCTTACGAGCCTGATTGAATTTTTTGAGGATGTGACTAAGCACATTGATGAAGGTAGATCCGGAGATGTAGTGCATAATGATTTTAGAAAGGCATTTGATCAAGTACCCCATGCAAGGCTTATTGAAAAAGTAAGGAGGCATGGGAGCCAAGAGGGCATTGCTGTGTGGATCCAGAACTGGCTTGCCCACAGAAAGCAAGGAGTGGTTGTAGACGGATCATATTCTGCTTGGAGGCCGGTGACCAGTGGTATGCGTCAGGGATCGGTTTTGGGACCCCTGCTCTATGTGATTGTTATAAATGACCTCGATGAGGAAGTGGAGGGATGGTTTAGTAAATTTGCTGATTACACCAATGTTGGGTGTGTTGTGAACAGTTTGGAGGGCTGTCAGAGGTTATAACGGGACATTGTTAGGATAACAAACTGGGCCGAGAATAGGCAGATGGAGTTCAACCCAGATAAGTGTGAGGTGGGTCATTTTGGTAGGACAAATATGACGGCAGAATATAGTATTCATGGTAGGACACTTGGCAGTGTGGAGGATCAGAGGAATCTTGGGGTCTGAGTCCATAGGACGCTCAAAGCAGCTGCGTAGGTTGACTGTAGTTAAGAAGGCGTAAGGTGTATTGGCCTTCATCAATCGTGGAATTGAATTTTGGAGCCGAGCGGTAATGTTGCAGCTATATAGCACCCTGGTCAGACTTCTCTTGGACTACTGTGCTCAGTTCTGGTCGCCTTATTACAGGAAGGACGTGGAAACCATAGAAATTGTGCAGATGAGATTTACAAGGATGTTGCCTGGATTGGGGAGCATGTCTTATGAAAACAGGTTGAGTGAACTCGGCCTTTTCTCCATGGAGCGACGGAAGATGAGTGGAGACTTGATAGAGGTGTACAAGATGATGAGAGGCATTGATCCTGTGGATAGTCAGAGGCTTTTGCCATAGCTAAAATGGCTAGCACAAGATGGTATAGTCTTAAGGTGCTTGAAAGTAGTTATAGAGGAGATGTCAGGGGTATTTTTTTTCGCAGAGAGAAGTGTGGAATGGGCTGCCGCCGGTGGTGATGGAGGCGGATATGAGGAGATAGAGGACTTTTAAGACACTCCTGGATGTCTTAAACGTCTACATGGGGCTTAGAAATATCGAAGGCTATGGGTAGTTCAAAGGACTTGTATTCTGCTGTGTGTTTTCTATGTTTCTATGTTTCTATACCTATAGAAATGTACACCAGCATTAATTTGTTTCTTCACCACCGACTCAACTGGAGGTTAACCATTAGGGTTTCCTGCACAAGGACTCCTAAGTTCCTTTGCATCCCTGCATTTTGAATTTTATCCCCATCTAAATAATAGTCGTCTGCCTGTTTATTTCTTCCACCAAAGTTCATGACCAGAATCATTCCTACATTTGCCATTTCTCTGCCCATTTCTCTAAATTATCTAAGTCTCTTAAGGAGACTTAACGGATTTAGATTTCAGACTATGATTTTCAGACAAACATGTGGAATGTTTCAGGTCTGATTAGCGTTTAGGGATCGGGATGTCACTGGTTTGGAGCTCATGTTATATTTCAGGTTAAGGATGTGGAGTGGTAGGGGTCAGATTGGCGTTTGGGGACATGGATCTGGTGAGCGAGATGTCTGGTTAGGTTTTGCGGAGAGGGAAGTGTGGTGCTGGATTTTAGATTAGATTCGAGATAGGTTGAGAGATGAGGGGTGTCGGAATTTGTTAGATCTCAGATTAAAGTTTCGGGACAGCGTTGTAGGATGCAGGATGTTCGGTACACACACACACACACACACACAGACACACACACACACACACACACACACACACACACACACACACACACACACACACACACACACACACACACACCCACACACACACACACACACACACACACTCACTCACTCATTCACCACAATCTTTCACGATCTCCCAGTCTCTCTTTACCCATCCCCCACGCAAGCACTCCACACTCGGCCAATCCCAGACTTCTCTCTCTTGCAAGCACTTTCCAATCTCCCTCCATTTTCTTGCGGTCCACAGCACTGCTGCTTCCAATGCCCCTTTCAATAGGACGACCGCCCGGGAATAACAGCTTGGAGACTAGACGGTTAATGAAAAGATCTGCAGCCCGGACTGGATACATTGAAACTGCATCTGGGTTGAGCTCAGGGCGCGACTTTATTAATGAATTGAAACACCGAGGTGATCGGGTATTTCACCGCGCTGATCGCCTGCTCCCTGAATTTTGACTGAGTCACCGCGTAAATAAATGTGTTCGTGCACAAGCTGGAATTCCTCAGCAAAACGCCGACGTCATGAAATATCCATTCGGAATCATTGAAATTGAAACCGATTTCTTTCACCTGATAATAAATGAAATTTACAACCAGTGTCATCCACAGGAGGATGAAGCTGCCGGAGATGGTGAAGAGTAAAACCACAGACCTCCTCCTGCTCTCCATCTCCGGGTCACTGCGGTTCTCCCCCTTGCTCTGACCCTTCAGCCCCCTACGGACCCGACTGGCCACTAAAATGTGTCTGACTGTCAGAGCGTTGAGCAGCAGGATCCCAGCGAAAGGGAGGAACGGAGTTAAAATCGTCTCCAGCCAAGCCTGTGCTACCCAGCCGGGATTACTGATAATATAGCCTTTAGGTTTGCAGAACCACGGTACATTATCTATGACCAATTTGGATTCCCAGAGGAAGTACCGCGGAATGTTTTTCAGACAGAACAGTACACCAGGTTGTTGTCAGAACCACAGCCGCAGTTTTCCTGGTGCAATATTTTGTTTTCAGTTTCTGGCAGCAAATGGCGACAAACCGATCAAAGGTGAAAGTGACGGTGAACCAGACAGAACAGTCTGTGGCTGCGAACCTCAGCACCTCGGTAACACTGCACACAGGGGTGATGCTCAGAAAACTGGACATAAAGTAATATTTTTTCATTCGAAATAGAATGATCTCGAAGACAATAGTCAGTAGATCAGCCGCTGCCATGGCCACCAGGTAGCGAGTGGTGCAGGTTAGAGAGGCCTGCACCTTCCCCGGGACAGGATCACAATCGCCACTAAATTCACTGGAGAGAGAGAGAGAGAGAGAGAGAGAGAGAGAGAGAGAGAGAGAGAGAGAGAGAGAGAGAGAGAGAGAGAGAGAGAGAGAGAGAGAGAGAGAGAGAGAGAGAGAGAGAGAGAGAGAGAGAGACAGAGAGAGAGAGACAGAGAGAGAGAGAGAGAGAGAGAGAGAGAGAGAGAGAGACAGAGAGAGAGACAGAGAGAGAGAGAGAGAGAGAGAGAGAGAGAGAGAGAGAATGTGTAAACAGCTGCTAGTCCAACATCTGACACGCCTCACACTATCCCTGAACTCTTTTATTCACTGTGCAAATAAGGAGATCTGTGACTGATCGTCAGGGCTAAAATCCAGCTGCATGAACGACAGCATTTGATGCTAATCCTGATTTCATCGCTGATGGGGGCCGGTTTCACTGAGCAGGCCACGAGGAACTCGGCATCTGGTGGGACTGAGGAGGGGCAACGCACACAAAGCACTGGATGGTCACGGCAGCTCAAGAGCTTTTATTGAATTGAACAAACACTGATTCTTCAGGTCGAAACGATGCCCCAATTTACGACGGGTCTCAGAGGGAATGCCGGGTCAACTTAGTAAACAGAGGCTGAGTGGCTCCGTTATTGGATTAATTCTACAACGCAGAGCAATTCCATAACACACTTCAGTTTGTCCGAGGACACTGATTCCTGGTGATGACCCAATTATTGACCAGCAGACAGTGGGATCCGACTATGACAGACTCAGCAGGGAGACATAAAACACAGGACCAGGTGTTCAGTCTGATCAATATCTCAGAGACAGTCAGCTTCACAATGTAAAACCCTCGCAGTCCCATCTTCGGAGGAAAGTGCCTTTCTCCTGCAGAGTTATAAATCTGGACGGATTCGCATTAAAACCTTTCCAGTCAGAGAGCTGCGATGGGACTATTCTGGAAAAGGTGTCATTAAAGACACGGAAAATGTCCGAGTCGATCGATTGCGGCGGAGTAGAGCCAGATGTTTTGTTTCATTGGTCATTAAATATGAAAAATCCGATGCCGAATTGACTGGATTGATATTTCTGACGGATATGTGTGCAATAATCATCAAGTTGGAAGCTGGCAAACTGATCGTAAACAGGTTAATACACAAAAATACCTAACATAAAGTGTGCACACTCACCAGGAACTCCAATGACGGCAATGAACACGTACAATATTTTCTGCACACTCCTGTAACTGTCCCACATTGAAGACATTTTCTGTGCCCGGTGATTCGTCCCCCGTGCTGCCGGCGATCTGTCGGAATGAAATGTTAAGGCAGCAGAAGCCAAGGGTTTTATTACCATTCAGCGACTCCACCGGGACAAATTGCATCGGATTTAGAAAGAAAGATTTTTATTTCCAGACGGATTACGTCAGACATGTGCAATTCCCATGGTGCCCGATGGTGATAAATTCAGTGAAATCATTGGGAAACTGGAAACAGTGGATAATGTGACGTTACTAAGGCCTGTGAATTGGGAGTGGCATTCATCCATCAAAGGGAACATTGTTTCAAAACACCATCTCTTGTTTGTGTCGGTGCGGCTTCCGTCCATCGTTGGAGGAATTCGTATAGAAGATCCTCTGGAGGAAAATTACCCCTCACACTGATGCTTCGCCAGTTGTGATCGCACCTCGTCTGAATGCGAACTGAAACACGAAAAATCTGCAGATGCTGGAAATCAAATGAACCCTCACATTTCAATTCTGCTTTTCTTTCCCATTCCGACACGTCAGTCCGTGGCATGCTCTACTGCCGCGATGAGGACACACTCCGGTTGGAGGAGAAACACCTTATATTCCGTCTGGGTGGGCTCCAACCTGATGCCATGAATATTGATCTCTCGAACTTCCAGTAATTCCTCCCCCCCTTCACTATTACCTATTCTCGAGTCCATCTCTCACCTTATCTCCTCACCTGCCTATCAACTCCATCAGGTTTCCTTGCCTTTCTTCCATGGTCTTCTATTCTGTCTTTCGGACTTCTCCTTCTCCAAACAACTATTTCCTTCACTAATTAACTTCCCAGCTCTGTACCTCACCACTCCCACACTCAACTATCACTTACGAGTTTGTAGGTTTTCCTTCCTTCCCACCAACTTCTTGCTCTGAATTCTCTTCTCTTCAGTCCTGATGAAGGATTTCGGACCGTAGCGTCGACTGCTTGCTCTTTCCCATAGATGCTGCCCGGCCTGCTGAGTTCCTCCTGCATTTTGTGCGATTGCTTTGAGTGCAATCTCCTCCCTCTTTCCTGATTACCTGAAGAGAGCTTTCGGCCCAGAGTGTTGAGCCAAACACGACACCACATCCTAACTACTACAGATCACCCGTCTCCCTACATTACCGCCGGTCGGTGCATGAGCCCTCACAACACTAACCGGACATTTGTGTTCTCTCTTCTCAGAATATTTAATCATTTGCACTAATTTGTTTGTCCCAAAAAAGCTGTGATTACATCGTAAATATGCACTTTAAAGGAACCATTTGTCAGAAACAAAATATGGAAGTAAATTATGTCATTGTAGCTTGTGAAATTGTATTGAATGAGCTATTGTTGTAATTCTCCTCCAAAAATTAAACCCATGATACATTTTATGTCTGGGGGTCTCTACCTAGAAGGTCTCTAGGAAAATGTCTGTATGTGGTGATGAATAAACACTCTCCATCAACTTCACCAGGACCCAATCCTAACCTCACTCCATGGGTTGCAAACTCAGCAGTATAAGCTGGCGGGGGGGTGGGGGTGAATATGTAACACCTCTCAGCAGCCGAAGAACACGACAGGGAGCTAAAGAGGGGGAGAAGGAAATTTAGTTGTCGATGTGTCTCCATCCGTGGCTGTTTATTCCTTTGACTGTGTATCTATATGTGTGGGTCCCTGTGTGCGCGCGTCTGCTGTGATTGTGTGTGTGTGTGTGTGTGTGTGTGTGTGTGTGTGTGTGTGTGTGTGTGTGTGTGTGTGTGTATTCGTGCGCGCCCACTTGTGTGTGCGTGTGTATCTGCGATGTCGCGTGCCTCTGCGTCTGTTGCGTGTGGGTGTGTAAGTGTGTTCCAACCTGATTCTATGTGTGTGAGTGTGTGTGTGTGCGTGTGTGTGTGTGTTTGTTTGTATCTGCTACCTATGTATGTGCGTGTTGCACGGCACGGCTCTCTGTATGCCTCTGTGTAGTTGTGTGTTTTTGTCAGCGTCTCTGTGCATGTGTGTTTGTCTGTGTCTAAGTCGTCTAGTCAAGTCACATTTTATTATAATTTCGACCACAACTGCTGGAACAGTACACAGTAAAAATGAGACAACCTTTTTCAGGATGATTGTGCTGCAAGGAACAGTACAAACACTGCACTGTACTACGTGAAAACAACACTGAAAAAAACTACACGAGACTGCAGACCTACCCAGAACTGCCGAAAGTGAGAGTCAGTGTTTGCGCCCCTTTATAATTGTCTGTGTCCTGGTCTGGCTCTCTGTGTGTGATTGTGTTTCTTTGTGTCTGTTTCGTTACGTGCCTGACCTTGTCTGTGTGTGTTGACACATGCTGATTCCAGTTTGTTGTGTGTGCACACGTTCGTATGCGTTTGTCTGTTTGTGTGTGTAGATCCAGTTATATCAGTGTTCGTATATGTGTGGGTGGGCCTGTGTGCATATCTCTCTCTCTGTCTGCCTGTGGGAGAGAATGTGCTTATGTTGTGTGTGAGATACTATGTCTTTCTGTGCATGCCTGTGCCCGTGTCCATGTTTGTTTGTGTTTCAGTTCAAATACGAAATTAACTGTATTATTTAAGTACGCACATCTCACCTTATCCGAGAATCATGTCCTTACTGACATTCCAGCGGACCGGAGAAATGCTATATAATCAGTGATATTTTAATAATATGCTCACGGATTTGGGGATGCAAATAGATTTTGTGGTGGGTAAGACAATATGGGGTTGCACAAATTCGGAGTTCTGACAGATTTGTGTGGACTGCGATTTTCAAGTTGAGACGAATCTGGAAGTTGTGTCATTTAGAGATACTTTAAAAACAGATCCACTTTGAACTTTGTTGTTGCTATTTTTTCAGGAGGGAGCAATCATTTTGTTTTGAGATAATCTAATTTCCACGTCGGTGTATGAGCGGGTTTCGGGACGTGCATAGATGTGCCATTGCATACGGATTTCGAAGTGCGCACAGTTTTCGAGGTCGTCATTGATGCGGGACGTCTGCAGATCTGGAGATGTGGCGAATCTCGAATTTGATTATTTTATAGGTACTGTAACGGGGTCCTGAATTATCCCTATAAATTGTGCTTTTAAAAAGAAAGAGAGAGAGGGAGGCGTCCAACACAGAGACCTTGTTGTTAAGAGAGAGAGAGAGGTGAACAATGCTTGGATGATGAGTTTATGGTTTCTCTGCAGCGTGCTAACATTTCTTCAAGGACACCGCCTGCTTATGAGTTCATACAGAGACAGAGAGAGCAATGAACAGCCCGTGGGTCGCCGTGCTGACTGAGGGCGGTGTTATTTTATGCACAGTTGGTGTTCAGCATGGTGAAATAAATAGAAGGTCATATGATAGACTCACAGACACACGGTTTTGGACACTGGATTAGCTCTGTTCTGCCCACAGAAAGGTGGGTTTGGGAGGATCGATGAGGATCGACGGCATCAGCTCACATGCAGAACTGCACATCTCTCTCTCCATCTGTACTCAACTCAACACCACAAACTGAACTGAACCTTACTCATCATCGTGAATCTGTACGCACCTACCCTTAGGTTTGTAAAAGCCTGGTTTTTCTAATTACATACACACACACACACACACACACACACACACACACACACACACACACACACACACACACAAACATTGCTAACCTGTTTGATATATCTGCATTTGTATTACTGTATTACGTAGTTACCAGTAAATACCGTTAGTCAATAGCAATACCAGACTCCAAGGTGCTTTCAGTTTCTGCTGGTTGTTTAATCCGTCACGGGGTACGTAAGGATATTGGGGACTCATCCGGGATATGAGAATTTCTGGTGGGGCTTGTTTCAATTGCTTCGGGAAAAATCCATTTTGATTTGGTTGCGTGGATAAACAGCAGATATGCATGTTGAGATTAATATATTTGTAGCAGAACCAACCCTGGAGGCGTTGGATGATGCTAAGTGGAATGTACTGTTGGGAATTGCGTGTAAATTAAAGATTAAAGTGACTACTCACATGAAAAAGTCTCAGATATAGCTGTTGTTAGCACAGCATTATGTATTCGAGGGGAAATTCGAAGAGAAGGTGTTGGAGATGTTTCTTGCAGGTAAAGTTCTTACTGCGGCAGAGGTTCAGCTTCAGGCAGCAAAAATGAAGAATGAGTATGAGTTATGAGTAAAACAGCTCGAGGCTGTCATAGCAGAAAAGCAGACGTTACATGAGTCTAAGGTGGCAGTCAAGCGGTGGCAGTACGAGCTGACTAGCATAGAGAGGATACAATAATGAGGTCCAGTTCCAGGCAGTGATGAGGAGCTGATGGTACCGTTTAATGTCAGCCAAGAAATTAAGTTAGTACCACCATTTTATGAAGCTGATTAACCGGTATTTCCTACATTTTGAAAGGTGGCCCAGACTCGGATGTGGCCGTGGGATGAGTGGGCTGTCATGGTACAAAGTGTGTTGAAGGGGCAGGCTCAGCAGCCGTGTTCTGCCCTGACACTGGAACAGTCAAGGAATTATGACACAATGAAAGATCCATTGATTAAAGCCCATAAGTTGGTGCCGGAAGCGTATAGACAAAAGTTCAGGGACTTGAGGAAGTCCGGGAGCCAAACGTATGTGAAGTTTGCCCATGAAAAATTGGTTCACTTTGATCGTTGGTGTACCTCAAAAGGGGCAAATGAGGACATTAGCAATTTGAGGGAGTTGATGCTGACTGAGGAATTTAAAAACTGTGTCCCTGACAACATCAAGACGTATTTGAACGAAAGAGAGGCAGTGACCATGGCAGAGTCTGCTAGGTCAGCAGACGGGTATGCCTTAACTGATAAGGTTAGTTTTCTTCCGAACAGGATTTACCCAAAAGATAATAGAGATAGCCCACGGGCTAAACCAAAGAGTAAGAAGGGGACTAATGACGAAAGTCAGGAGGAAGGAATCCAGTCGGGGGAAAATTTCCAGTTTAACGTGTTGCTATTGTATGAAGCACGGTCACGTGGCATCTAATTGTTTCGCTTAAACAAGGGATAAGGGAAAAGAACCGGCGACAACCCCAAATGCTTGTGACCAGCCGGTTAAAACATCGCTGAGGATGGAGGAGTCTGACCAAGTTCAAGAAGGACTCAAGAGATTTATTTCAAATGGGTTTGTGTCTGTGAAGGAGGGGCCAACTCCGGCTCCAGAGAGAATCTGGAGGGATACTGGAGCTTTTCAGTGATTAATATTAAAGAGTGTTTTGGAGTTCACTGCCGAGACGGTGACCGGTGAGGTGAATATTATCAAAGGTAATGGAAAGGGGACTGAGGCTGTGCCGTTGCAGAAGACAGTTTTGAAATGCGACTTGGTATCCAGACCAGTCACGGTAGGGGTACGATCTGAACTACCGATAGAGAATGTCGGTAATGATCTTGCAGGTAGGGGTGTTTATCCAGTAGTTCAGCAAACGAGTAAGCCTGCTGCTGCGGAGGACCCGCCCATAGATAATGACGTACACCCCGCATGCGCGGTGACCAGAAGCATGTCGAAGAAGTCTGCAGATGCTCATGATGATTTGTCCGAGACTTTCCGACCTTCCCTATATCAACAAGACTCAGAGGGGAGTAAGGCCGAGGAGAATAAGGTGAATGAGAAAGATTTGTCCTTTTCGAGAAAGGAATTTATACAGGAACAGAATGAAGATCCTGAAATTGTGGCTTTAAAAGAGAGAGCGCTCTCTGAGGATGAAATTCAGAATGAATCAGTGGGATATTACCTTAAGGATGGGGTGTTAATGAGGTGGAGACCCGCTACTGTGCCTGCAAATGGGGATTGGACTATTGTGCATCAGATAGTGGTTCCAAACGTTTACAGGACAGAAATTGTAAACCTGGCCCATAAGATGCCTTTCGGTGGACATTTATTCCACCTTAAAGACTATGATTAAAACCTACTGTCAGGAGAATGACAGGGACTGTGAGGACGTAAAACATTTATTACTTTTTGCTGTGAGAAGAACTATTCAGAAGTCACTGGGGTTTAGTCCATTTGAGCTCGTTTTCGGCCCAGGCCCGAGAGACAATTGACCTTGCTCAGAGAGTAGTGCTCTAACCAGACAGTGTGTGCCAGTGTGATAGATTATGGCTTGAAATTCCGGGAGAGATTAATAGGGCGTGTGACATTGCACAACAGGTTTGGCAAAACTCCCAGATTAAAAGGAAACATTGGTATGATAGAGCGATGGAGAGGGTGTTTGAAGTTGGAGCTAAAGTTCCGGTTCTGCTCCCACTGGTGACCAACCCCCTCTAAGCACAACTTCATAGACCATGCCAAATAATTAAGAAAATCGATTATTTAAACAATGTTATCAAAACTCCTGCTAGAAGGAATACTACTCAATTAATGCATTTAAATATGGTGAAGCCTTATTATGACTCTGAGATTGTACAAGTGAGCACTGTTATGTAAACAAATGAGGTTAAGGAATCTGATAATGAGGGACAATATCATTTTAACAAGTTGAATATCGTGTCAACAAGACTTGAGAATTCCTTTATTTTGAAAGACTTTACTGATAAAGCTTGTCATTTGGAGTCTGCAGAGAGAACACAATTGAAATAATTAATTAGAAGGCATAAATATTTAGTTCCAGACGTTCCGAGTCGATGTACACTTGCAGTGCATGATGTCATTGTAAATCCAGCCCAGCCCATTAAACAACATCCTTACAGAATGGACTTGGAGAAAAGTAGGTTGGTTGAAAAGGAAATTGGCTACGTGCTGGCAACCGGTATCATGAGGCAATCTACCTCAGACTGGGCGGCGCCCTGCGTTCTTGTGCCTAAACCGGACGGTACGTGAGATTCTGTACTGACTACAGGAAAATCAACGCAATAACCAAAACAGATGCTTATCCTATCCCGAGAGTGGATGACTGTATTGATAAAGCGGGAAAGGACAAGTACCTCACAAACATTGACTTGCTGAAAGGATATTGCTGTGTTCCTTTGACCGATAGGGCCAGAGAAATCTCAGCGTTTCTCACACCTTCTGGGCTGTATGAATATAATGTTTTACCCTTCGGGATGAAAAATGCTCCAGGGGCATTTCAAAGGGTGATTGATTCTGTGATTAGAGGTTTAGAAAACATAAGGGCTTATATCGATGATTTAGTGATCTGGAACGACACGTGGGAAGAGCATATTGTGGCTGTAGAAAGACTGCTTGAAAGGCTGTCCGAGGCCAGTCTTACTGTGAACCTCGCTAAAAGTGAATTTGGCCAAGCTACTGTCACGTATCTTGGCTGTGTGGTAGGCCAGGGCCAACTGGCTCCTGTACAAGCCAAGGTCCAAGCTATTGTTGAGGTTCCCCTTCCGACCAGCAAAAAGCTTTAAGAAGGTTTTAAGGGATGGTACGGTATTACCGAAAGTATTGTAAGAACTTTACAGATATCTCTCCCCCCTCACAAAACTCCTAGGGAAGAGTAAACGATATGTATGCAATTACCTTTTCCAGGTAATTGAACGTCTGAAAACTATCCTGTATAATCATCCTGTGCTTAAAGCATCCGATTTTTCAAAATCATTCTCTTTAACAACAGACGCTAGTGACGAAGCTGCTGGGGCAGTATTGTTACAGAAAGGTGTGGATGACATTGAACACCCAGTGGCTTATTTCTCAAATAAATTTAATGTGCATCAGAAAAAAAATATTCCACTGTTGAAAAGGAGTTGCTATCACTTATTCTGGCTTTACAACGTTTTTATGTCTATGTTTTGTCCTGCCCAGAAACCACTTGCGGAGTACATAGATCATGATCCGTTAGTGTTTCTGACTAATATGAAGTATAAGAATGGAAGGTTATTAAACTGGAGTCTGATATTGCAAGAAAATTTCCTCAAAATAGAATATTTGAAAGGTACTGGCAAAATTATAGCTGATTGTTTATCCAGATGCTAAGTTGGAAATGATTGAATTCTTACGGAGAGAGAGAGAGAGAGAGAGAGAGAGAGAGAGAGAGAGAGAGAGAGAGAGAGAGCAATGACCACCAGCCCGTGGTGACTGAGGGCGGCGTTATTTGATGGAGAGCTGGTGTTGAGCATGGTGAGATAAATAGATCAGATGATAGACTCACAGACACAGACACACTGTTGTGCCCACAGAAAGGTGGGTTTTGGAGGATCGATCAGGAGATTCGATTAGTGTCTCTCTCAGTGTGGAAAAGCTGTGACCGATGGGGTGTTATTCGTGCGCCTAACCCTCGCCTGGGTTGATAATTCCACCGCGGAAGAACAGTCACCTTTGTTGTGGTCACATTCGGTGACTTTGAAAGGTTTTCGGAGGACAACGGGAAGATCGACGGCATCAGCTCATCTGAAGAAATAAACATCCCTCTCCCTCCATCACAACTCAACTCAATGCAAACAACTGAACCGAACTTTACCTATCATCTTAAGATTGTATCCATTTAACCCAGGATTGAATAACCCTGTTTTTTCTATTTCTACACACACACACACACACACACACACACACACACACACACACACACACACACACACACACACACACACTCACTCACGCATGCTCAAACACACGCAGACACACACACACACACACACACACACACACACACACACACACACACACACACACACACACATATAAAATCATTCTTATATATCTGCATTTATATTACTGTATTGTGTAAGACACTAATAAACACCATTAGGCACTAGCAATAACAGACTCATGTGGATGGGAAGAATTTAGGTGTGGGCTGTCGAGTATGGGGGTCGACACTGATTTGGTGATGTGCGTAGTTTTCGGGGTGTAGTTAAACATGGGGGGCACACGGATTTGGTGATGTGCGCAGATTGAGGGGTGTTGTTGAACATGGGGTGCACATGGATTTGGTGACGTGTGCAGATTGAGGGGTGTTGTTGAACATGGGGTGCACACGGATTTGCTAATGTGCGCAGATTGCGGGGTGTTGTTGAACATGGGGTGCACACGGATTTGGTGATGTGCGCAGATTTAGGGGTGTTGTTGAACATGGGGTGCACACGGATTTGGTGATGTGTGCAGATTGAGGGGTGTTGTTGAACATGGGGTACACACGGATTTGGTGATGTTTGCAGATTGAGGGGTGTTGTTGAACATGGGGTGGACAGAGATTTGGTGATATGCTCAGATTGAGGGGTGTTGTTGAGCATGGGGTGCACACGGATTTGGTGATATGCTCAGATTGAGGGGTGTTGTTGAACATGGGGTGCAGACGGATCTGGTGATGTGCGCAGATTGAGGGGTGTTTTTGAACATGGGGTGCACACGGATTTGCTAATGTGCGCAGATTGCGGGGTGTTGTTGAACATGGGGTGCACACGGATTTGGTGATGTGCGCAGATTTAGGGGTGTTGTTGAACATGGGGTGCACACGGATTTGGTGATGTGTGCAGATTGAGGGGTGTTGTTGAACATGGGGTACACACGGATTTGGTGATGTTTGCAGATTGAGGGGTGTTGTTGAACATGGGGTGGACAGAGATTTGGTGATATGCTCAGATTGAGGGGTGTTGTTGAGCATGGGGTGCACACGGATTTGGTGATGTGCGCCGATTGAGGGTAGTTGTTGAACATGGGGTGCACACGGATTTGCTGATGTGTGCAGATTGCGGGGTGTTGTTGAACATGGGGTGCACACGGATTTGCTGATGTGCGCCGATTGAGGGTAGTTGTTGAACATGGGGTGCACACGGATTTGCTGATGTGTGCAGATTGCGGGGTGTTGTTGAACATGGGGTGCACACGGTTTTGTTGATGTGCGCCGATTGAGGGTAGTTGTTGAACATGGGGTGCACACGGATCTGGTGATGTGCGCCGATTGAGGGGTGTTGTTGAACATGGGGTGCACACGGTTTTGTTGATGTGCGCCGATTGAGGGTAGTTGTTGAACATGGGGTGCACACGGATCTGGTGATGTGCGCAGACTGAGGGGTGTTGTAGAACGTGGGGTGCACACGGGTTTGGTGATGTGCGCAGATTGCGGGGTGTTGTAGAACGTGGGGTGCACACGGATCTGGTGATGTGCGCAGACTGAGGGGTGTTGTAGAACGTGGGGTGCACACGGATCTGGTGATGTGCGCAGATTGAGGGGTGTTGTTGAACATGGGGAACACACGGATTTGGTGATGTGTGCAGATTGAGGGGTGTTGTTTAACATGGGGTGCACACGGATCTGGTGATGTGCGCAGATTGAGGGGTGTTGTTGAAAGTGGGGTGCACACGGTTTTGGAGATGTGCGCAGATTGAGGGGTGTTATTGAACACGGGGTGCACACGGACTTGTTGATGTGCGCAGACTGAGGGGTGTTGTTGAATATGTGGTACACACGGATATTGAGATGTGCGCAGTATGAGAGGTGTTGTTGAACATGGGGTACACACGGGTTTGGTGATGTGCGCAGATTTAGGGGTGTTACTGAACACGGGGTGCACACGGATTTGATGATGTGCGCAGATTGAGGGGTGTTGTTGAGCATGTGTGCACACGGATTTGGTGATATGCTCAGATTGAGGGGTGTTGTTGAGCATGGGGTGCACACGGATTTGGTGATATGCTCAGATTGAGGGGTGTTGTTGAACATGGGGTGCAGACGGATTTGGTGATGTGCGCAGATTGAGGGTTGTTATTGAACACGGGGTGCACACGGATTTGGTGATGTGCGCAGGGTGAGGGGTGTTGTTGAATATGTGGTACACACGGATATTGAGATGTGCGCAGTATGAGAGGTGTTGTTGAACATGGGGTACACACGGGTTTGGTGATGTGCGCAGATTTAGGGGTGTTGTTGATCATGGGGTGCAGACGGGTTTGGTGATGTGCGCCGATTGAGGGGTACTGTTGATCATGGGGTGCACACGGATTTGCTGATGTGCTCAGACTGAGGGGTGTTGTTGATCATGGGGTGCAGACGGGTTTGGTGATGTGCGCAGATTGAGGGGTACTGTTGATCATGGGGTGCACACGGATTTGGTGATGTGCGCAGATTGAGGGTGTTGTTGAACATGTGGTACACACAGATTTGCTGATGTGCGCAGATTGAGTGGTGTTGTTTAACATGGGGAGCACATGGATTTGGTGGCGTGCGCAGATTGTGGAGTGTTGTTGAACATGTGGTACACACAGATTTGCTGATGTGCGCAGAATGAGGGGTGTTGTTGAATTTGGTGTGCACACGGGTTTGGTGATCTGCGCAGATTGAGGGTTGTTGTTGAACATGGTGTGCACACTGATTTGGTGCCGTGCGCAGACTGAGGGGTGTTGTTGAACATGTGCTGCACACGGGTTTGGTGATATGCTCAGTTTGAGGGGTGTTGTTGAACATGGGGTGCACACGGATTTGCTGATGTGCGCAGATTGAGGGGTGTTGTTGAACACGGGGTGCACAGGGATTTGCTGATGTGCGCAGATTGCGGGGTGTTGTTGGACATGGGGTTCACACGGATTTGGTGATGTGCGCAGATTGAGGGGTGTTGTTGAACATGGGGTGCACACGGATCTGGTGATGTGCGCCGATTGAGGGGTGTTGTTGAACATGGGGTGCACACGGATTTGCTGATGTGCGCAGATTGAGGGGTGTTGTTGAACACGGGGTGCACAGGGATTTGCTGATGTGCGCAGATTGCGGGGTGTTGTTGGACATGGGGTTCACACGGATTTGGTGATGTGCGCAGATTGAGGGGTGTTGTTGAACATGGGGTGCACACGGATCTGGTGATGTGCGCCGATTGAGGGGTGTTGTTGAACATGGGGTGCACACGGTTTTGTTGATGTGCGCCGATTGAGGGTAGTTATTGAACACGGGGTGCACACGGACTTGTTGATGTGCGCAGACTGAGGGGTGTTGTTGTACATGGGGTGCACACGGGTTTGGTGATGTTTGCAGATTGAGGGGTGTTGTAGAACGTGGGGTGCACACGGGTTTGGTGATGTGTGCAGATTGAGGGGTGTTGTTTAACATGGGGTGCACACGGATCTGGTGATGTGCGCTGATTGAGGGGTGTTGTTTAACATGGGGTGCACACGGATCTGGTGATGTGCGCAGATTGAGGGGTGTTGTAGAACGTGGGGTGCACACGGGTTTGGTGATGTGTGCAGATTGAGGGGTGTTGTTTAACATGGGGTGCACACGGATCTGGTGATGTGCGCTGATTGAGGGGTGTTGTTTAACATGGGGTGCACACGGATCTGGTGATGTGCGCAGATTGAGGGGTGTTGTTGAATTTGGTGTGCACACGGGTTTGGTGATCTGCGCAGATTTAGGGGTGTTGTTGAACATGGGGTGCACACGGACTTGTTGATGTGCGCAGATTGAGGGGTGTTGTTGAACATGGGGTGCACACGGGTTTGGTGATATGCTCAGATTGAGGGGTGTTGTTGAACATGGGGTGCACACGGATTTGGTGACGTGTGCAGATTGCGGGGTGTTGTTGAACATGGGGTGCACACGGATTTGATGATGTGCGCAGATTGAGGGGTGTTGTTGAACATGTGGTGCACACGGGTTTGGTGATGTTTGCAGATTGAGGGGTGTTGTAGAACATGTGGTGCACACGGGTTTGGTGATGTGCGCAGACTGAGGGGTGTTGTAGAACGTGGGGTGCACACGGGTTTGGTGATGTGCGCAGATTGAGGGGTGTTGTAGAACGTGGGGTGCACACGGATTTGGTGATGTGTGCAGATTGAGGGGTGTTGTTTAACATGGGGTGCACACGGATCTGGTGATGTGCGCAGATTGAGGGGTGTTGTTGAAAGTGGGGTGCACACGGTTTTGGAGATGTGCGCAGATTGAGGGGTGTTATTGAACACGGGGTGCACACGGACTTGTTGATGTGCGCAGACTGAGGGGTGTTGTTGAATATGTGGTACACACGGATATTGAGATGTGCGCAGTATGAGAGGTGTTGTTGAACATGGGGTACACACGGGTTTGGTGATGTGCGCAGATTTAGGGGTGTTGTTGATCATGGGGTGCAGACGGGTTTGGTGATGTGCGCAGATTGAGGGGTACTGTTGATCATGGGGTGCACACGGATTTGGTGATGTGCGCAGATTGAGGGTGTTGTTGAACATGGCGTGCACACAGATTTGCTGATGTGCGCAGATTGAGTGGTGTTGTTTAACATGGGGAGCACATGGATTTGGTGGCGTGCGCAGATTGTGGAGTGTTGTTGAACATGTGGTACACACAGATTTGCTGATGTGCGCAGATTGAGGGGTGTTGTTGAACATGTGGTACACACAGATTTGCTGATGTGCGCAGAATGAGGGGTGTTGTTGAATTTGGTCTGCACACGGGTTTGGTGATCTGCGCAGATTTAGGGGTGTTGTTGAACATGGGGTGCACACGGGTTTGGTGATATGCTCAGATTGAGGGGTGTTGTTGAACATGGGGTGCACACGGATTTGATGATGTGCGCAGATTGAGGGGTGTTGTTGAACATGGGGTGCACACGGATTTGGTGATATGCTCAGATTGAGGGGTGTTGTTGAACATGGGGTGCACACGGATTTGGTGACGTGTGCAGATTGCGGGGTGTTGTTGAACATGGGGTGCACACGGATTTGATGATGTGCGCAGATTGAGGGGTGTTGTTGAACATGGGGTGCACACGGATTTGGTGATATGCTCAGATTGAGGGGTGTTGTTGAACATGGGGTGCACACGGATTTGGTGATATGCTCAGATTGAGGGGTGTTGTTGAACATGGGGTGCACACGGATTTGGTGACGTGTGCAGATTGCGGGGTGTTGTTGAACATGGGGTGCACACGGATTTGATGATGTGCGCAGATTGAGGGGTGTTGTTGAACATGGGGTGCACACGGATTTGGTGATATGCTCAGATTGAGGGGTGTTGTTGAACGTGGGGTGCACACGGATTTGGTGACGTGTGCAGATTGCGGGGTGTTGTTGAACATGGGGTGCACACGGATTTGATGATGTGCGCAGATTGAGGGGTGTTGTTGAACATGGGGTGCACACGGATTTGGTGATATGCTCAGATTGAGGGGTGTTGTTGAACATGGGGTGCACACGGATTTGGTGATATGCTCAGATTGAGGGGTGTTGTTGAACATGGGGTGCAGACGGATTTGGTGATGTGCGCAGACTGAGGAGTGTTGTTGAACATGGGGTGCACACGGATTTGGTGATGTGCGCAGATGGAAGGGTGTTATTGAACACGGGGTGCACACGGACTTGGTGATATGCTCAGATTGAGGGGTGTTGTTGAAAATGGGGTGCACACGGATTTGGTGATGTGCGCAGATTGAGGGGTGTTGTTGAACATGTGGTGCACACGTATTTGCTGATGTGCGCAGATGGAAGGGTGTTATTGAACACGGGGTGCACACGGACTTGGTGATGTGCGCAGATTGAGGGATGTTATTAAACATGGGATGCACACCGATCTGGTGATGTGTGCAGATTGAGGGGTGTTGTTGAACATGAGGTGGACACGGATTTGGTGATGTGCGCAGATTCAGGGTGTTGTTGAACATGGGGTGCACACGAGTTTGGTGATGTGCGCAGGGTGAGGGGTGTTGTTGATCATGGGGAACACGCGGATTCGGTGATGTGCACAGATTGAGGGGTGTTGTTGAACATGGGGTGCAGACGGATTTGGTGATGTGCGCAGATTGAGGGGTGTTGTTGAAAGTGGGGTGCACACGGATCTGGTGATGTGCGCAGATTGTGGGGTGTTGTTGAACATGGGGTGCACACGGGTTTGGTGATGTGCGCAGATTGAGGGATATTATTGAACATGGGGTGCACACTTATTTGCTGATGTGCGCAGATTGGGGGTGTTGTTGAAAATGGGGTGCACACGGATTTGGTGATGTGCGCAGATTGAGGGATGTTATTGAACATGTGGTGCACACGGATAGCTGCTTAGCACTCTGAAAATTAAGGTAAATAATGCCCGCAAAGCAGCAGAAGGCTCTAAGAAGATTGCAAAGCGTTTTCAGGTAGCCGTTTCTTCAGTTTGTAATGTAATTAAGAAATGGCTGTTCACAGGAACGGTGGAGGTCAAGTTGAGGTCTGGAAGTTCAAGAAAACTTTCCCAGAGAACTACTCATAGCATAGCTAAAAGGCAAAGCCAAACTCCTGTTTGACAGCAAAAACAAATCCTTCAGGAAGATTTAACAGACTCTGGAGTGGTGGTTCACTGTTCTACTGAGCAGTGACACCCGCACAAATATGACCTTCATGGAAGAGTCATCAGCAGAAAACATTCCCTGTGTCCTCACCACAAAACTCAGCGTCAGAAACTTGCAAAGGAACATCAAAGCAAACCTGATGCAGTTTGCAAACAATTCCTGTGCACTGATGAAGTTAAATGTAAAACGTATTGGCCGCAATGAGAAAAGGAATGCTTGGAGAGAAAAAGGAGCAGAGATTTATAAGGAGAACACGTCTCTAACTGTTAAGCACGAGGGTGGATCGATCATGCTTTGGGCTTGTGTTGCAGCAAGTAGCACGGGGAACATTTCATTGTTAGAGGTAAGAATGAATTCAATTAAATACCAGCAAATTCTGGAAGGAAACATCACACGGTCTGTAAAAAAGCTGAAGATGAAAAGAGGATGGCTTCTACAACAGGATAATGATCCTAAACACACCTCAAAATCCACAATCGACTACCTCAAGAGGCGCAAGTTTGAGGTTTTGCCATGGCCCTGACAGTCTCCTGACCTAAACTTCATCGAAAATCTGTGGATAGACCTCAAAAGAGCAGTGCATGCAAGGCGGCCCCAGAATCTCACAGAACTAGAAAGGTTTTTCAAGGAAGAATGGACCACAATCCCCCAAAGAAGAATTGAAAGACTTTTAGCTGGCTACAGAAAGCGTTTCCATGCTGTGATTCTTGCCAAAGAGGATGTTTCGAACCATGCAGGGTGCCTAACCTTTGATTCGGGCCCCTTTTCTTTCTTGTTATTTTGAAACTCTAAAAGTCGGAAATTAAAAAAAAAAGTAATCTTGCTGAAAATATTAAAGAAATGTGTCATCTTTAACATTATGCCTTTTGGAAATCAGGTTATCATTTACTTGCTTTGCTATTCCAAGCAACAGAAATTTTGACAGGGGTGCCCAAAGTTTTACATGCACCTCATTGGGACTTTCTTCACACAGTAGGCGGTGAGGGTGCGGGAAGACATGTCAGTGGAATTTATGGATTTCATTGAAGGGAGGTTTAGATAAGTACGTGGACGGGAGGGGTTTTGAGGGTCCAGATCCTGTTTTGGAATTCGGGAGAATGACAATTCTGTAAACACAAAATGGGAAAAGGTGCTTGTATCTTTGTTACAGTGCTCTCTGTCTCCAGATAAAGTGTAGATGAAAAGGGAATTAGTTGTGTCCATTGTCGGAAAGAGAGCACTGTGACTTAAGGCCTTCTGGTTGGGGATAACATTGTACAGGTACTGATATCCATGGTCTATGTGTGGCGATCAGGGCCAGGGGCCACACATACACACATCTGCCTCCCCGGGTCGCCACCGTGTTCGATGTGCTTTCAATACTCCAGCAGTTTCAATATGATTTCTCCCTTTGTTTATTTTTTTAACTCAACGAATTCAGGCCCGGACCATCAAACGCTCCTTATAGTCTCATTCTTTCATTTCTGATCAAATCTCCTCAAATAAATTGAGTAGAGACTGTCCGAGCTCTCTCCTTCTCAGAATGAACCCCATGATATTGTTGTATCCCTTACAAACAATGAAATGCTACATAGTTCCCCGAACCACTCTCGTCTCTTGTCCTGAAGTGTTTCTTCCGCACTATCCGGGTCTTCTCAGTAGCCGCACTGTCTCGACAAACAGCTAGCACTGTCTGCTCTGGGATAGTCTAATATGCCTGTGGTGGACTCCATGGGTTTGTGGTGCGCACGGATCTGGGTATGTCGCTGTATTTCGGAGTGCTGGCAGGTTTGGCATTGCGCATAGATTTGGGAATGCCCGTTGATTTGGGCGTGAACACTAAGTTGGGGCTTGCATATGGATTTGCGTGTCTGCACAGATTTGGGAGTGCTCACAGATTTGCAGATACGCAGACTTGTGAATCCGGGTGGATTTTGAGGTACGTCGAATCTTAAAGGTCATTTCATACAAACATATTTTAATAATATATGCAATCTGAAATTTGACCTCTGTTCTTGCTACTTTTTTTTCTGGTGGAGTCAGATACCTTGAGAACTGCTTGAAATGATTCTTCCTCTGAGATAATAATGTGCATGTGGGAGAGTCAGCGGGTCTGGGTTACATACAGATCAGGCTATGTCGGCGGATTTGAGGGTGTGGGCAGGTTTCGATGCGCAGGGATTTGGGGGTGCAAACAGATTTCAGGATTGCACTGATTTAGGGATGTTTTGGATATTATTGGGGTGCGCAGGGATTTGCGAATCTAGGCAGACTTACGGGTTTGTCAGCGAATAAGGGGGTCTTCGGGGGTGAGGGTGAAGTTGGGGAGTTGCCCAGATTTGTAGCAATGTCAGTAATTATTTTGCGATGTGTTTGAAATGATGTCTGCTTTAAGCTGGTCTAATATGTAGATGCATGCACGGATTTAGCGCTCACACGGATTTGGGGATGTGCGCATATTTCGAAGATAGTCGGTGAATCTGTGGTGCAGACGGATTTGGCGACGGATGTTACTCTGCGGATGTTCACATATTTAGGGATATGTCAGCGAGTGTGTGAGTGCACAGGGATTTTGGGCTGTAGGTTGCTGTGGGGGTGCACACTGATTTGACAGTTGAATGCGGGTTTGCCCGCGAGCACAGATTTGTAGGTGCACAACGATTTGAAGATATGTGCTGAACTGGGTGTGTTGGCGGATTCGGCGATATACACTAACTTGGTGGAGCCGGTCGATTTGGAGTTGTTCCCGTTTATCCAGACTTTAATAATAAATGCAATATGAACTTTGACCTGTGTTCTTGCTTTTTCAAATAGCATATAACCATATAACCATATAACAATCACAGCACAGAAACAGGCCATCTTGGCCCTCCTAGTCCGTGCCGAACCCTTAATCTCACCTAGTCCCACCTACCCGCACTCAGCCCATAACCCTCCACTCCTTTCCTGTCCATATACCTATCCAATTTTACCTTAAATGACACAACTGAACTGGCCTCTACTACTTCTACAGGAAGCTCATTCCACGCAGCTATCACTCTTTGAGTAAAGAAATACCCCTCGTGTTTCCCTTAAACTTCTGCCCCCTAACTCTCAAACATGTCCTCTTGTTTGAATCTCCCCTACTCTCAATGGAAACAGCCTATTCACGTCAACTCTATCTATCCCTCTCAAAATTTTAAATACCTCGATCAAATCCCCCCTCAACCTTCTACGCTCCAATGAATAGAGACCTAACTTGTTCAACCTTTCTCTGTAACTTAATTGCTGAAACCCAGGTAACATCCTAGTAAATCGTCTCTCTAATTTATTGATATCTTTCCTATAATTCGGTGACCAGAACTGCACACAATATTCCAAATTTGGCCTTACCAATGCCTTGTACAGCTTTAGCATTACATCCCAACTTCTGTACTCAATGCTTTGATTTATAAAGGCCAGTGTTCCAAAAGCCCTCTTCACCACCCTATCTACATGAGACTCCACTTTCAGGGAACTATGCACAGTTATTCCTAGATCTCTCTGCTCCTCTACATTCCTCAATGGCCTACCATTTACTCTGTATGTTCTATTTGGATTATTCCTGCCAAAATGTAAAACCTCACACTTCTCAGCATTAAACTCCATCTGCCAACATTCAGCCCATTCTTCTAACCGGCATAAATCTCCCTGCAAGCTTTGAAAATCCACCTCATTATCCACAACACCTCCTACCTTAGTATCATCGGCATACTTACTAATCCAATTTACCACCCCATCATCCAGATCTTTTATGTATATTACAAACAACATTGGGCCCAAAACAGATCCCTGAGGCACCCCGCTAGTCACCGGCCTCCATCCCGATAAACAATTATCCACCACTACTCTCTGGCATCTCCCATCTAGCCACTGTTGAATCCATTTTATTACTCCATTTTATACAGGCTGCCATTTTGTGTACTGTTTAAAATATTCGTTGCTCTGGGATAATATAATGTGCATGTGGTGGTGTCTGCTGAATTGGATCTGTGCCGAATCCCAAGTTCGTTTCATTGGTACATACGTTAATTATACGTACAATTTGAAATTTGACCTCTTTTTTTATGGTTCAGGCAGCCATTTTGTGAAGTGCCTGAAGTGAGAGTTCGAGAGCATGTGCAGTTTGTGGAGATAGATTGGATGGCACTGAACCAGAGGGGATAAAGTGACACGTGTATAGTCGGGCAGGGACAGGCAGAGATAATGGGTCAGCCCACACAAGAGACAAGAAAATAGACAGACAGACCGACAGACAGACACAAACACACACACACACACACACACACACACACACACACACACACACACACACACACACACACACACACACACAAACACACACGCACACGCACATTGTCTCTCCATCTTCCCAGTGACCTTCACCCTGCTTCCCAAAAATTTGTGGTTCCTCCTTTTTGCCTCACTCTTCCCGTTCCCTTGCCTCCATTCACATCTTTTCCCACTCTAGCCGACTCCTCATCCTGTTCCCTCACCGTCTCTTTCTCCCCATCTCTTGCCTCCCACTCCCTTCTCTTCCCGATCTTCACTCACGTATTTTCCTCTCCCACACTCTCTCTTTTTTCTGCTCCTCTCTTCATCCGTTCTCTTCCCACGGTCCCACTCTGTTCGCCACACATTCTTCCCTACCCTAGCCACTCACTGCCCTTCTTCTTCCCCTTATTGTCTCTTTCTCCCTTTTTACCCAACGCTTCGCCTGCCTCTCTCCTTCACCCCAGATGCTCCCTTTTCTGTAGCTCGCCTTCCTCACCCCGCACTGTGATGACGAGTTGATACGCACACTGAATTATCTGATGTTGTCTGATTCTTCATTGTTTGGAAAGCCACAAAGACCTCTCAGAAGATAAAACCTTGTGTTTTCCTGGAGAGGCCAGTTCGTTCCCTTTTTGTGTGCAACAGAACAGGCGGCGGCGGGAAGTGTGGAGAAGGCAGGTATATCCTTTATTGTCTCTTTCTGCCCAACGCTTTGCCTGTCTCTCGCCTTCTCCCAAATACCCCATCTTGGTAGGTCGCTGTGCCCTAGCGTACAACCTACAGACGCAGATAATCTCTCTCGCTCTCAGTCGTGTTCTTTGACACATCCGGGGTGATATGATTAAAACGTACGCCCCCACACAAGACTGCTGAGTTTGATAGTCATGTGTTAGCATTGGGGGTGGGCCCAGGACGAGCCCCGAAATGTTCTGACTGTGACAAAGTCACTGAGGACGTTTGGGGTGGGTATACCACAGACACTTCCTTGGGAACGCCCTCGGTAGAGTCCGCAAAACACAAACTGCATTAAGCGTTTATACTCTGGAGGAGAATGGTAACAGTAGGTGATTCAATACAATTTCACAAACTACAACGACGTAATTTACTTCAATATTCTGTGTCTGACCAATGGTTCCCTTGAAGTACATTGGAAGCACATTTATTTGATCAGACAACGCGGAAGGTTCAGTCACCTTTGTTGGAACAAAATAACTCCCACAAATGGTCAAATTATGAATTCATTAATTTAACCACAATCTATCACCGCGGGGATTGTACCTGTCTGACGAAATCGGTTTGTAAATAGTGTAGAAACCTTTATTTTTAAATCTGTTGAAATCTGTCCCTGTGGAGTCGCTAAATGGTATTAAAATCCCCGGGCATGTGCTGCCTCAACATTTCATTCCGAGAGATCGCCCGTCGCACAATGGAAATGGACAATTAAAATGTCTGCAATGTGGGATAGGTATGAGAGTGTGGAGAAAATATTGTACGTGTTCATTGCCGTCATTGGAGTTCCTGGTGAGTGAGCAGAGCAACTTATGTTTGCTATTTCTGTGTGTTAAACGGTGTGAATCTGTTTATGATCATTTGACAAGCTTTCAACTTGATGATCTTTGTACAAATGTCCTTCTGAGATATCGAACCTGTCAACTTAACATTCCGATTTTTTATATTTAATGACAAACGGAACTAAACCTCTGTCTCTCCTCTAACTTATTGGATCGACCCAGATGTTTTTCTTACCTTGAATGACACCTTGTCCAGATTTGTCCCAGTGCCGGGGACAGGCCGCTCTCCGGGAAGATGTGACTGGCAAGGGTTTACATTGTAAAGGTCACTAGTTCTGAGTTATTTATCAGAGTGGATCCTTGGTCTGTGTTTCAAGTCTCCCTGTGAGTCGAATTCCTTTGCCTGTTGATCACCAATTCTGTCTGATCACCTGAACCAGTGTCCACGGATCTGCAGACGTGTGTTATCGAAGTGAACTGCTCTGCAGAATTAATCCATCAACGGAGCCGCTCAGCCTCAGGTTACTATGTTCTCCTCGCTTGGCCCCTGAGACCCGTCGCAAACTGGGACACCTCTTCGTTCGGAAGAAGGGTCTCGGCCCAAATCTCGAATTTGTTCAATTCCGTGGACGCTGAGTTCTTCCAGTGTTTTGTGTGTGTTGCTCACCTCTGTATCCCTTCTCGACCCGAACCGACGCCGAGTTTCCAGAGGTCTGGTCAGTCACGGTTAAATCAGTGACATCGGCTCCATCAGCGAGTGGAATCGAGATCAGCACCGATCGTTGTCGTTCAGGCAGTTCGTTTTTATCCCGAAGATTGCCCACACATCGATATATCTCCACACTGAAGAACGCAGGTCAGAGACAGTGTGACCCGTGCCTGGCGTTAGATTAGTAGCCGTTCACAGATTCCAGCACTCCTGAAACCCGATTCCGTGTTAATTCCTGGAGAATGTGTCCAGTAATGCCCAGTGTATTTTTCCCTTCTATCTTTCTCCAACTCTCTTGTACTCTCTCTATCTCACTCTCTCTCTCTCTCTCCCTCTCTCATTCTCTCCAGTGAATTTAGTGGCGATTGTGATCCTGTCCCGGGGAAAGTGCGGCCTCTCTACCTGCACCACTCGTTACCTGGTTGCCATGGCAGCGGCCGATCTACTGACCGTTGTTACCGAGGTCATGTTGTTTCGGATCAATAGGTATTATTTCCCGTGGAGTTTTCTGAGCATCACCCCGGTGTGCACGGTTATCTATGCACTGACGTTCGCAGCTACACGCTGTTCTGTCTGGTTCACCGTCACTTTCACCTTTGATCGGTTTGTCGCCATTTGCTGCCCGAAGCTGAAAACAAGGTATTGCACCGGGAGAACAGCGGCTGTGGTTCTAACAATAACGGGTGTACTGTTTAGTCTGAAAAACTTTATCCGCTATTTCATAACCAAACCTGCAGTGATCATCGACAATGTACCGTGGTTCTGTGAGATCAAGGACAATTATTTCACTGACCCCGGGTGGATAGTTTATGACTGGCTGGATACGGTTTTAACTCCGTTCGTCCCTTTCGCTGGGATCCTGCTGCTCAACGCTCTGACAGTCAGACACATTTTAGTGGCCAGTCGGGTCCGTAAGGGGCTAAAGGGTCAGAGCAAGGTGGAGAACAGCAGTGACCCGGAGATGGAGAGCAGAAGGAGGTCTGTGGTTTTACTCTTCACCCTTTCCGGCAGTTTCATACTCCTGTGGATGCCGATCGCTTTAAATGTCGTATATTATCAGATCAGAGGAAAAGGGTTTAATTTCAATGATTCTGAACGGATCTTTCAACAGGTCGGGAAATTGCTACGGAATTTCAGCTGCTGCACGAACACATTTATTTACGGGGTGACGCAGTCGAAATTCAGGGAGCAGATGATTGGCGCAGTGAAATACCCGCTCACCTCGTTGCTTCAGTTCATTAATAAAGCCGCGTCCTGAGCACACGGCAGAGGCTGCCGCAGTGTCTCCGGTCCGGACTCAAGCTCCTCATACTTACCGTCTGATCTCCCAGGTGTTATCACCAGGCGGATTGTCCCGGAGTGAGTGTGTGTGGCTGTGTGTGTGTGTGTGTGTGTGTGTGTGTGTGTGTGTGTGTGTGTGTGTGTGTGTGTGTGTGTGTGTGTGTGTGTGTGTGTGTTTGTAGGAGGGGGAGGGGGTGCAAGGCACCGTCCTGGAGACTCAGCACCTCATTGTACTCATTGTACTCGCCAGATGACAGTTAAAGATCATCCCCCAAATGCCGCACATGTATTGGTCTGTGCGTTTGTCCATCTCCTCCCGTTCCCATCCAACCCACCTCAGACTCCGATATTCCCACAAGACGGCGGCGTCTACTCTAATGCTGGTTTTCTAATCCAATGTCAACCCCGCCAGTCAAAACCTTCCCCTTGAGCGACTGGATAACGTGCAGAAATTCTATGGTGTTTGGGTTAATGGCTGTTGATACTCCAAATTAAATGCGTATTCACGCCGTGAACTGGACTGGAGTGTGGTGCAGAGAATTAGGAAAGAAATCCCTCACGGCTTCTTCTTTTTCTAATGAAAGCTATATTACCCCAACAGCCGAATAGATTGTACGTAATGAAACACAATTCCGTGAATTAAATTCAATTCATCCTCTCGCATAAATTGAGATTTTTTTTTAAATGAAAGCAATCAACCCCCAAAGACTGCAATGAAGCCTGCATTTGATTTATTGCTACCTGATGTGCTTCACCCTGAAATAGTCTGTGTTGCACTGTTTCATAATGACAAAAAACTACACGATCCAGAATTACGTTTTCCAACACAGCATGAGGTATAATTTAGCACAGAATGGCCAATTCTAAGTCGTGTCGATATTATTCCTTCCGTTTTTGTTTTACCCCCTTACTCCCAAGTATTCTGTAAACGTGTCTCCCCATGTGCCGATTATCGCACCGGTCTTACCATAAGAGCCTGATTGTTAACATTACAATCTCTTAGCTTCTGATTTGCTAAGTGGAATGACTTTCTCTGCAGATAAACTTTGAACAGGTTTTGTAACTAAACAGTCACCCACTTCACTGATCTGCTCCTTCTACAGGGTCCCCTAAGACGACGATTATTAAACATTACCTGGAATCTGAAATAATTTGATGACTTTCTTACAGTAAATCTGACCAGCTGCTAGAATGACCTATTTTGAGACTCACGCAAACCTAAAAATAATCTGAACATATTAACACTTTACATCAACAATAATCTTCCACCCACTGTAGGCTGAAAATAATGATAAGTAATTCTGCTGAATGTACTGATAAATAGCTGGTCAGTTGTTTATTTATCGTTACCTGTAATCCAGTCACAAAAACAGCCACACCAGCATCCCAGTTAAGTTATCTTTTACCTTTGCAACACTGGCTAACCCATCATGATAATTTCCGTAAATATACTAATGAACCAACAGATTTTCAGGCATAACGGAATTCTTGGAATTTATTAGAATGTGATACCTAAAGTCTACTCGTCACAGACAGAACAAGGGTATGTTTCAGAGGATGTGATAGTGGGGCATATTGCATAATCCAACATTCCCTTCTTAACAGCGTGATAAGACCCCAGCTATCTAAACCTAAACCTAAAAGCACTCTTATTGTGACTTTCCCGATACTCCTCTAACAAAACTTTCAAACGATGCTCATTTCTTTGTCCCACAAATGAATCCAATATGTCAACATCAACTGCATTCTCCGCAATTGTACTTGTTCCATTTCAACCAGTAAAATGGAAACATAGGACGACCTTACTGCAACCTTAACGCCTGCGTTTGCTTCGCATCCAAACAGATTAATGTTGACGATAACGCTGATCTATAAGCCACACAACCATAATCAAGAACAGATCTTAAAAAACAAATATAACTGGTCAACGATAAAAAAAAATCCTGTAGCACCCCAAAATCCACACATAGACACCTGAGAATATTTATTGCCTCTTTATATTTATTAATTATTTTACTGATACGATGCTTCCATGGCAGTTTATTATCCATGCACAGGCCTGGAAATCTTAGCACTGGCACGTCCTCAAGAGTTTGATCATATAATTTCAATTCAAGTGCAGGTTTACTAATCATGTCTGTAAAATACATAACTTGTCTTTTAGAGACTGGAAACCTAAATCCCATCTATTTGCTGAAGTTCAATCTTATTAATTTCTAATTGCATCCTAGATACAGTAAAATTGATACTGCTTTGTGAGAGTCCAATCTCAATCTCATAGAAGCCCAAATATATCTTGCCCACCCAAACCTGACACAAGACGTCCGAATAATAAAACTCAGAAAAAAATATACAATTCCCATCCGCAATCGTCATTACATCAAAAGTCAGTTCTTCCATAAATACCATATGCCTTTTCAATTAAAAAAAACAAAATGTATATTCAACTGTGTTTTTCTAATATCATCGTCCAACCATAAAACAGAATCCAATGTCATTCTACCCTTCCGAAATTCCCTCTGATAAAACGCGAAATCACCTCTTTTATCGAAAATATTATTCAAATACTCGATTACCAGACGTTCCTTCAGTTTACATAAAAGCGACCTTAACGATATAGGCACATAACCAGGATAATCAAGCGGGGAGCTCCTAGGCTTTAGAATTGCACTACTACAACAATTTTCCAAATAGAATTCAGAAATTATAATATTCTGTCAAGAGAGATGTCAGTCATACGTGTGACCATACAATTACATGTCATCCTTTCCTGGAGAGGTCTGATCTGCCAATCCCTTCCAATATTATCACAATATGACCTCCAGAAAAACTTTTTTCTCAATTTTCTCCACTCCCCTCAGAATAGTCTGTGCCCTTTTATACTTAATAAGGTCACTCGAAGACTGATAATTCTTAACTGTCCTAAACGCCTTATTTCTCTACCTAATCGCCTCTGCACGCTCCTCAATCCACCATAGTACAACCTTTCTCCTATTAATTCCGATTGCAATGAGAATCACTTCCAATGCAGTTTGCTGAATAACGTGACATTTCACCTCAAAAATACACAGCTTCTTCAACATTCTGTAGCTGCTTCAGAATTACTATGAGCATTAAACCTCGTGCCCAATCAAACACACACGGTGAAAAACTCTTCCACAATCAAACCATGACCATCTTTAGGCGAACAACCTCACAATGAACTATGTGCGTTAAAATCCCCACACCATACAACCATTAGTGAGCGAGAACTACATATCCTTCACTCACATTCACAACCCTATACCCTGTCCCTTTCCTTCTAAAACTGGAAACACCACCCCTCTACCAACTAACCTGTCACACCTAATAACAATATAACCCTTCACAGAAGAAAAAAAACTGATTTAAATGAGGAATTAAGCAGATTTCCTGAATCTATATAATATCGGGAGAAAATGACAAATCAGAAATAAACTTCGTGGTTTTGACCATGAGAAATCAGTTTTCTCGCATTCCACAGCAATAACTTTAATCCCATTATGTACCTTCACAAGTAGACGGTGATACAGATACCCCACCCGTCAGAGGTTCATTTACAGCTTCCCACAGAACAACGGTTACACCAAGATACCCTTCTGCAGCTTTCACGATTATTTTAATTTCCTCAGTAGGACGAGATTGCTGAGCAGTACAATTCACCACATCCGTTACAAACATCACAAACATCATTTTATTCAGCAATAAAGTATCTTAACAGAGAGAACGTTGATGACAACATATATCCACTGACGTCTCTGACTGGAAAACTTCATCAAGTTTACCTGCTATACTTGCTGTACTTGCACATGAGCTAGTCAATTCATGCCTTACTGAAATACGTAATCCCTTCTACCTACGCAAGGTCCACATCCCTCCATTCTCCACACCCTCATGTGGTATCTAATAGCCTCTATAGCATCTGCCTCCTGTTACGGTCGACCGTTAATTCCCCATTTTCTCCTAATTTCCTTTAATGGCGGCACACCTGGTTTTCATCAAGACTATAGCATAAGAACCCCGGCTTTGCAATCACCAGTTGCCTTATCGTTAGTTTTGACTGTGTGGTAATTAACGCTTCCCGGCCGCTGGTGATTGTGTGTTTTGCTCCAGTACAGAGATTTAATTGTGAAGTTCAGTCTCTCTGTGTCAAGATAAGTTTTCGAAGTTCTACTTCAGTACTGAGATTTACCTGTGTAACTCCGTGTTTCCGTGTGTCACCTGCTTCCCTTTCTACGCTCCATGTCACGATCAGTTCTTCCTGTTTCACTGCACTCCCCACTGTTTCCCGTTCAAGTCTCACGCCCTCGTCTGCATCCTAACTTAATCTCCAGGCCTGTGTCTTGCGTTTGGGTTCGCCTCATTCCTTGCAAATACCCTTCAACAGGCCCTTGCCAGCAAGGCTTCCCTACCGGGACAGCACGACCAACTCCTCCTGGAGTTCCCTGTCTGCTCACGTCACGCAGATCGGTGACAGCCCAGACAGACCGTAGCGGCAAACCCTACGTATCAGCAATACCCCCGCCAAGAGAGCCTCACGTACCTGAACCGGAGCACTACTCTGGAGATTTGGGGAAGTGCCGGGGTTTCCTGCTTCAGTGCTCTTTGGTGCTTGAACAGAAGTCGTCCACGTTGTCCACAGGTAAGTCAAGGATTGCTGATATCATGGAGTTGTTGCGGGAAAGTGCTTTAGCGCGGGTCACAGCTGTTTGGGACAACCAACTGCATATCTGCTCTTCTTTCGCCACTTTTATCACGGAAATGAGAAAGATCTTTGACCACCCCGTCCGTGGTAAAGATGCCGCCAAGTGTCTACTCATTCTCCGCCAGGGCTCCCGCGGTGCTGCCGAATATTCCGTGGAGTTCCGGACGTTAGCGGCTGACTCGGGGTGGAATGATGAGCCACTCAATGGGGTGCTTCGGAATGGTTTCAGCGACCTGGTGAAAGACGAGTTGGCGGCAAGAGACGACACCGACAGCCTGGATTCCCTGATCCCCTGAGCCACCAGGTCGGACAATCGTCTCCGAGACGCCGCAGAGAAAGAACAGTCGTCCACCACCGTTGACCACTTCTCGGCACTCATTACCACCTCCCGCCAGAACAAGTCTCTCTCCTCCTCCTGCTCCTAGGGAGGCTCCCAGCCCTGGCGTTTCCACCGCCACGGGAGAGGAACCCCTGCAGCTGGGTGGAACAGTCTTTCTTCCACAGAACGACTCCGGAGATTGAGAGTGGGTGAGTGTCGATATTGCAGCCTGTCCGGCCTCTTCTGTACTAACTGTCCCCTTCGGCCAAACGGGGAGACTCACCGGGAAAAAGGGGGACCCGGATGATCCAGACAACATTCCATTCTGTCCCCTGACCCCGGATGCAGCTTCAAGCTACTTTGTGTTACAGTCAACAGTCCCTGTCTCTGTTAGCACTAGTGGACTCTGGGGCTGAGGGAACCCTGTCGGATGAAAACTTAGCTTTCCAAGCCGGAATTCCTCGTGAGCCATTGTGTCCACCCCGGGAAGCCTGGGCACTGGACGGTTGAATGTACTCAATTCAATGTGTTCATAAAAGGGTTTTAAACAGAGCGGATACGCTCGGTTTGGCTTTGTGGTGCGTTTCCCAACATACACGGTTGAATACTTAATGTCTCTGGTGATGGGGACGGGTAAATGCGTACATGTCGTTTGTATACTGGATACGGACAGATAATTCTGTTTCTGCAAGAGCTCCTGCAAAAAAGTGAGAAGCGATTTCAGCCATTTTTTGTCGAAATGATTAACGGGAAGGTGAGATGGGGAAACTTCACTCAGGTAGTAAGAGTGTGGAACGAGCTGCCAGCGCAAGTGGTGGAAACGGATTTGATTTCAACATTTAAGATTAATTTGGATAGGTACATGGATGAGAGGGGTACCGGGTCGATGGGTCTCGGCACCATGGTAGTGCGGCACCAGTTAGATGGGCCGAATGGTCTGCTTCGGTTTTGTGAGTCTGTGTTCACCGCGGTCATCAGCGGCTCTCTGACAGTGGATCCCGCATTTCTGCTCTCTCACGGTGATTTACCCCAGGTAAAGCGGATATGAACCAGTAACCGACATGCTGCAGTGATTCAGATATATTTTTATTTGCTTTTTACTTTGTGTTTTTGTCATTTCAACATGTTATGTGGCTCCTACATCACGATGGTAGGATGTCTGCTGATGATCAGCCTTCCACCCTGAGTGTGGCCAGTCTCACAGGTAACAACAATCCAGCTCATCATTCCAGAAGATTTTATCCACAGAGTAAGCACTGGGGCTCGGTTTTGTACAGAATCCTCAAATGTCTTCACATTCAGAAGTGTAGGAATCTGCCGCGGGAAGAGGAGGGTTAATGTAGAGCTGGCTCGTCTACAGTGAGGGTTGTTTACATTCCAGCAGCCTTTCCCCGACCGCTTCAGGTTCAAGTTCCAGTTTACCGTGATTCAGCCATACACCTGCATGATTCTTGAGATAAATGCCTGGACTAATGCATACACTGTATACATTCTTAAACTCCCTACTAGCTTCATTGTAAGGATGTGATGATGCAGCCAGCTGGGAAAATATCCCTCCGTGTTTCTCGACCTCCTAATTGATATACCGTAGCCAATCACCGTCACTTCAGCCTGCTACTTTAATCTGGCCGACGTCTTCATTATGCAGGTCCCCACGTGTCTTTATTGGGAGGTTTCTCCTCGTTAAACTCATTTTAAAGTTTGTAGTTACCTGTATGGTGGGGTTATTACTGATAGGCTGGAAGAGACAACACAGTTTCACCCTCTCCTGTGGCTTTCTCAGGGAAATCTGCTTTTGGGTCTTCATACGGGCTCAGTTTAAAGTTGGGATTCTGTGCCTCCCCCCTCCCCCCCCCCCCCCCACGGATTCTTCTGCCCAACCCCTAATAGGTCTCAGCTTTTTTTTCAAACCTGTTTGTCTGTTTCGGCTGCAAGTCTTTACTGTTGCTAGGATACCGGCCTGTGTGTTTGCCTGGTCTGCTCGAGGTATTTTAAGGGGGAACGAGAGAATCTGCAAAAGCTGGAAATCCATGCAACGCACACAGAATGCGGGAGGAACTCAGCAGACCAGACAGTATCTATGGAAGAGTACATTCGATGTTTGGGAACTTCCTCAATGCATCAGCTCCCAGAAACACATTCAGAAACACAATGGGAAACAAGGAATGGCCTTATGTTGTCAGAAGTTTATGAAATCACCATACAAGGATGGCCCGCTCATCGGTTACCCTGAGTTTCCAGCGATCTCAGTGAGATAAGAGCAACTGTCTGTATGTCAAAGAACAATGATCCACCATACCAAGGAATTCCTGAAGGCCTTTGATTGTGGTGGGTCGGGGAAAATGGCGGACTGCATCTACCTTAGCGGGCAGAGGGGTTGCCCCGATTGTAGTGATCCTGTGGCCTGGGAAGTCGATGGTGTCGAGCCCGAACTGGCATTTGGCCGGGTTGATTGTCAGGCCTTATTCACTCAGTCGGGCGTAGAGTTGACGGAGGTTGGACAGAGCTCCTGACGACTGCTGCTGGCTATGAGGATATCGTTCAAATAGATGAAAGCGAAGTCCAGGTCGTGTCCCACCCCGTCCATTAACCGCTGAGACTTCTGTGCGGCATTCTTTAGGCCGAACGGCATACGGAGGAACTCGAAAAGACCGAAAGGGGTGATGAGTGCCTTTTTGGGGACGTCGTCCGGATGCATCGGGATTTGATGGTATCCCCGGACGAGGTCTACCTTGGAGAAGATCCGTGCGCCATGCAGGTTTGCTGCAAAGTCCTGAATGTGCGGCACAGGGTAGTGGTCCGGTGTTGTAGCCTCGTTCAGCCTGCGGTAGTCGCCGCTTGGTCTCCAGCCCCCGGTCGCTTTGGGCACCATGTGCAGGGGGAGGCCCATGGGCTGTCGGACTGCCGTATGATCCCCAATTCCTCCATCCTCTTGAACTCCTCCTTCGCCAGTCGGAGCTTGTCCGGCGGAAGCCTTCGAGCACGGGCGAGGAGGGGTGGTCCCTGCGTCGGTATGTGGTGCTGTACTCCGTGTCTGGGCATGGCTGCCGTGGACTGCGGTGCCAGAACCGATGGAAAATTCGCCAGGACTCTGGAGAAGTCATTGTCGGACAGCGTAATGGAGTCCAGGTGTGGGGCTGGCAACTGGGCTTCACCCAGGGAGAACGTTTGAAAGGTCTCGGCGTGGACCAGTCTCTGCCTCGGCAGGTTGACCAGTAGACTGTGAGACCGCAAAAAATCCACGTCCAGGAGCGTTTGGGCTACGGCGGCCAATGTGAAGTCCTACGTGAACCGGCTGGAGCCGAACTGTAGCTGCACCGCCCGGGTGCCGTAGGTCCTTACTGTGCTGCCCTTCGCGGGGGAGACTGTATGAACTCCTCAACCTGGGCCGCTGTGTCCTAGTCGAGGGTGCTCACCACGTAGTAGTAACGTGTGTCCTCCGAAGTTATCTGACGAACGTGGAATTGGGCTTCTGTTTGCTGGAACCAGAGGTGAGGTCGCAGCGTCCAGAAGCTTGGCAGCTTCAACGAAACTGCATGAACAGATGCGGCGTCGGTCATCTTCGGCCCAAATGTCATTTGGGCCGTCGGGGTCAGGAATCGTAGCGGTGTGCTACACGCAGCGCTGAAATTACGACACGGAGTCGATGAACTGCAGTTACAAAAAGATTTTATTCGAACTTCGCGGCCTCGCTTTAAAGCCTGCCTGATCCCGCCCTCCGCAGGCGCGGATGCTGTAGAGGTCACGCATTCACAGTCCTGTCCGGCGCGCGGATGCTGTAGGGGGCACGTATTCACAGTCCTGTCCGGCGCGCGGATGCTGTAGGGGTCACGTATTCACAGTCCTGTCCGGCGCGCGGATGCTGTAGGGGTCACGTATTCACAGTCCTGTCCGGCGCGCGGATGCTGTAGGGGGCACGTATTCACAGTCCTGTCCGGCGCGCGGATGCTGTAGGGGGCACGTATTCACAGTCCTGTCCGGCGCGCGGATGCTGTAGGGGGCACGTATTCACAGTCCTGTTCCCCGCGGGGATGCTGTAGGGGTCACGTATTCACAGTCCTGTTCCCCGCGCGGATGCTGTAGGGGTCACGTATTCACAGTCCTGTTCCGCGCGGATGCTGTAAGGGTCACGTATTCACAGTCCTGTTCCGCGCGCGGATGCTGTAGGGGTCACGTATTCACAGTCCTGTTCCGCGCGGATGCTGTAGGGGGCACGTATTCACAGTCCTGTTCCCCGCGCGGATGCTGTAGGGGGCACGTATTCACAGTCCTGTTCCCCGCGCGGATGCTGTAGGGGGCACGTATTCACAGTCCTGTTCCCCGCGCGGATGCTGTAGGGGGCACGTATTCACAGTCCTGTTGCCCGCGCGGATGCTGTAGGGGTCACGTATTCACAGTCCTGTTCCCCGCGCGGATGCTGTAGCGGGCATGTATTCACAGTCCTGTTCCCCGCGCGGATGCTGTAGGGGTCACGTATTCACAGTCCTGTTCCCCGCGCGGATGCTGTCGGGGGCACGTATTCACAGTCCTGTTCCGCACGCGGATACTGTAGGGGGCACGTATTCACAGTCCTGTCCCCGCGCGGATGCTGTAGGGGTCACGTATTCACAGTCCTGTTCCCCTCGCTGATGCTGTAGGGGGCACGTATTCACAGTCCTGTCCCGTGCGCGGATGCTGTAGGGGTCACGTTTTTACAGTCATGTTCCGTGCGCGGATGCTGTAGGGGGCACGTATTCACAGTCCTATCCCGCGCGCGGATGCTGTAGGGGGCACGTATTCACAGTCCAGTCCGCACGGATGCTGTAGGGGGCACGTATTCACAGTCCTGTCCCGCACGCGGATGCTGTAGGGGTCACGTATTCACAGTCCTGTTCCGCGCGCGGATGCTGTAGGGGGCACGAATTCACAGTCCTGTCCCGCGCGGATGCTGTAGGGGGCACGTATTCACAGTCCTGTTCCCCGCGCGGATGCTGTAGGGGTCACGTATTCACAGTCCTGTTCCCCGCGCGGATGCTGTAGGGGGCACGTATTCACAGTCCTGTTCCCCGTGCGGATGCTGTAGGGGTCACGTATTTACAGTCCTGTTCCGTGCGCGGATGCTGTAGGGGGCACGTATTCACAGTCCTATCCCGCGCGCGGATGCTGTAGGGGGCACGTATTCACAGTCCAGTCCGCACGGATGCTGTAGGGGGCACGTATTCACAGTCCAGTCCGCACGGATGCTGTAGGGACCACGTATTCACAGTCCTGTTCCCCGCGCGGATGCTGTAGGGGGCACGTATTCACAGTCCTGTTCCCCGCGCGGATGCTGTAGGGGGCACGTGTTCACAGTCCTGTTCCCCGCGCGGATGCTGTAGGGGTCACGTATTCACAGTCCTGTCCCACGCGCGGATGCTGTAGAGGGCACGTGTTCAGAGTCCTGTTCCCCGCGCGGATGCTGTAGAGGGCATGTATTCACAGTCCTGTCCCGCGCGCGGATGCTGTGGGGGGCACGTATTCACAGTCCTGTCCAGCGCGCGGATGCTGTAGGGGGCACGTATTCACAGTCCTGTTCCGGCGCGCGGATGCTGTAGGGGGCACGTATTCACTGTCCTGTCCCGCGCGGATGCTGTAGGGGGCACGTATTCACAGTCCTGTTCCCCGCGCGGATGCTGTAGGGGGCACGTATTCACAGTCCTGTTCCCCGCGCGGATGCTGTAGGGGGCACGTATTCACAGTCCTGTTCCCCGCGCGGATGCTATAGGGGTCACGTATTCACAGTCCTGTTCCCCGCGCGGATGCTGTAGGGGGCACGTATTCAGAGTCCTGTTCCCCGCGCGGATGCTGTAGGGGGCACGTATTCACAGTCCTGTTCCCCGCGCGGATGCTGTAGGGGTCACGTATTCACAGTCCTGTTCCCCGCGCGGATGCTGTAGGTGGCACGTATTCACAGTCCTGTTCCGGCGCGCGGATGCTGTAGGGGGCACGTATTCACAGTCCTGTTCCGTGCGCGGATGCTGTAGGGGGCACGTATTCACAGTCCTGTCCCGTGCGCGGATGCAGTAGGGGGCACGTATTCACAGTCCTGTCCCGTGCGCGGATGCTGTAGGGGTCACGTATTTACAGTCCTGTCCCGTGCGCGGATGCTGTAGGGGGCACGTATTCACAGTCCTGTCCCGTGCGAGAATGCTGTAGGGGGCACGTATTCACAGTCCTGTCCCGTGCGCGGATGCTGTAGGGGGCACGTATTCACAGTCCTGTCCCGCGCGGATGCTGTAAGGGTCACGTTTTCACAGTCCTGTTCCGCGCGGATGCTGTAGGGGGCACGTATTCACAGTCCTGTCCGGCGCGCGGATGCTGTAAGGGTCACGTTTTCACAGTCCTGTACCGCACGGATGCTGTAGGGGGCACGTATTCACAGTCCTGTTCCCCGCGCGGATGCTGTAAGGGTCACGTTTTCACAGTCCTGTTCCGCGCGGATGCTGTAGGGGGCACGTATTCACAGTCCTGTTCCTCGCGCGGATGCTGTAAGGGTCACGTTTTCACAGTCCTGTTCCGCGCGGATGCTGTAGGGGGCACGTATTCACAGTCCTGTTCCCCGCGCGGATGCTGTAGGGGTCACGTATTCACAGTACTGTTCCGCGCGCGGATGCTGTAGGGGTCACGTATTCACAGTCCTGTCCCGCGCGGATGCTGTAGGGGGCACGTATTCACAGTCCTGTTCCCCGCGCGGATGCTGTAGGGGTCACGTATTCACAGTCCTGTTCCCCGCGCGGATGCTGTAGGGGGCACGTATTCACAGTCCTGTTCCCCGTGCGGATGCTGTAGGGGTCACGTATTCAGAGTGTTGTCCCGCGCGGATGCTGTAGGGGTCACGTATTCAGAGTCCTGTCCCGCGCGGATGCTGTAGGGGGCACGTATTCACAGTCCTGTTCCCCGCGCGGATGCTGTAGGGGTCACGTATTCAGAGTCCTGTCCCGCGCGGATGCTGTAGGGGGCAGGTATTCACAGTCCTGTTCCCCGCGCGGATGCTGTAGGGGGCATGTATTCACAGTCCTGTTCCCCGCGCGGATGCTGTAGGAGGCACGTATTCACAGTCCTGTTCCCCGCGCGGATGCTGTAGGGGGCACGTATTCACAGTCCTGTTCCCCGCGCGGATGCTGTAGGGGTCACGTATTCACAGTCCTGTTCCCCGCGCGGATGCTGTAGGGGGCACGTATTCACAGTCCTGTTCCCCGTGCGGATGCTGTAGGGGTCACGTATTCAGTGTGTTGTCCCGCGCGGATGCTGTAGGGGGCACGTATTCACAGTCCTGTTCCCCGCGCGGATGCTGTAGGGGTCACGTATTCACAGTCCTGTCCTGCGCGGATGCTGTAGGGGGCACGTATTCACAGTCCTGTTCCCCGCGCGGATGCTGTAGGGGTCACGTATTCACAGTCCTGTTCCCCGCGCGGATGCTGTAGGGGTCACGTATTCAGAGTCCTGTCCCGCGCGGATGCTGTAGGGGTCACGTATTCACAGTCCTGTTCCCCGCGCGGATGCTGTAGGGGGCACGTATTCACAGTCCTGTTCCCCGCGCGGATGCTGTAGGGGGCACGTATACAGAGTCCTGTCCCGCGCGGATGCTGTAGGGGGCACGTATTCACAGTCCTGTTCCCCGCGCGGATGCTGTAGGGGGCACGTATTCACAGTCCTGTTCCCCGCGCGGATGCTGTAGGGGTCACGTATCACAGTCCTGTTCCCCGCGCGGATGCTGTAGGGGTCACGTATTCACAGTCCTGTTCCCCGCGCGGATGCTGTAGGGGTCACGTATTCAGAGTCCTGTCCCGCGCGGATGCTGTAGGGGGCACGTATTCACAGTCCTGTTCCCCGCGCGGATGCTGTAGGGGTCACGTATTCAGAGTCCTTTCCCGCGCGGATGCTGTAGGGGGCACGTATCACAGTCCTGTTCCCCGCGCGGATGC
This sequence comes from Hypanus sabinus, assembly GCF_030144855.1. Classification (NCBI taxonomy): domain Eukaryota; kingdom Metazoa; phylum Chordata; class Chondrichthyes; order Myliobatiformes; family Dasyatidae; genus Hypanus; species Hypanus sabinus. Next base: position 230,900 of record NW_026778982.1, read on the forward strand.
TGTAGGGGGCACGTATTCACAGTCCTGTTCCCCGCGCGGATGCTGTAGGGGGCACGTATTCACAGTCCTGTGCCCCGCGCGGATGCTGTAGGGGGCACGTATTCACAGTCCTGTTCCCCGCGCGGATGCTGTAGGGGGCACGTATTCACAGTCCTGTTCCCCGCGCGGATGCTGTAGGGGGCACCTATTCACAGTCCTGTTCCCCGCGCGGATGCTGTAGGGGGCACGTATTCACAGTCCTGTTCTCCGCGCGGATGCTGTAGGGGGCACGTATTCACAGTCCTGTTCCCCGCGCGGATGCTGTAGGGGGCACGTATTCACAGTCCTGTTCCCCGCGCTGATGCTGTAGGGGGCACGTGTTCACAGTCCTGTTCCCCGCGCGGATTCTGTAGGGGTCACGTATTCACAGTCCTGTCCCACGCGCGGATGCTGTAGAGGGCACGTGTTCACAGTCCTGTTCCCCGCGCGGATGCTGTAGGGGGCACGTATTCACAGTCCTGTTCCCCGCGCGGATGCTGTAGGGGGCACGTATTCACAGTCCTGTTCCGGCGCGCGGATGCTGTAGGGGTCACGTATTCACAGTCCTGTCCCGCGCGCGGATGCTGTGGGGGGCACTTATTCACAGTCCTGTCCAGCGCGCGGATGCTGTAGGGGGCACGTATTCACAGTCCTGTTCCGGCGCGCGGATGCTGTAGGGGGCACGTATTCACAGTCCTGTCCCGCGCGGATGCTGTAGGGGGCACGTGTTCACAGACCTGTTCCCCGCGCGGATGCTGTAGGGGGCACGTGTTCACAGTCCTGTTCCCCGCGCGGATGCTGTAGGGGGCATGTATTCACAGTCCTGTCCCGCGCGCGGATGCTGTAGGGGGCACGTATTCACCGTCCTGTTCCGGCGCGCGGATGCTGTAGGGGGCACGTATTCACAGTCCTGTTCCGTGCGCGGATGCTGTAGGGGGCACGTATTCACAGTCCTGTCCCGCGCGCGGATGCAGTAGGGGGCACGTATTCACAGTCCTGTCCCCTGCGCGGATGCTGTAGGGGGCACGTATTCACAGTCCTGTCCCGTGCGCGGATGCTGTAGGGGGCACGAATTCACAGTCCTGTCCCGTGCGCGGATGCTGTAGGGGGCACGTATTCACAGTCCTGTCCCGCGCGGATACTGTAAGGGTCACGTTTTCACAGTCCTGTTCCGCGCGGATGCTGTAGGGGGCACGTATTCACAGTCCTGTTCCCCGCGCGGATGCTGTAAGGGTCACGTTTTCACAGTCCTGTTCCGCGCGGATGCTGTAGGGGGCACGTATTCACAGTCCTGTTCCCCGCGCGGATGCTGTAAGGGTCACGTTTTCACAGTCCTGTTCCGCGCGGATGCTGTAGGGGTCACGTATTCACAGTCCTGTCCGGCGCGCGGATGCTGTAAGCGGCACGTATTCACAGTCCTGTCCCGCGCGCGGATGCTCTAGGGGTCACGTATTCACAGTCCTGTTCCGCGAGCGGATGCTGTAAGGGGCACGTATTCACAGTACTGTTCCGCGCGCGGATGCTGTAGGGGTCACGTATTCACAGTCCTGTTCCCCGCGCGGATGCTGTAGGGGTCACGTATTCAGAGTCCTGTCCCGCGCGGATGCTGTAGGGGGCACGTATTCACAGTCCTGTTCCCCGCGCGGATGCTGTAGGGGGCACGTATTCACAGTCCTGTTCCCCGCGAGGATGCTGTAGGGGTCACGTATTCAGAGTCCTGTTCCGCGCGGATGCTGTAGGTGGCACGTATTCACAGTCCTGTTCCCCGCGCGGATGCTGTAGGGGTCACGTATTCAGAGTCCTGTCCCGCGCGGATGCTGTAGGGGGCACGTATTCACAGTCCTGTTCCCCGCGCGGATGCTGTAGGGGTCACGTATTCACAGTCCTGTTCCCCGCGCGGATGCTGTAGGGGGCACGTATTCACAGTCCTGTTCCCCGCGCGGATGCTGTAGGGGTCACGAATTCACAGTCCTGTTCCCCGCGCGGATGCTGTAGGGGTCACGTTTTCACAGTCCTGTTCCCCGCGCGGATGCTGTAGGGGGCACGTATTCAGAGTCCTGTCCCGCGCGGATGCTGTAGGGGGCACGTATTCAGAGTCCTGTTCCCCGCGCGGATGCTGTAGGGGGCACGTATTCACAGTCCTGTTCCCCGCGCGGATGCTGTAGGGGGCACGTATTCACAGTCCTGTTCCCCGCGCGGATGCTGTAGGGGGCACGTATTCACAGTCCTGTTCCCCGCGCGGATGCTGTAGGGGGCACGTATTCACAGTGCTGTTCCCCGCGCGGATGCTGTAGGGGGCACGTATTCACAGTCCTGTTCCCCGCGCGGATGCTGTAGGGGGCACGTATTCACAGTCCTGTTCCCCGCGCGGATGCTGTAGGGGGCACGTATTCACAGTCCTGTTCCCCGCGCTGATGCTGTAGGGGGCACGTATTCACAGACCTGTCCCGTGCGCGGATGCTGTAGGGGTCACGTATTTACAGTCCTGTTCCGTGCGCGGATGCTGTAGGGGGCACGTATTCACAGTCCTATCCCGCGCGCGGATGCTGTAGGGGGCACGTATTCACAGTCCAGTCCGCACGGATGCTGTAGGGGGCACGTATTCACAGTCCAGTCCGCACGGATGCTGTAGGGGGCACGTATTCACAGTCCTGTTCCCCGCGCGGATGCTGTAGGGGGCACGTATTCACAGTCCTGTTCCCCGCGCGGATGCTGTAGGGGGCACGTGTTCACAGTCCTGTTCCCCGCGCGGATGCTGTAGGGGTCACGTATTCACAGTCCTGTCCCACGCGCGGATGCTGTAGAGGGCACGTGTTCACAGTCCTGTCCCGCGCGGATGCTGTAGGGGGCACGTATTCAGAGTCCTGTTCCCCGCGCGGATGCTGTAGGGGGCACGTATTCACAGTCCTGTTCCCCGCGCGGATGCTGTAGGGGGCACGTATTCACAGTCCTGTTCCCCGCGCGGATGCTGTAGGGGGCACGTATTCACAGTCCTGTTCCCCGCGCGGATGCTGTAGGGGGCACGTATACACAGTCCTGTTCCCCGCGCGGATGCTGTAGGGGGCACGTATTCACAGTCCTGTGCCCCGCGCGGATGCTGTAGGGGGCACGTATTCACAGTCCTGTTCCCCGCGCGGATGCTGTAGGGGGCACGTATTCACAGTCCTGTTCCCCGCGCGGATGCTGTAGGGGGCACGTATTCACAGTCCTGTTCCCCGCGCGGATGCTGTAGGGGGCACGTATTCACAGTCCTGTTCCCCGCGCGGATGCTGTAGGGGGCACGTATTCAGAGTCCTGTCCCGCGCGGATGCTGTAGGGGGCACGTATTCACAGTCCTGTTCCCCGCGCGGATGCTGTAGGGGGCACGTATTCACAGTCCTGTACCCCGCGCGGATGCTGTAGGGGTCACGTATCACAGTCCTGTTCCCCGCGCGGATGCTGTAGGGGTCACGTATTCACAGTCCTGTTCCCCGCGCGGATGCTGTAGGGGTCACGTATTCAGAGTCCTGTCCCGCGCGGATGCTGTAGGGGGCACGTATTCACAGTCCTGTTCCCCGCGCGGATGCTGTAGGGGTCACGTATTCAGAGTCCTGTCCCGCGCGGATGCTGTAGGGGGCACGTATCACAGTCCTGTTCCCCGCGCGGATGCTGTAGGGGGCACGTATTCACAGTCCTGTTCCCCGCGCGGATGCTGTAGGGGGCACGTATTCACAGTCCTGTGCCCCGCGCGGATGCTGTAGGGGGCACGTATTCACAGTCCTGTTCCCCGCGCGGATGCTGTAGGGGGCACGTATTCACAGTCCTGTTCCCCGCGCGGATGCTGTAGGGGGCACCTATTCACAGTCCTGTTCCCCGCGCGGATGCTGTAGGGGGCACGTATTCACAGTCCTGTTCTCCGCGCGGATGCTGTAGGGGGCACGTATTCACAGTCCTGTTCCCCGCGCGGATGCTGTAGGGGGCACGTATTCACAGTCCTGTTCCCCGCGCTGATGCTGTAGGGGGCACGTGTTCACAGTCCTGTTCCCCGCGCGGATTCTGTAGGGGTCACGTATTCACAGTCCTGTCCCACGCGCGGATGCTGTAGAGGACACGTGTTCACAGTCCTGTTCCCCGCGCGGATGCTGTAGGGGGCACGTATTCACAGTCCTGTCCAGCGCGCGGATGCTGTAGGGGGCACGTATTCACAGTCCTGTTCCGGCGCGCGGATGCTGTAGGGGGCACGTATTCACAGTCCTGTCCCGCGCGGATGCTGTAGGGGGCACGTGTTCACAGACCTGTTCCCCGCGCGGATGCTGTAGGGGGCACGTGTTCACAGTCTTGTTCCCCGCGCGGATGCTGTAGGGGGCATGTATTCACAGTCCTGTCCCGCGCGCGGATGCTGTAGGGGGCACGTATTCACCGTCCTGTTCCGGCGCGCGGATGCTGTAGGGGGCACGTATTCACAGTCCTGTTCCGTGCGCGGATGCTGTAGGGGGCACGTATTCACAGTCCTGTCCCGCGCGCGGATGCAGTAGGGGGCACGTATTCACAGTCCTGTCCCCTGCGCGGATGCTGTAGGGGGCACGTATTCACAGTCCTGTCCCGTGCGCGGATGCTGTAGGGGGCACGAATTCACAGTCCTGTCCCGTGCGCGGATGCTGTAGGGGGCACGTATTCACAGTCCTGTCCCGCGCGGATACTGTAAGGGTCACGTTTTCACAGTCCTGTTCCGCGCGGATGCTGTAGGGGGCACGTATTCACAGTCCTGTTCCCCGCGCGGATGCTGTAAGGGTCACGTTTTCACAGTCCTGTTCCGCGCGGATGCTGTAGGGGGCACGTATTCACAGTCCTGTTCCCCGCGCGGATGCTGTAGGGGGCACGTATTCACAGTCCTGTTCCCCGCGCGGATGCTGTAAGGGTCACGTTTTCACAGTCCTGTTCCGCGCGGATGCTGTAGGGGTCACGTATTCACAGTCCTGTCCGGCGCGCGGATGCTGTAAGCGGCACGTATTCACAGTCCTGTCCCGCGCGCGGATGCTCTAGGGGTCACGTATTCACAGTCCTGTTCCGCGAGCGGATGCTGTAAGGGGCACGTATTCACAGTACTGTTCCGCGCGCGGATGCTGTAGGGGTCACGTATTCACAGTCCTGTTCCCCGCGCGGATGCTGTAGGGGTCACGTATTCAGAGTCCTGTCCCGCGCGGATGCTGTAGGGGGCACGTAGTCACAGTCCTGTTCCCCGCGCGGATGCTGTAGGGGGCACGTATTCACAGTCCTGTTCCCCGCGCGGATGCTGTAGGGGTCACGTATTCAGAGTCCTGTCCCGCGCGGATGCTGTAGGTGGCACGTATTCACAGTCCTGTTCCCCGCGCGGATGCTGTAGGGGTCACGTATTCAGAGTCCTGTCCCGCGCGAATGCTGTAGGGGGCACGTATTCACAGTCCTGTTCCCCGCGCGGATGCTGTAGGGGTCACGTATTCACAGTCCTGTTCCCCGCGCGGATGCTGTAGGGGGCACGTATTCACAGTCCTGTTCCCCGCGCGGATGCTGTAGGGGTCACGAATTCACAGTCCTGTTCCCCGCGCGGATGCTGTAGGGGTCACGTTTTCACAGTCCTGTTCCCCGCGCGGATGCTGTAGGGGGCACGTATTCAGAGTCCTGTCCCGCGCGGATGCTGTAGGGGGCACGTATTCAGAGTCCTGTTCCCCGCGCGGATGCTGTAGGGGGCACGTATTCACAGTCCTGTTCCCCGCGCGGATGCTGTAGGGGGCACGTATTCACAGTCCTGTTCCCCGCGCGGATGCTGTAGGGGGCTCGTATTCACAGTCCTGTTCCCCGCGCGGATGCTGTAGGGGGCACGTATTCACAGTCCTGTTCCCCGCGCGGATGCTGTAGGGGGCACGTATTCACAGTCCTGTTCCCCGCGCGGATGCTGTAGGGGGCACGTATTCACAGTCCTGTTCCCCGCGCGGATGCTGTAGGGGGCACGTATTCACAGTCCTGTTCCCCGCGCTGATGCTGTAGGGGGCACGTGTTCACAGTCCTGTTCCCCGCGCGGATTCTGTAGGGGTCACGTATTCACAGTCCTGTCCCACGCGCGGATGCTGTAGAGGGCACGTGTTCACAGTCCTGTTCCCCGCGCGGATGCTGTAGGGGGCACGTATTCACAGTCCTGTTCCCCGCGCGGATGCTGTAGGGGGCACGTATTCACAGTCCTGTTCCGGCGCGCGGATGCTGTAGGGGTCACGTATTCACAGTCCTGTCCCGCGCGCGGATGCTGTGGGGGGCACTTATTCACAGTCCTGTCCAGCGCGCGGATGCTGTAGGGGGCACGTATTCACAGTCCTGTTCCGGCGCGCGGATGCTGTAGGGGGCACGTATTCACAGTCCTGTCCCGCGCGGATGCTGTAGGGGGCACGTGTTCACAGACCTGTTCCCCGCGCGGATGCTGTAGGGGGCACGTGTTCACAGTCCTGTTCCCCGCGCGGATGCTGTAGGGGGCATGTATTCACAGTCCTGTCCCGCGCGCGGATGCTGTAGGGGGCACGTATTCACCGTCCTGTTCCGGCGCGCGGATGCTGTAGGGGGCACGTATTCACAGTCCTGTTCCGTGCGCGGATGCTGTAGGGGGCACGTATTCACAGTCCTGTCCCGCGCGCGGATGCAGTAGGGGGCACGTATTCACAGTCCTGTCCCCTGCGCGGATGCTGTAGGGGGCACGTATTCACAGTCCTGTCCCGTGCGCGGATGCTGTAGGGGGCACGAATTCACAGTCCTGTCCCGTGCGCGGATGCTGTAGGGGGCACGTATTCACAGTCCTGTCCCGCGCGGATACTGTAAGGGTCACGTTTTCACAGTCCTGTTCCGCGCGGATGCTGTAGGGGGCACGTATTCACAGTCCTGTTCCCCGCGCGGATGCTGTAAGGGTCACGTTTTCACAGTCCTGTTCCGCGCGGATGCTGTAGGGGGCACGTATTCACAGTCCTGTTCCCCGCGCGGATGCTGTAAGGGTCACGTTTTCACAGTCCTGTTCCGCGCGGATGCTGTAGGGGTCACGTATTCACAGTCCTGTCCGGCGCGCGGATGCTGTAAGCGGCACGTATTCACAGTCCTGTCCCGCGCGCGGATGCTCTAGGGGTCACGTATTCACAGTCCTGTTCCGCGAGCGGATGCTGTAAGGGGCACGTATTCACAGTACTGTTCCGCGCGCGGATGCTGTAGGGGTCACGTATTCACAGTCCTGTTCCCCGCGCGGATGCTGTAGGGGTCACGTATTCAGAGTCCTGTCCCGCGCGGATGCTGTAGGGGGCACGTATTCACAGTCCTGTTCCCCGCGCGGATGCTGTAGGGGGCACGTATTCACAGTCCTGTTCCCCGCGAGGATGCTGTAGGGGTCACGTATTCAGAGTCCTGTTCCGCGCGGATGCTGTAGGTGGCACGTATTCACAGTCCTGTTCCCCGCGCGGATGCTGTAGGGGTCACGTATTCAGAGTCCTGTCCCGCGCGGATGCTGTAGGGGGCACGTATTCACAGTCCTGTTCCCCGCGCGGATGCTGTAGGGGTCACGTATTCACAGTCCTGTTCCCCGCGCGGATGCTGTAGGGGGCACGTATTCACAGTCCTGTTCCCCGCGCGGATGCTGTAGGGGTCACGAATTCACAGTCCTGTTCCCCGCGCGGATGCTGTAGGGGTCACGTTTTCACAGTCCTGTTCCCCGCGCGGATGCTGTAGGGGGCACGTATTCAGAGTCCTGTCCCGCGCGGATGCTGTAGGGGGCACGTATTCAGAGTCCTGTTCCCCGCGCGGATGCTGTAGGGGGCACGTATTCACAGTCCTGTTCCCCGCGCGGATGCTGTAGGGGGCACGTATTCACAGTCCTGTTCCCCGCGCGGATGCTGTAGGGGGCACGTATTCACAGTCCTGTTCCCCGCGCGGATGCTGTAGGGGGCACGTATTCACAGTGCTGTTCCCCGCGCGGATGCTGTAGGGGGCACGTATTCACAGTCCTGTTCCCCGCGCGGATGCTGTAGGGGGCACGTATTCACAGTCCTGTTCCCCGCGCGGATGCTGTAGGGGGCACGTATTCACAGTCCTGTTCCCCGCGCTGATGCTGTAGGGGGCACGTATTCACAGACCTGTCCCGTGCGCGGATGCTGTAGGGGTCACGTATTTACAGTCCTGTTCCGTGCGCGGATGCTGTAGGGGGCACGTATTCACAGTCCTATCCCGCGCGCGGATGCTGTAGGGGGCACGTATTCACAGTCCAGTCCGCACGGATGCTGTAGGGGGCACGTATTCACAGTCCAGTCCGCACGGATGCTGTAGGGGGCACGTATTCACAGTCCTGTTCCCCGCGCGGATGCTGTAGGGGGCACGTATTCACAGTCCTGTTCCCCGCGCGGATGCTGTAGGGGGCACGTATTCACAGTCCTGTTCCCCGCGCGGATGCTGTAGGGGGCATGTATTCACAGTCCTGTTCCCCGCGCGGATGCTGTAGGGGGCACGTATTCACAGTCCTGTTCCCCGCGCGGATGCTGTAGGGGGCACGTATTCACAGACCTGTTCCCCGCGCGGATGCTGTAGGGGTCACGTATTCACAGTCCTGTTCCCCGCGCGGATGCTGTAGGGGGCACGTATTCACAGTCCTGTTCCCCGCGCGGATGCTGTAGGGGTCACGTATTCAGAGTCCTGTCCCGCGCGGATGCTGTAGGGGGCACGTATTCACAGTCCTGTTCCCGCGCGGATGCTGTAGGGGTCACGTATTCAGAGTCCTGTCCCGCGCGGATGCTGTAGGGGGCAGGTATTCACAGTCCTGTTCCCCGCGCGGATGCTGTAGGGGGCACGTATTCACAGTCCTGTTCCCCGCGCGGATGCTGTAGGGGGCACGTATTCACAGTCCTGTTCCCCGCGCGGATGCTGTAGGGGGCATGTATTCACAGTCCTGTTCCCCGCGCGGATGCTGTAGGGTGCACGTATTCACAGTCCTGTTCCCCGCGCGGATGCTGTAGGGGGCACGTATTCACAGTCCTGTTCCCCGCGCCGATGCTGTAGGGGTCACGTATTCACAGTCCTGTTCCCCGCGCGGATGCTGTAGGGGGCACGTATTCACAGTCCTGTTCCCCGTGCGGATGCTGTAGGGGTCACGTATTCAGAGTGTTGTCCCGCGCGGATGCTGTAGGGGTCACGTATTCACAGTCCTGTCCCGCGCGGATGCTGTAGGGGGCACGTATTCACAGTCCTGTTCCCCGCGCGGATACTGTAGGGGTCACGTATTCACAGTCCTGTTCCCCGCGCGGATGCTGTAGGGGTCACGTATTCAGAGTCCTGTCCCGCGCGGATGCTGTAGGGGGCACGTATTCACAGTCCTGTTCCCCGCGCGGATGCTGTAGGGGGCACGTATTCACAGTCCTGTTCCCCGCGCGGATGCTGTAGGGGTCACGTATTCAGAGTCCTGTCCCGCGCGGATGCTGTAGGGGGCACGTATTCACAGTCCTGTTCCCCGCGCGGATGCTGTAGGGGTCACGTATTCAGAGTCCTGTCCCGCGCGGATGCTGTAGGGGGCACGTATTCACAGTCCTGTTCCCCGCGCGGATGCTGTAGGGGGCACGTATTCACAGTCCTGTTCCCCGCGCGGATGCTGTAGGGGTCACGTATCACAGTCCTGTTCCCCGCGCGGATGCTGTAGGGGGCACGTATTCACAGTCCTGTTCCCCACGCGGATGCTGTAGGGGTCACGTATTCACAGTCCTGTTCCCCGCGCGGATGCTGTAGGGGTCACGTATTCACAGTCCTGTTCCCCGCGCGGACGCTGTAGGGGTCACGTATTCACAGTCCTGTTCCCCGCGCGGATGCTGTAGGGGGCACGTATTCACAGTCCTGTTCCCCGCGCGGATGCTGTAGGGGTCACGTATTCACAGTCCTGTTCCCCGCGCGGATGCTGTAGGGGGCACGTATTCACAGTCCTGTTCCCCGCGCGGATGCTGTAGGGGTCACGTATTCAGAGTCCTGTCCCGCGCGGATGCTGTAGGGGGCACGTATTCACAGTCCTGTTCCCCGCGCGGATGCTGTAGGGGTCACGTATTCAGAGTCCTGTCCCGCGCGGATGCTGTAGGGGGCAGGTATTCACAGTCCTGTTCCCCGCGCGGATGCTGTAGGGGGCACGTATTCACAGTCCTGTTCCCCGAGCGGATGCTGTAGGGGGCACGTATTCACAGTCCTGTTCCCCGCGCGGATGCTGTAGGGGGCACGTATTCACAGTCCTGTTCCCCGCGCGGATGCTGTAGGGGGCATGTATTCACAGTCCTGTTCCCCGCGCGGATGCTGTAGGGGGCACGTATTCACAGTCCTGTTCCCCGCGCGGATGCTGTAGGGGGCACGTATTCACAGACCTGTTCCCCGCGCGGATGCTGTAGGGGTCACGTATTCACAGTCCTGTTCCCCGCGCGGATGCTGTAGGGGGCACGTATTCACAGTCCTGTTCCCCGCGCGGATGCTGTAGGGGTCACGTATTCAGAGTCCTGTCCCGCGCGGATGCTGTAGGGGGCACGTATTCACAGTCCTGTTCCCCGCGCGGATGCTGTAGTGGTCACGTATTCAGTGTCCTGTCCCGCGCGGATGCTGTAGGGGGCAGGTATTCACAGTCCTGTTCCCCGCGCGGATGCTGTAGGGGGCACGTATTCACAGTCCTGTTCCCCGCGCGGATGCTGTAGGGGGCACGTATTCACAGTCCTGTTCCCCGCGCGGATGCTGTAGGGGGCATGTATTCACAGTCCTGTTCCCCGCGCGGATGCTGTAGGGGGCACGTATTCACAGTCCTGTTCCCCGCGCGGATGCTGTAGGGGGCACGTATTCACAGTCCTGTTCCCCGCGCGGATGCTGTAGGGGGCACGTATTCACAGTCCTGTTCCCCGCGCGGATGCTGTAGGGGGCACGTATTCACAGTCCTGTTCCCCGCGCGGATGCTGTAGGGGGCACGTATTCACAGTCCTGTTCCCCGCGCGGATGCTGTAGGGGGCACGTATTCACAGTCCTGTTCTCCGCGCGGATGCTGTAGGGGGCACGTATTCACAGTCCTGTTCCCCGCGCGGATGCTGTAGGGGGCACGTATTCACAGTCCTGTTCCCCGCGCTGATGCTGTAGGGGGCACGTGTTCACAGTCCTGTTCCCCGCGCGGATGCTGTAGGGGTCACGTATTCACAGTCCTGTCCCACGCGCGGATGCTGTAGAGGGCACGTGTTCACAGTCCTGTTCCCCGCGCGGATGCTGTAGGGGGCACGTATTCACAGTCCTGTCCAGCGCGCGAATGCTGTAGGGGGCACGTATTCACAGTCCTGTTCCGGCGCGCGGATGCTGTAGGGGTCACGTATTCACAGTCCTGTCCCGCGCGCGGATGCTGTGGGGGGCACGTATTCACAGTCCTGTCCAGCGCGCGGATGCTGTAGGGGGCACGTATTCACAGTCCTGTTCCGGCGCGCGGATGCTGTAGGGGGCACGTATTCACAGTCCTGTCCCGCGCGGATGCTGTAGGGGGCACGTGTTCACAGACCTGTTCCACGCGCGGATGCTGTAGGGGGCACGTGTTCACAGTCCTGTTCCCCGCGCGGATGCTGTAGGGGGCATGTATTCACAGTCCTGTCCCGCGCGCGGATGCTGTAGGGGGCACGTATTCACCGTCCTGTTCCGGCGCGCGGATGCTGTAGGGGGCACGTATTCACAGTCCTGTTCCGTGCGCGGATGCTGTAGGGGGCACGTATTCACAGTCCTGTCCCGCGCGCGGATGCTGTAGGGGGCACGTATTCACAGTCCTGTTCCCCGCGCGGATGCTGTAAGGGTCACGTTTTCACAGTCCTGTTCCGCGCGGATGCTGTAGGGGGCACGTATTCACAGTCCTGTTCCCCGCGCGGATGCTGTAGGGGGCACGTATTCACAGTCCTGTTCCCCGCGCGGATGCTGTAAGGGTCACGTTTTCACAGTCCTGTTCCGCGCGGATGCTGTAGGGGTCACGTATTCACAGACCTGTCCGGCGCGCGGATGCTGTAAGCGGCACGTATTCACAGTCCTGTCCCGCGAGCGGATGCTGTAGGGGTCACGTATTCACAGTCCTGTTCCGCACGCGGATGCTGTAGGGGTCACGTATTCACAGTCCTGTTCCGCGCGCGGATGCTGTAAGGGGCACGTATTCACAGTACTGTTCCGCGCGCGGATGCTGTAGGGGTCACGTATTCACAGTCCTGTCCCGCGCGCGGATGCTGTAGGGGGCACGTATTCACAGTCCTGTCCCGCGCGGATGCTGTAGGGGGCAGGTATTCACAGTCCTGTTCCCCGCGCGGATGCTGTAGGGGTCACGTATCACAGTCCTGTTCCCCGCGCGGATGCTGTAGGGGGCACGTATTTACAGTCCTGTTCCCCGCGCGGATGCTGTAGGTGTCACGTATTCAGAGTCCTGTCCCGCGCGGATGCTGTAGTGGGCACGTATTCACAGTCCTGTTCCCCGCGCGGATGCTGTAGGGGTCACGTATTCAGAGTCCTGTCCCGCGCGGATGCTGTAGGGGGCACGTATTCACAGTCCTGTTCCCCGCGCGGATGCTGTAGGGGGCACGTATTCACAGTCCTGTTCCCCGCGCGGATGCTGTAGGGGTCACGTATTCACAGTCCTGTTCCCCGCGCGGATGCTGTAGGGGGCACGTATTCACAGTCCTGTTCCCCGCGCGGATGCTGTAGGGGGCACGTATTCACAGTCCTGTTCCCCGCGTGGATGCTGAAGGGGGCACGTATTCACAGTCCTGTTCCCCGCGCGGATGCTGTAAGGGTCACGTTTTCACAGTCCTGTTCCGCGCGGATGCTGTAGGGGTCACGTATTCACAGTCCTGTCCGGCGCGCGGATGCTGTAGGGGTCACGTATTCACAGTCCTGTCCCGCGAGCGGATGCTGTAGGGGTCACGTATTCACAGTCCTGTTCCGCACGCGGATGCTGTAGGGGTCACGTATTCACAGTCCTGTCCCGCGCGCGGATGCTGTAAGGGGCACGTATTCACAGTACTGTTCCGCGCGCGGATGCTGTAGGGGTCACGTATTCACAGTCCTGTCCCGCGCGCGGATGCTGTAGGGGGCAGGTATTCACAGTCCTGTTCCCCGCGCGGATGCTGTAGGGGTCACGTATTCACAGTCCTGTTCCCCGCGCGGATGCTGTAGGGGGCACGTATTTACAGTCCTGTTCCCCGCGCGGATGCTGTAGGTGTCACGTATTCAGAGTCCTGTCCCGCGCGGATGCTGTAGGGGGCACGTATTCACAGTCCTGTTCCCCGCGCGGATGCTGTAGGGGTCACGTATTCAGAGTCCTGTCCCGCGCGGATGCTGTAGGGGGCACGTATTCACAGTCCTGTTCCCGGCGCGGATGCTGTAGGGGGCACGTATTCACAGTCCTGTTCCTCGCGCGGATGCTGTAGGGGTCACGTATTCACAGTCCTGTTCCCCGCGCGGATGCTGTAGGGGTCACGTATTCACAGTCCTGTCCGGCGCGCGGATGCTGTAGGGGTCACGTATTCACAGTCCTGTCCCGCGAGCGGATGCTGTAGGGGTCACGTATTCACAGTCCTGTTCCGCACGCGGATGCTGTAGGGGTCACGTATTCACAGTCCTGTCCCGCGCGCGGATGCTGTAAGGGGCACGTATTCACAGTACTGTTCCGCGCGCGGATGCTGTAGGGGTCACGTATTCACAGTCCTGTCCCGCGCGCGGATGCTGTAGGGGGCACGTATTCACAGTCCTGTCCCGCGCGGATGCTGTAGGGGGCAGGTATTCACAGTCCTGTTCCCCGCGCGGATGCTGTAGGGGTCACGTATTCACAGTCCTGTTCCCCGCGCGGATGCTGTAGGGGGCACGTATTTACAGTCCTGTTCCCCGCGCGGATGCTGTAGGTGTCACGTATTCAGAGTCCTGTCCCGCGCGGATGCTGTAGGGGGCACGTATTCACAGTCCTGTTCCCCGCGCGGATGCTGTAGGGGTCACGTATTCAGAGTCCTGTCCCGCGCGGATGCTGTAGGGGGCACGTATTCACAGTCCTGTTCCCGGCGCGGATGCTGTAGGGGGCACGTATTCACAGTCCTGTTCCTCGCGCGGATGCTGTAGGGGTCACGTATTCACAGTCCTGTTCCCCGCGCGGATGCTGTAGGGGGCACGTATTCACAGTCCTGTTCCCCGCGCGGATGCTGTAGGGGGCACGTATTCACAGTCCTGTTCCCCGCGCGGATGCTGTAGGGGGCACGTATTCACAGTCCTGTTCCCCGCGCGGATGCTGTAGGGGTCACGTATTCAGAGTCCTGTCCCGCGCGGATGCTGTAGGGGGCACGTATTCACAGTCCTGTTCCCCGCGCGGATGCTGTAGGGGTCACGTATTCAGAGTCCTGTCCCGCGCGGATGCTGTAGGGGGCACGTATTCACAGTCCTGTTCCCCGCGCGGATGCTGTAGGGGTCACGTATTCACAGTCCTGTTCCCCGCGCGGATGCTGTAGGGGTCACGTATTCAGAGTGTTGTCCCGCGCGGATGCTGTAGGGGGCACGTATTCACAGTCCTGTTCCCCGCGCGGATGCTGTAGGGGGCACGTATTCACAGTCCTGTTCCCCGCGCGGATGCTGTAGGGGTCACGTATTCACAGTCCTGTTCCCCGCGCGGATGCTGTAGGGGGCACGTATTCACAGTCCTGTTCCCCGCGCGGATGCTGTAGGGGGCACGTATTCACAGTCCTGTTCCCCGCGCGGATGCTGTAGGGGGCACGTATTCACAGTCCTGTTCCCCGCGCGGATGCTGTAGGGGTCACGTATTCAGAGTCCTGTCCCGCGCGGATGCTGTAGGGGGCACGTATTCACAGTCCTGTACCCCGCGCGGATGCTGTAGGGGTCACGTATTCAGAGTCCTGTCCCGCGCGGATGCTGTAGGGGGCACGTATTCACAGTCCTGTTCCCCGCGCGGATGCTGTAGGGGTCACGTATTCACAGTCCTGTTCCCCGCGCGGATGCTGTAGGGGTCACGTATTCACAGTCCTGTTCCCCGCGCGGATGCTGTAGGGGGCACGTATTCACAGTCCTGTTCCCCGCGCGGATGCTGTAGGGGGCACGTATTCACAGTCCTGTTCCCCGCGCGGATGCTGTAGGGGGCACGTATTCACAGTCCTGTTCCCCGCGCGGATGCTGTAGGGGTCACGTATTCAGAGTCCTGTCCCGCGCGGATGCTGTAGGGGGCACGTATTCACAGTCCTGTTCCCCGCGCGGATGCTGTAGGGGTCACGTATTCAGAGTCCTGTCCCGCGCGGATGCTGTAGGGGGCACGTATTCACAGTCCTGTTCCCCGCGCGGATGCTGTAGGGGTCACGTATTCACAGTCCTGTTCCCCGCGCGGATGCTGTAGGGGTCACGTATTCAGAGTGTTGTCCCGCGCGGATGCTGTAGGGGGCACGTATTCACAGTCCTGTTCCCCGCGCGGATGCTGTAGGGGGCACGTATTCACAGTCCTGTTCCCCGCGCGGATGCTGTAGGGGTCACGTATTCACAGTCCTGTTCCCCGCGCGGATGCTGTAGGGGGCACGTATTCACAGTCCTGTTCCCCGCGCGGATGCTGTAGGGGGCACGTATTCACAGTCCTGTTCCCCGCGCGGATGCTGTAGGGGGCACGTATTCACAGTCCTGTTCCCCGCGCGGATGCTGTAGGGGTCACGTATTCAGAGTCCTGTCCCGCGCGGATGCTGTAGGGGGCACGTATTCACAGTCCTGTTCCCCGCGCGGATGCTGTAGGGGTCACGTATTCAGAGTCCTGTCCCGCGCGGATGCTGTAGGGGGCACGTATTCACAGTCCTGTTCCCCGCGCGGATGCTGTAGGGGTCACGTATTCAGAGTGTTGTCCCGCGCGGATGCTGTAGGGGGCACGTATTCACAGTCCTGTTCCCCGCGCGGATGCTGTAGGGGGCACGTATTCACAGTCCTTCCCGTGCGCGGATGCTGTAGGGGTCACGTATTCACAGTCCTGTTCCGCGCGCGGATGCTGTAGGGGGCACGTATTCACAGCCCTGTTCCGCGCGCGGATGCTGTAGGGGGCACGTATTCACAGTACTGTTCCGCGCGCGGATGCTGTAGGGGTCACGTATTCACAGTCTTGTCCCGCGCGGATGCTGTCGGGGGCACGTATTCACAGTCCTGTTCCCCGCGCGGATGCTGTAGGGGTCACGTATTCACAGTCCTGTCCCGCGCGGATGCTGTAGGGGGCACGTATTCACAGTCCTGTTCCCCGCGCGGATGCTGTAGGGGTCACGTATTCACAGTCCTGTTCCCCGCGCGGATGCTGTAGGGGTCACGTATTCAGAGTCCTGTCCCGCGCGGATGCTGTAGGGGGCACGTATTCACAGTCCTGTTCCCCGCGCGGATGCTGTAGGGGTCACGTATTCACAGTCCTGTTCCCCGCGCGGATGCTGTAGGGGTCACGTATTCAGAGTGTTGTTCCGCGCGGATGCTGTAGGGGTCACGTATTCACAGTCCTGTCCGGCGCGCGGATGCTGTAGGGGTCACGTATTCACAGTCCTGTCCCGCGAGCGGATGCTGTAGGGGTCACGTATTCACAGTCCTGTTCCGCACGCGGATGCTGTAGGGGTCACGTATTCACAGTCCTGTCCCGCGCGCGGATGCTGTAAGGGGCACGTATTCACAGTCCTGTTCCCCGCGCGGATGCTGTAGGGGGCACGTATTCACAGTACTGTTCCGCGCGCGGATGCTGTAGGGGTCACGTATTCACAGTCCTGTCCCGCGCGCGGATGCTGTAGGGGGCACGTATTCACAGTCCTGTCCCGCGCGGATGCTGTAGGGGGCAGGTATTCACAGTCCTGTTCCCCGCGCGGATGCTGTAGGGGTCACGTATTCACAGTCCTGTTCCCCGCGCGGATGCTGTAGGGGGCACGTATTTACAGTCCTGTTCCCCGCGCGGATGCTGTAGGTGTCACGTATTCAGAGTCCTGTCCCGCGCGGATGCTGTAGGGGGCACGTATTCACAGTCCTGTTCCCCGCGCGGATGCTGTAGGGGTCACGTATTCAGAGTCCTGTCCCGCGCGGATGCTGTAGGGGGCACGTATTCACAGTCCTGTTCCCGGCGCGGATGCTGTAGGGGGCACGTATTCACAGTCCTGTTCCTCGCGCGGATGCTGTAGGGGTCACGTATTCACAGTCCTGTTCCCCGCGCGGATGCTGTAGGGGGCACGTATTCACAGTCCTGTTCCCCGCGCGGATGCTGTAGGGGGCACGTATTCACAGTCCTGTTCCCCGCGCGGATGCTGTAGGGGGCACGTATTCACAGTCCTGTTCCCCGCGCGGATGCTGTAGGGGTCACGTATTCAGAGTCCTGTCCCGCGCGGATGCTGTAGGGGGCACGTATTCACAGTCCTGTTCCCCGCGCGGATGCTGTAGGGGTCACGTATTCAGAGTCCTGTCCCGCGCGGATGCTGTAGGGGGCACGTATTCACAGTCCTGTTCCCCGCGCGGATGCTGTAGGGGTCACGTATTCACAGTCCTGTTCCCCGCGCGGATGCTGTAGGGGTCACGTATTCAGAGTGTTGTCCCGCGCGGATGCTGTAGGGGGCACGTATTCACAGTCCTGTTCCCCGCGCGGATGCTGTAGGGGGCACGTATTCACAGTCCTGTTCCCCGCGCGGATGCTGTAGGGGTCACGTATTCACAGTCCTGTTCCCCGCGCGGATGCTGTAGGGGGCACGTATTCACAGTCCTGTTCCCCGCGCGGATGCTGTAGGGGGCACGTATTCACAGTCCTGTTCCCCGCGCGGATGCTGTAGGGGGCACGTATTCACAGTCCTGTTCCCCGCGCGGATGCTGTAGGGGTCACGTATTCAGAGTCCTGTCCCGCGCGGATGCTGTAGGGGGCACGTATTCACAGTCCTGTACCCCGCGCGGATGCTGTAGGGGTCACGTATTCAGAGTCCTGTCCCGCGCGGATGCTGTAGGGGGCACGTATTCACAGTCCTGTTCCCCGCGCGGATGCTGTAGGGGTCACGTATTCACAGTCCTGTTCCCCGCGCGGATGCTGTAGGGGTCACGTATTCACAGTCCTGTTCCCCGCGCGGATGCTGTAGGGGGCACGTATTCACAGTCCTGTTCCCCGCGCGGATGCTGTAGGGGGCACGTATTCACAGTCCTGTTCCCCGCGCGGATGCTGTAGGGGGCACGTATTCACAGTCCTGTTCCCCGCGCGGATGCTGTAGGGGTCACGTATTCAGAGTCCTGTCCCGCGCGGATGCTGTAGGGGGCACGTATTCACAGTCCTGTTCCCCGCGCGGATGCTGTAGGGGTCACGTATTCAGAGTCCTGTCCCGCGCGGATGCTGTAGGGGGCACGTATTCACAGTCCTGTTCCCCGCGCGGATGCTGTAGGGGTCACGTATTCACAGTCCTGTTCCCCGCGCGGATGCTGTAGGGGTCACGTATTCAGAGTGTTGTCCCGCGCGGATGCTGTAGGGGGCACGTATTCACAGTCCTGTTCCCCGCGCGGATGCTGTAGGGGGCACGTATTCACAGTCCTGTTCCCCGCGCGGATGCTGTAGGGGTCACGTATTCACAGTCCTGTTCCCCGCGCGGATGCTGTAGGGGGCACGTATTCACAGTCCTGTTCCCCGCGCGGATGCTGTAGGGGGCACGTATTCACAGTCCTGTTCCCCGCGCGGATGCTGTAGGGGGCACGTATTCACAGTCCTGTTCCCCGCGCGGATGCTGTAGGGGTCACGTATTCAGAGTCCTGTCCCGCGCGGATGCTGTAGGGGGCACGTATTCACAGTCCTGTTCCCCGCGCGGATGCTGTAGGGGTCACGTATTCAGAGTCCTGTCCCGCGCGGATGCTGTAGGGGGCACGTATTCACAGTCCTGTTCCCCGCGCGGATGCTGTAGGGGTCACGTATTCAGAGTGTTGTCCCGCGCGGATGCTGTAGGGGGCACGTATTCACAGTCCTGTTCCCCGCGCGGATGCTGTAGGGGGCACGTATTCACAGTCCTTCCCGTGCGCGGATGCTGTAGGGGTCACGTATTCACAGTCCTGTTCCGCGCGCGGATGCTGTAGGGGGCACGTATTCACAGCCCTGTTCCGCGCGCGGATGCTGTAGGGGGCACGTATTCACAGTACTGTTCCGCGCGCGGATGCTGTAGGGGTCACGTATTCACAGTCTTGTCCCGCGCGGATGCTGTCGGGGGCACGTATTCACAGTCCTGTTCCCCGCGCGGATGCTGTAGGGGTCACGTATTCACAGTCCTGTCCCGCGCGGATGCTGTAGGGGGCACGTATTCACAGTCCTGTTCCCCGCGCGGATGCTGTAGGGGTCACGTATTCACAGTCCTGTTCCCCGCGCGGATGCTGTAGGGGTCACGTATTCAGAGTCCTGTCCCGCGCGGATGCTGTAGGGGGCACGTATTCACAGTCCTGTTCCCCGCGCGGATGCTGTAGGGGTCACGTATTCACAGTCCTGTTCCCCGCGCGGATGCTGTAGGGGTCACGTATTCAGAGTGTTGTCCCGCGCGGATGCTGTAGGGGGCACGTATTCACAGTCCTGTTCCCCGCGCGGATGCTGTAGGGGTCACGTATTCACAGTCCTGTTCCGCGCGCGGATGCTGTAGGGGGCACGTATTCACAGCCCTGTTCCCCGCGCTGATGCTGTAGGGGGCAGGTATTCACAGTCCTGTCCCGCGCTGATGCTGTAGGGGGCACGTATTCACAGTCCTGTCCCGCGCGGATGCTGTAGGGGGCACGTATTCACAGTCCTGTCCCGTGCGCGGATGCTGTAGGGGTCACGTATTTACAGTCCTGTTCCGTGCGCGGATGCTGTAGGGGGCACGTATTCACAGTCCTATCCCGCGCGCGGATGCTGTAGGGGGCACGTATTCACAGTCCTGTTCCCCGCGCGGATGCTGTAGGGGGCACGTATTCACAGTCCTGTTCCCCGCGCGGATGCTGTAGGGGGCACGTGTTCACAGTCCTGTTCCCCGCGCGGATGCTGTAGGGGTCACGTATTCACAGTCCTGTCCCACGCGCGGATGCTGTAGGGGGCACGTGTTCACAGTCCTGTTCCCTGCGCGGATGCTGTAGGGGGCATGTATTCACAGTCCTGTCCCCCGCGCGGATGCTGTGGGGGGCACGTATTCACAGTCCTGTCCAGCGCGCGGATGCTGTAGGGGGCACGTATTCACAGTCCTGTCCCGCGCGCGGATGCTGTGGGGGGCACGTATTCACAGTCCTGTCCCGCGCGCGGATGCTGTAGGGGGCACGTATTCACAGTCCTGTTCCGGCGCGCGGATGCTGTAGGGGGCACGTATTCACAGTCCTGTTCCGTGCGCGGATGCTGTAGGGGGCACGTATTCACAGTCCTGTCCCGTGCGCGGATGCTGTAGGGGTCACGTATTTACAGTCCTGTTCCCCGCGCGGATGCTGTAAGGGTCACGTATTCACAGTCCTGTTCCGCGCGCGGATGCTGTAGGGGGCACGTATTCACAGTCCTGTTCCCCGCGCGGATGCTGTAGGGGGCACGTATTCACAGTCCTGTCCCGTGCGCGGATGATGTAGGGGTCACGTATTTACAGTCCTGTTCCCCGCGCGGATGCTGTAGGGGGCACGTATTCACAGTCCTGTTCCGCGCGCGGATGCTGTAAGGGGCACGTATTCGCAATCCTGTCCCGCGCGTGGGCTTTTCCCCTTGCAGGTGAAGCAGACTTGGCGCCCTTGGCCAGACTTGGGACTAGCCTTTATGCCGGCGCGCTGGGTATATGTGAGCAGGTTTGAGTGCGATAGGAAGTGGGTCGCCACAATGCGTTGATTTCGTTTTGTGGTTCCCTCTAAACTGC
This sequence comes from Hypanus sabinus, assembly GCF_030144855.1. NCBI lineage: Eukaryota > Metazoa > Chordata > Chondrichthyes > Myliobatiformes > Dasyatidae > Hypanus > Hypanus sabinus. Next base: position 251,767 of record NW_026778982.1, read on the forward strand.
ACAGCAGAGTTAGAAAGTTTTTATCAGTGTTAGAAACTCTGCATGAAAGACACCTGGGTACAGTCAAGACGAAGGTACGAGCCAGAGATTACATGTGGTGGCTGGGAATAATAGACATATTGAAGACTTGGCCAAAAGTTTATGGGATGCCACAAAGTTCAAAATGCACCCCCACAGGCAGCATCACACCCGTGGGAATGACTGTCATCATCATGGACAAGTGTGCAGATTGAATTTGCTGGGCCCTTCATGGACCTCATGTTTTTGATTTATGTGGATGCTCATTCAAAGTGCCCAGAGCTCCTATCAATGAAGCCGACCACTCCGCTCTGTCTGCTCGGAGAACCACCTCCTCCAGAAATCTACCCGACGTTGATTATAAGCAGAGACTGGACAAACTTTTATTCTCAGGAGCTGTGGAGGTTGAAGGAAGATATAACAAATGTTTGTAAGATTACAGAGTTACAGAAAGAATAGACATCTGGTTTTGTTGTCACAGGATTGAATTACCACTGACTGGGTGGCATGCATTTACTCTGAGAGGGTTTAGGTTGAAAGGAGGTGTGCAGGGAAATTTTTTGTTGACACGCTGTGGTGGGAGCATGAAATGCCCTTCCAGGAGTAATACTGGAAATATGGCAGGCGAGATCAAGAGGCTCTTAAATAGTTAGATGGAATTGCAGGGAATGGACAAGTGGAGACATTATATTGGCAGGTAGCATTAGTTTATTGGAGCATTAAATGATAAATTAATGATATGTTTCTGGACTGTATTTTTCAATGCTCGATGTTCGTCAGAATGTTGTTCACCCTTGGACTGGAAAGAGCAAATCTGGCTGATTGCACCCGTTCCTGTGATATCATCGTCACCATTCTCACCATTATAGCAATAAATCAAATTTACAATCCTTTCTTGACAGTTCGAGGTAAATTTATTATCAAAACCCACATATGTTACCACATACTTCATAGAGAATCAATGTCTTGTTGCTGTTTATGCTGTATGAAAAAAACACAACAGAATTTATTAAAAACTACGCAAGAAGAGACAAAGATGGAGAAACAATTGATGTGCAGTGAAAATAAAGGGTGCAAGTAAAACAAAAATGATGATCACATTGAGTTGTAGAGGCTGCCGTTTGAGGAATCAGTTGAGATTTGATGGTGATGTGCAAAGGGAGTTCCGAGTTGATTAAATGTCTGAAAGTCTAGAATTGCAAATGTCACTCCATGCTTCAAGAAGGGAAGGAGTGAGTAGCTGAGCTCTGTGGTTGGGAAGATGTCGGAGTCGATTAGTAAGGATGAGGTTGGGTACATGGAGGCAAATAATAAAATCGGCCAGAGTCTGCACATTTCCCTGAAGAGAAACCCTTGCAGAATTTGTTGCAGAATGTAAAAAGCATGACAGCCAAAGTGGTGGATATTGTGCACTTGGATTCTAAGACCCCTTGACAAGCTGAGGCTGATAAACCAGTTAAGCATGCAGCCTATTACAGAAATGATACCAGCATGGAGAAAGCATTGCCTGATTGGCAGCAGACAGACAGTGGGAATTACAGAACCTTTTCTGCTGGTGACTACTGCTATTCCACAGGGGTCAGTGTTGAGAGAACGGGAAGGAGGAGGTGAAACAGAGGGACGTGAGGGAGATGTTATGTCAAGAGAGGAGGTCTCCACAATGGGGATTTGTCTATGTAATTTATGAACATATAAGGTTGTGTCGGCCTCCCAGGCTCTTCGAACTGCGATACGACAGCATTCCCCGTATTCGATCCGAGACTAATCATGGGACAATCTACAATGGCCAATTAACTGACCAAGATATGTTTTAGGAATGAGAGGAAACCGAAACACCCGGTGGAAACTTGTGCAATCATGGAGAATCAGTGGATATTGTGTACTTGCATTTTCAGAAAGCCTTTGACAAGGTGCTGCATATGCGGCTGCCTGGAAACGGGACCGTTTCATGGTATTACAGGAAAGATACAAGCATGGATAGAGCATTGGCTGATTAGCAGGAGGCAGAGGGTAGGAGTAAAATTAACCTTTGCTAATTGGCGGTCGATGACTAGTGCTGCTCTCCAGGGATCTATCTTCTTTAGGCTGTATGTCAGTGAGTTGGGTGATGGAATTGATGGCTTTGTGGCCAGGTTTGCAGATGATATGACGATGCAGACAGTACTGAGGAAGCACGTTTAACAAGATTCATCCCCTGTAATAATGATCAGAGATGGACACAGAGAATCTGCAATTACCGACAAATACCTTTATTGGCACAATGGATGAACTCGTGAGCTTACACAACCGAATGGCTCTGAGCTCACCAACTCAATTCATGAACAGTCAAAGAACAGAAAATATAATACCAGGGAAAAGGAAGCTCCACTGCTGGCCGCATGTTCCTCGCTGTCCCGTTTCTAGTCTTCTCTTGTCCATCCGCAAATGTTCGTCTCCTACAGAGTCACCCCCGCCCCCACACTTGAAGCTTCTGATTTTATGTCCATTTCTCACTAATTCAAATATTACATTCCAGTGTTATTGGCTGTAGGTCATCGAGGCCAGTCCCACACGGCACGCGGTTTTACAGGGTCCATAAGAAGATTTCCTTTGAAATGACAAATCCCAACTGGGGACATGGAACCCACTCTTCACCAACTTCACAGACAGGCGATTCTATAGCAGGCACTGATGAACCGACTTACATGTGTGACATGCTCCCCATAGGAGTTCGAACAAATAGGATTCTCATCGAGATACACAAACATGAAGTTGTTAAGCTTTCCCCCAGAATGTCATTCATAACTGTCTGAAAGGCAACTGGAGGGTAGGTCGGTCCAAACGGCATCACTAAATATTCATAACGGAGATTGGTACTCCTACTCGTTGGGCAACCCACCGATCTAAAAAAAAATACCTGTGGACCCAGAGTGTATAAATGACCGACTCGGCCAGTTCTTTGGTTCCCCTGGCCAGGTAACCCAGAGATTGTGGGATTAGGAGGTATCTTCGGTACCGTCAATGGAACTCCCTCTACCAATCAGAACGTCTTTGTGCTGTGGGAGGAAACCGGAGCTATCGGAGGAAATCCATGCGGTCACAGGGAGAAAGTACAAACTCCTTACAGGTGGTGTCCTATATGCAGCCCTGTACTGTATGGTCAACTGTATGTAAAGTGTTGTGCTAGCCACTACGCTACCACGCCGTCTCGTATACAGGAGTACCGTAGAAGGACAATTATACTTCAAGATGAACATGAGGCCCATGGACAGTACCCGGCATCACTCAGACAGGGGGGTGATTCCACGTTGTCTATTTCTGTACCTGAATCTCTCCGTCCACTCACTCTCACGTCCCAGTGGGACTATGTCCGGCTCGGTGAATCGGCAACTATTCTTCTAAACGACATAAAGAATATGGAGCTAATTGTTGGAGTTGTTTTTGCTTGTCAAGAATGAATCTCTGTCAAAAAGTATTCAATGTTAATGTACTGTTCACTTTCTTAAACGGGAGTCCTGAACCGTAATCGATATTGAGATTCAGCCTCACTAAAACCCTGTCCAACTGTATTTGAAAACCCCGGTATCCTAGCAACAGTCAGGACTTGCAGCCAAAATAGACAGACAGGTTTGGTAAAACAATGTCGAGGACTGTTAGGGGTTGGACGGAACACTTCGGGGAGGGGGAGGGAGGCACTAAATACCAACTTTAAACGGAGCCCGCCGGAGGCCCTAAAAGTAGATTCCCTGAAGAAAGTTTCAGGACAGGGCGAAAGTGTGTTGTCTCTACCAGTTGGTGAGTAATAATCCCACCCCCCTGAACACAACGGGAACTTTAAACGTTGAAATGGGTTTAACGAGGAGCAAGATCCCAATAAAGACAAGTGGGAGGCCTGGATAATTAGGATGTGTGCCAATTGTGGCAGGTTGAAGGGATATGTTATATCCACGGGTAGGTTCGCAGATTTAGAGGGATATTTTCCCCGCTGTCTGCATCATAACACTTTACAATGTAGCGAGTAGGGTGATTAAGAATACCTACGGTCTGTAGGCCTTCATTAATTGTGGCATTTATCTCAGGAGCCATGTCGCAGCTCTCGGAAATTCCAGTTAGACGACACTGGGAAAGTTGTTCAGTTCTGGTTCTCCTCCTGATCGGAGAGTCATGGGAGTTTTAGAAAGGGGGCATAGGAAATTTAGTAGGATATTGTTTTTCTTTAGCTGTTTGCTGGTGTAGGGCTGAATACCGGTAAACTGGAACTTGAGCTTGAAGCGGGGCAAGAACGCTGGAATGTAAACATCCCTCACTGTAGACGATCCAGTTCAACATTAACCCTTCCTCTCCCTCGGCAGATTCCAACATTTCTGAGCGTGGCCGGTCTAACTACAATCGAGCTCATTATCCCAGAAGCTTTTGTCCACAGCGTCACTATCCGGACACGGCGCCACGGTACAGAATCCTCCCATATCTTCACATTCAGAAATGTTAGAATCTGCCGAGGGAGAAGGAGGATTAATATAGAGCTGGCCTGTCTAGGGTGAGGGATGTTTGCATTCCATCAGCCTTTCCCCGACCACTTCAAGTTCAATTTCCAGCTTATCATGATTCAGCCGTACACCAGCACACAGCTAAAATAAAACAATGCCCTGGATAAATTTCCCATTCACCCTCTCGGAAACCATTCACGTCTTCCCTATCAGGAGGAGACCAGAAGTGAACAACGTTCTCAGTGCCATCGAATTAGACTTTGCTGAATGCGAGGTGCCCGATGGACACGAGGATATTTGAATCGGGACGCCGGGGAACATGCAGCCAGCACCGGAAACTCTCACCGTCCATTTTCATATCATCTGCAAACCTTGTCACAAAGCCATCAATTCAAGCATCGAAATCATTGACAAATAATATAAAGAGACCAGTCGCAACACTTACCCCTGGAGAACAGCACTGGTCTCCGGCAGCCAATCAGCAAAGATTCCTTTTACTCACACTTTTTGCCTCCTACTGATCTGCCCATGCCCTATCCTGACATGTATCTTTCCTCTAATACAACGGGATGTTGTCTTGCCAGGCAGCCTCACATGCGACACCTTGTCTAAGGCCTTCTGGAAAATGCAATATCCACTGATTTCCCGTGACTGTGCAGGTTGGTTGGTTAATTGGCCATTGTAAGTTGTCCGGTGATTGCACTGCGATTAAATTGGGGGTTAACTGGGCAGCGCAGCTCGAAGAGCCTGAAGGGCCAACACAATCCTATATGTTCATAAATCAAATTTAATAATCCCCATTTGGAGACCTCCTGTCTTGTCAACACATCTCCATCACCTTTCTCTGTTACCCCTTCTCCTTCCCATTCTGCTCTCCTGTCAAATTCCTTCTTCACATCTTTAACTTAAATACATCCAATGACGAGGCCGCAACAGCCCACTGTGTGAAAGAATTCCATAGATTCACCACACTTGTTAAAGAAATTCCTCCTCATTTCCGTTCCAAAGGAATGACCCTGTACTCTGAGGCTGGTCGTAGGCTGTCACACTGCAAGTATCGTCTTTACACCCACTTTAGGCCTTTTAATACTCACTAGGATTCAATTAGTACTCCCTCCTTTTTCTAAATTCCAGTGAATCCAGGCCCAGCGCCGTCAACCGCTTTTCATATCAGCCTTTCATTCCTGAGTCAGCTTCGTTAAACTTCTTTATGAACCCTCCCCAATGTCTGCACATCCTTTCCAATATAACGGACACAAAACTACATATAATACTCCAAGTGAGGCCTCACCATCGGCTCATAAACCCTCAGTATTACATCCTTGCTTTTATCTTCTCGTTCTCTCTGATTGAATGCTGACAATGCCTCAAACATCTTCCTGACGAATGACTCAAACTGAAAATTAACATTTTGGGAATCTTGCACAAGAGCACACGGGTCTTTTCACACCATGGATATCTGAATGTTGTCACCGATTAGAAGAATTGTGTACACTATTATTCCCCCTACCAAAATGCATGACCATACACTTTCCGACACTGTATTTCATCTTTGACTGCTTTGGCTGTTCTCCTAATCTATCCAATACCAACCATAGCTGCCCTGCTTCAACAGCACTACACGCCCCACCACCTACCGCGTGTTGTTCACAATCTGGGCCACTAAAGTATTAAACCCATCACTGAAATCATAGACATGTAACATGTAACGAGACTGTCCCAACACTGACCAGTGTGGGACCTCACTAGTCACCGGCAGGAAAGGCTCCGTTGCTCCCACTCTTTGTCTGCTGCCCATCAGCCAATGCTTTGTCCATACTATTATCGTTCCTGTCATGTCCTGCACCCTTATCTTGTTTAGCAACCTCACCTTGTCAAAGGCCTTCTGAAAATCCAAGTTCACAACATATACCAGTGCTGCATTGTCCATCTTGCAATTTTTATTTTCTCAACGAATTCCAATAGATTTGTCAGGCAAGATTTTCCCTGAAGGAAACTTTTCCCTATTTTCTCATCGGCCTCCATGTACGCTGAAACCTCATCCTTACTAATGGACTCCAGCATCTTTCCAACCACACATGTCAAGCTACGCACTATTTCCTTCTGGACATTTGCGATTTTAGCTGTTCAGACAAATCTAGGCTGCATTTTTCTAGGGTGCCTCACAACCTGGTATGGAAGTTGTCCTGTCCAAGACCAGAAGAAGCTGCAGAAGATAGTGAACACAGCCCAGCACATCACACAAACCAATCTTCCATCCTTGTACTCACTTTACACCGCACGCTGTTGGAACAGTGCTGCCAGGATAATCAAGGATACGACCCACCCACCCAACACACCTTTTGTTGATCTTCCCTCCTGGAGAAGGTTCAGGAGCTTGAAGATTCCTACGGCCAGATTTGGGAACGGCTTGTTTCCAACGGTGATAAGACTGCTGAACCGATCCTGACCCGGATCTGGGCCGTACCTTCCAAATATCTGGACCTGACTTGCACTGCCTTACTTTCCATTTTCTATTCAATAATTATGATTAATAATTTAATTTTTTATTATATTCACTTTGATTTGTAATTCATGGAGCACGAAGCACAGAATCAAATATCGCTGTGAAGATTGTACGCTCTAGTATCCATTGTTTGGTGACAATTAAAGTAAAGTAAATCAACTACCAACTGCCTTTGCATATCTAATTGTTCAATTTGCTCCATGTTACTGCATTCCGAGACAACGTCCTGTCATGTTTCCTTAAATAACCGAGTGAACAGACAATGCAGAGAAAGGGGTTGATACAGCCCAGTCCATCACAAGAAAACATCTCCACACCACTGAGCACATTCACATGGACCACTGCCACAAGAAATAGCAACCGACAGCAAAACAACCACCATTCAGGATATGCCCTTTTCTCAATATGTCCTCTTCATCTCCACACCACTGAGCACATTCACATGGACCACTGCCACAGGAAATAGCAACCGTCAGCAAAACAACCACCATTCAGGATATGCCCTCTTCTCGATATGTCCTCTTCATCTCCACACCACTGAGCACATTCACATGGACCACTGCCACAAGAAATAACAACAGTCAGCAAAACAACCACCATTCAGGATATGCCCTCCTCTCGCCACGACAGCTGGGCCGGGGACACTGGAATCAGAATCAGGTTTATTATCACCGGCATGTGATGTGAAATTTGTTAACTTAGTAGCAGCAATTCAATGCAATGCATAATCTAGCAGAGATAATAATTTAAAAAAATAAATAATAATAATAATAATAATAATAATAATAATAATAATAATAATAATAATAATAATAATAATAATAATAATAATAATAATAATCAGCATCATCATCATAAATTATATTTTAAAATGACAATAATAAGTAAGTAAAACAATTATGGTATATGGGTATTGGATAGTTTTTTTAAAAAATACAGAAAACCTGAATATTAACCCTTACATGCTGTTCGGGTCAAATTTGACGCGTTTTGATCTTTGACATCAGTAAAAACACCCTGAAATGCCATTTTTCAGTTGGACTTTCCCTAAAGTGACCCAAAATACGCCAAAATGAAACTATTTAAACAATTTATGCTTTTGTACAGGTGCTACAAATTTTTGTACTTTGAGGCTGTTCCAGGTCAAATTTGACCCATATCTATTAAAATGGATTTTTGATCTCTGAATCATTAATTGATTAATCACCCATTTATTAATATCAGATGGGCTATTTATACATTCTAAATAGATTTTGCTTCAAAATTTAGAATAGGCACTCTTTATGAGGGGATGATTGGACCGGGTCGAAATTTACACGGACCATACTGTGAAGATATAGAATATGAACAGATTGCCTAGTTAAAATATGTGAGGTAGTGTCCAAAGATTCAGTGTCTATTTCGGAATCCTAATGGTAGAGGCTTTTACCCTACAACCATCCATCAGGCTCCTGAACCAGTGTGGATAACCTAAATCTCCAAAAAATCTCAGCTGATTCCACAACCTACAGGCTTACTTTCAAGGAGTCTACAACCCGATGATTTTTTTTTCTTTTCAAAATTAATTTTTCCTACACATTGGTTGTTTCTCCGTCTTTGTCTCTTCCTATGTAGTTTTTAATAAATTCTGTAGAGCTCGTTTTCACCTAAACAGCAGCTAGTAATTTAATCTACATGAAGTGTGTGGTAGCTTGCGGGTATTGACAATAAATTTACATGGAACTGTCAAGCAAGGATTGTAGGTTTGATTTATTGCTATAAGGGTGAGAATAGTGATGGAGATTGCAGAAGAACTGATGTGATCAGCCGGATTTACTGTATCCAGTCCAAGGGTGCAACAACATTCCTATCAACATCGAACTCTTTAAAAACAGTCAAGAAACATGCCATTAATTTATCATTTAATGCCCCACTATACTAACGCAATCAGCCAAAATAATGTCCCCAGGTGTCCATTCCCTGCAGACTCATGTATCTATTTAAGAGACATTTGATTCCCTCTGTCGTATTTACCTTGAGTATCACCCCTGGAAGGGCATTTCATGCACCCATCACAATGTGCCAACAGAAACTTGCCCCACATATCTATCTACTTACAACTTAACCCCACTCAGTGTAATTGCATGCCAACTAGTCTGTGATTCTTCTGTCCTGTGACTAGTCTATCTATGACTCTGTAATCCTGCAAACATTTGTTAAATCTCCCTTCAGATGCCACAGCTCGAAAGAAAAGAGCAGAGGTTTGTCCAATCTCTGCTTCCAATCTACGTCTGATCTCAACAGGTGCTACACCTGGTTATTCAAGTACTCACATAGCAACATTCAAGGCCTCGATCAGTCACCCCGAGGAGAAGTGACACTTCACCTGTGTATGTTTCGTTGTCACTGACTGCTTCCAGTCTCCTATGCTGTGACTAGGCCTGACACCCATTGGGGAGCTGCTTTGTTAGGTTGTTTTTCTCTATCCACTACAACAGGTAATTCCAGGAATGAAGGGGTTAACATAAGAGGAACGTTTGGCAGCTTTGGGCCTGTGCTCACTGGAATTTAGAAGAATGCGGGGGATCTCATTGAAACCTACCAAATGTTGAAAGAGTAAATAAGGTTCATGTGGAGAGGATGTTTCCTGTGGTGGGCGGTATCCAGAACTAAAGGGCAGAGTCTCAACATTGAGGGGAGATCTTTCAGAACAGAGGTAAGGAGGATTTTTTTTTAGCCGAGAGGAGTGAATCTGCTGAAGTCCGTGAGTAGATTTCAAGCAGAAATTGATAGTTTCTTGACTGGTCAGGGCATCAAAAGGTATGGCGAGAAGGCGGTGTACGGAGTTGAGTGGGATCAACCATGCAGAAATCCCAGAGAAGCCTCAATGGGCTGAATGACCTAATTCTGCTCCAATGTCTTGTCGTCTAATGGACAGGATTTCCAGTTGGCTACGCATTGTAATACCACTCCCCATTCCCATTCCAACAATCCTGTCCATGGCCTTTTCTACTGCTATGAGACTACTCCCTGGTTGGGGGAGTAACATCATACTCCGGCTGCCTCGCCTCCAAACGTACAGCATGACCACTGACTTACCCAACTTCTGCAAATTTGGCTCCTGTCTCACCGACTGTCTTCTCTTCACATCTCCATCGCCTTCCTCTGGGACCTCACGAAGTGATACTGATGGAACAGAGACCCCTAGTGGCTGAAGCGGTGATGACAGTAATGAAGTAATTGGTCTGGCAGAGCTGAGAAGACACACAAGACTGATGATGGAGATTATGAAAGGAAAAAGGAGATCTTTTTCCATCAACCATCAGATCTTGGAAAAAATGACAAATGATCCAAGCAAGTGCCACATCGTAAAACAAGAAGCTTACAGACTTGGGCTGAAGGGAATTTAGAATATATACCCTGTGGTCGGTGGATATTGGAGAATATGAAGATCACGACTGTGTAAGAATAATAACATGCCAGGAAGGCGCAAGTTCCATCAGTATCACTTCGTGAGGTCCCAGAGGAAGGCGATGGAGATGTGAAGAGAAGACAGTCGGTGAGACAGGAGCCAAATTTGCAGAAGTTGGGTAAGTCAGTGGTCATGCTGTACGTTTGGAGGCGAGGCAGCCGGAGTATGATGAGAAGGAAGTGCCTTTGTGGAGTCCAGATCAGGTTCTGTACACTAATAGTGCCTCCACCATTGAGGGAGGAATTTGAATGGCTGGTCGTTCTGTTGTCACAGAAAAGTAATAGCATCAGGACACATGGCTCCTGGTACCTTGGCACAACAGGCAGAGCTGAAAGCTTTAGTTGAAGCGTGTAAGCTAGCAGAAGGAAATAAACAAATATTTACATGGATTCTCGATATGGTTTCCAAGTGATTCATGACTTTGGAAATTCATGGAGATAAAGAGCATTTCCTACAGCCGTAGGAATTCCAATCAAGAATAGTGAATGAACACGGTAACTTATAGAAGTCATGCAACTATCGTCAGGTCTGAGTACTAAAAAGTAAATGTCAGTCTAAAATAACCACTGAGGAAAGCTGTAGAAATGCATTTGCAGACAAAACTGCAAAAAGGGCTGAAAGAGAAGCATTAAAGAAAATCGAAGAAATGGAAGAAAATCCGGTAAGTGACGACCGTGTGAGATATTCAAAAACAGTGGTACTGGATGGAAAATGGTGGGTTATTAAATGACGATGGGGTTTGGGTTTGGAGTGATACTCATAGTCTGGTGGTGCCTGCTGAACTGCTTCCTTATCTCACATGGCTAATCCACTCCTGAGGACGCACTCGAGTGCAAAAGGTAATTGGCAGATTTTTCTAATGGAGGTGAAATCCATAGTTCATGATCCAAGCCCGACTGACAGTTGAGAGATGTATGAAACAGAAAACAGACCTGGGTCACCGGGGAAGCTACCTCAACCAAGCTCTGCTGCCTACCTGATGCATTTTTACATCTGCAAGTGGATGATGTCACTTCACCAACGAGCCAAGGATATTCATATCTATCAGCAGTGGACACATTTACAGGATGGGTAGAAGCCATCCCAGCAAGAAAACCTACTGTCACACACACAGTCAGAACCCCGATTCTGGACTATATTCCTCGATGGGATGGTTGCGGCCCATTCACTTTAAACCAGAGACACATCTCACTGTTTATCAATAATTATGTTGAATGATGAATATTGAATGGCTTTTCATTGTCCACATCCACCAGAGTGATCAGGACAATTTGATGGAATAAATGGGCATCATCAAACAACGGCTGACCAACTCTCACAAGGAAGATGTACCATGGCCCCCGTTTGGTGAAAATGGAGCATCAGGGCAGCCCCAACAATGAGAAGGAAATGTAGGCAATTAGAAGTGGTGACGGGATGACCTCTGTCACTACAGGAAGCTCTCGATCTCAGAGAGGCTGATAGACATGTTATGTCAGATAGTTTAGTGGATAATTTTGCAAAACTGACAGATCTGTTCAGTCTGATTCTCAGCCGGTTTCTGCTGCTTGAAGTGGTCCATTAGCGGGAGGACACACCTTGATCCATGTCGACTGGGTCCTGGTCAGGAAACCGCATAAGGAATCCCTGGAAGCTCGGCGGGAAGGTCCTTACCAAGTACGGTTGATTCCCAATTCAGCCGTTCAGGTAGAAGTCAAAAGTGTGTGGATAGACGCCAGCCACTGCAGGCGAGTTGAAATGATTCCGGATGATGATGCCTGGGCATGTCCATCGGACCAGATATGTCCCTGCATCATCCCTGATGAAGGTGGCAGAGGTTGTCATCGAATATCGGTTAAAATCGATATCTGCACTTGGCCGGCAGCCCGAGAAAAGTTCATTAGTCTATCTATTTATTTATTAATTCATTCATTCATTAATTAATTCATTACTCTTTTCATCTTATTATCAAAATAATAGACTGAAGAAGCACCATCTTTTATGTCTTCTACAGATCTTAGAAATAGCATTGTTTCTCAGCTCTGTATAAGATTTTCAGTATTTCTGAGCTCGTCCTCTAAGACAAGCTAATATCTTTGAATTAAGGTCACGCGTTATGTCTGACTCCCTATGGAACAGTGAGATGAGAAATTGAAGAGAGATCCGACAGAAGAAGAAATCAATCATGACGGAAAGGCAGGACAGATTCGATGGGTCGAATAGCCTATTCCGTTTGTAATATGGCCTTTTGTCTACCAACTTCACCAGCTGCTTTGTGGGATTTCTGACCATAGCCAATATATGGGAGCAGAACTTGGCCACTCGGTTTGTGACAGAGAGCGTTCGGTAAACACACTCCTTACACACTCGCCGTCCTGCTGTCGTTCGGCTGAATGGACTCAATTCAATGTGTTCATAAAAGGGTTTTAAACAGAAGGGAAATGCTCGGGTTGGCTTTGTGGTGTGTTTCCCAACATACACGGTGGAATATTTAATGTCTCTGGCGATGGGGATGGGTAAATGTGTATATGTCGTTTGTATACTGGATACAGACAGATAATTCTGTTTATGCTAGAGCTCAGTTATATGGGCCGAATGGTCTGTTTCGGTTCTGTGAGTCTATATTCAACACAGTCAGCAGCGGCTCTCTGACAGTGGATCCCGCATTTCTGCCCTCTCACGGTGATTTTCCCCAGGTAAAGCGGATATGAACCAGTAACCGACATGCAGCAGCCTTTCAGATATATTTTTATTTGCTGTTTACTTTGTGTTTTTGTCATTTAAAAATGTTGTGTGGCTCCTACATCACGATGGGAGGATGTCTGCTGATGATCAGCCTTCCCCACTGAGTGTGGCCAGTCTCACAGGTAACAACAATCCAGCTCATCATTCCAGAATATTTTATCCACAGAGTAACCATTGGGGCCCGGTTTTGTACAGAATCCTCAAATGTCTTCACATTCAGGAGTGTAGGAATCTGCCGCAGGAGAAGGAGGGTTAATGTAGAGCTGGCTCGTCTACAGTGAGGGATGTTTACATTCCAGCAGCCTTTCCTCGACCGCTTCAGGTTCAAGTTCCAGCTTATCGTGATCCAGCCATGCACCAAGATACAGCGAAAACTAAACATGCCCTGGTAAATTTCCTATGGAATCCACGTCTTTCCTATCAGGAGGAGACGAGACCCGACACAAACTTCTCAGTGTTGTCTAACTAGACTTTTGGAGAGCTGCAACATGGTTCTTGAAATAAATGCCACGACTGATGGCCAACACACCGTATGCATTCTGAAACCCACCACCAGCTTCATGGTAAGGATGTGATGATGCAGCAGCAGGGTAATATCCCCCTTGTTTGTTGACCTCCTGGTGGATAAACCGTATCCCTTCACCCTGCCACTTTGAATAGGCTCACGTCCTCATTATCCAGGCATCCCACGTGTTTTTTTGGGATCTTCCACCTCACTAAACCCATTTCAACGTTTAAAGTTACGTGTATGCTCAGTATGGGGTTATTACTCGCGGAGTGGGAGAGCCCCCACAGTTACACACTGTCAGGGAAATCTGCTTTTCGCCCCTTAGACGGGCTCCATGTAAACATGAGCTTCTGTGTTACACCCTCCCCCTCCCGCAGAGTTCTGCCCAACCCCCAACAGGTCTCGGCATTGTTTTACCAAACCTGTTTATCTGCTTCGGCTGCAAGTCCTGACTGTTGCTAAGATACCTGACTGTGTGTTTGTTTATTCCGCTCCAGGTATGTAAGGGGTTTGGGTTTAGAAATACAATTGGATCGGGTGCTGGTGAGGCGGAATCTTAATGTTGATTTTGTTTCAGGACCCCCTGTCTCAAGTGTTTAAAGTTCCGTGTATGCTCAGTATGGGGTTATTACTCGTGGACTGCGAGAACACCCACAGTTAGAAACTGTCAGGGAAATCTGCCTTTCGCCCCTCAGGTGGGCTCCGTGTAAACATGAGCTTCTGCGCCTCCCCACCCCCGTAGTGTTCTGCCCAATCCCCTCAGGTGGGCTCCGTGTAAACATGAGCTTCCGTACCTCCCCTCACACCCCGGAGTGTTCTGCCCAACCCCCCCCCCTCAGATGGGCTCTGTGTTAACATGAGGTTCTGTGCCTCCCCACCCCACCTCCCCCCCCGCAGAGTGTTCTGCCCAACCCACAACAGGTCTCGGCACTGTTTGTCTGCTTCGGCTGCAAGTCCTTACTGTTGCTAGGATACCGGCCTGTGTGTTGGTTTATTCCGCCCCAGGTATGTAAGGGGTTCGAGTTTAGAAATACAATTGGATCGGGTGTTGGTGAGGCGGAATCTTAATATTGATTTTGTTTCAGGACCTCCTGTCTCAGCAAGCGAACAGTACATTAACATTAAACACGCTCCAACAGAGATTCATTCTTTACAAAGAAAACCAACTGGAACAATTAGCTCCAGATTCTTCGTGTCGTTTAGAAGAATGTTTTCAGATTTTACCGAGCGGTACAAAGCCCCACTGGGACGTGAGTGTGAGCAGACGGAGTGATTCAGGGGCAGAATGGACACAGTGGAAGTACCCCCCTTTCCGAGTGATGGCGGCTACAGTCGATGATCCTCAAGTTCATCCTGAAGTATAATTGTCATTCGACCGTACTCCGGTTTACGAGACAGCATGGTAGCGTAGTGGTGACAATGCTTTACAGTACCGGGTCCATACAGTACAGGGTTTCAGATAGGACGCTGCCTTTAATGGGTTTGTACATTCTCCCTGTGTCCGTGTGGGTTGCTCCGATCTCCTCCCACAGTCCAAAGGTGTACCGGTTGTGTTACGTACCCCGTAACTGGGTGTCTGACCAGCAAAGATAGAAGAATCCGTTGGAGTCTGGTGGTACAATAATCAAAGTGTTTATTAGTAAAATATAGAAATCAATATCAACAATGCAAATATACAGATAATACATGTTAGCAATACTAAACCTAAAAGTGTGGGTATAATAATAATCAATAATAAACAAGCTCTATCGATGTCTAGGGGATAATGAATTGTCATGTGTGAATATAAAGTTCAGTTCAGTTCATACATGCTGAGGTAGTTGTTGGTCTTAATCGTTGGAGAGAGAGAGAGAGAGAGAGAGAGAGAGCGAGCAAACAGTGACAGCTACAGTCAGTCAAACCTTCCTTTACGTTCTTGATCCGTCGCTGTGTTGTCACCATTCTGGTATGACCCCTCTATCCTTCAGCTAGACCATTCTTCTGTGGTGAACTCATCACCCAGACAAGGGTGGACACACACAGAAGCCCTCACAGGCTCTGCTATAACACTGTGAGTTAAACCGACCGTTCCTTTGTTTGGACCACGATGCCCCACACCTTCACGTGGGTTCCAACACTCAAGCAGTGCTCACTAGTGTGTCTCCTGGTGTGTCTGAGGGGTGTCTCACCAGACCTCACTTTTATCCCCACTCACGGGGTATCAGTTGTCAATCAGTTTTGAATGGCTTAGTCCATCAAACCAGCCCACTCAGGCTCTCCACTGAGGAATTTTAATGAACAGAATGGTACCAAGTTAACAGCCCTCTCTGGAGCCATAAGTCTTTCAGGAGTCATATAATATGGTGGGTCAACAAGTCTCTCTCTCCCGGTGTTATCTCTCCCTTACCTGAAGCAGATGTTCCAGTCCCAGTATGTTTTCCCTTTGTCTCTCTGTCTCTCTCATTAGCAGCGTGGTAACAGTAACAGTTTGTGATTGTCCCGGGGGGGGGGGGGGGGGGGGGGAGGAGGGAACATGGGCAACTCTGTACCCTTCTGCCCATCAGAGTTGTTCATCCTTCATAACAGTTGGTGAAGGGAGTTCCGTGACAGTCTCGAAGATATCTCCTCATCCCACAGTCTTTGGGGAACCTGGCCTTGGAACCAAGAACTGGCCATTCCATCTGTTTATGGACTTCGTTTCCACAGGTTTTTTTTAGATCTGCGGGTGATTCAACCAGGAGGAGTACCAACCTTTAAGTTCGACTGTCCATTTAGAGACATCTTGAGCCAGGAAACGTGTGTATTGTTTGATGGATCCTGAGGTTTCCGATAGATTTCACCTGATCTCTTCCCCTGAGGACAATCTCACCTGACGGTATCCAAGGTTTTCATAGTATGGCCCAGTTATGGTCCAATGGCGGTATCCTGGGCTGACTCCCAGAAGATTACCGAGTTCCCAAGACTGTAATCCCTGTTTCCGAGTCTGCCTTTGACATTCCCAGGTTTTTGACCTATGATGATCCCGGGAAATTTACCAGGACTATTCCAACGATCGTCACAAAACTGAACCTGAGGAACCCTTCTGACTTAATCTGCATTCATAAAGGGGATGGGTGGAAGGCAGCTTTTAATACCCCGACAGGTCAGAATGAATAATTATGACTAACTATCGCAGATGTGAGGTATTGTATTCCTGTACGAACTCCTGTCATGTTTAAGCAATCTAGTGAAGAGAAAGTGTAGAGAAAGGGTTGGATACAACCCAGTCCATCACAGACAAACCCGTCCACACCATTGTATACATTCCCAAGGAACACTGCCAAGAGACGCCCACTATTCAGGACATGCCCTCTTCTCGTCACTACATCTGGGAGAGGGGTACTGGGCCCTTATGGTCTGCCGCCACCAGGTTCAGGACCAGTTGTTCCCCTACAACCATCAGGCTCCTGAACCACTGTGGCTAACTTAAATCACCAACAAATCTCAACTCATTCCACAACCTACAGACTCACATTCAAGGAGTTTACACCTCAATTTCATCCTCATATATATTTTATTTGCAAATTTATTTTCCCTGTACGACTTCCCCAAAGTTGTTTCTCCATCTTTGACTCTACCTGCGTAGTGTTTATTAAATTCTGTTGTGTTTATTTTTCTTCTAAGCAGGTACAAGAAATGGAATCTGCCCATGAGGTATGTGGTAATGTATGCGGGTTTTAATAATAAATTTGTGTGGAACTGTCAAGAAAGTATGTAGGTTTGATTTATTGCTATGAGGGTGTGGATGGTGATGAAGATTTCACAAGAACTGAATAATCAGCCAGATTTGCTGTAACCTGCCCCAGGGTGGAACAACATTCCGATCAATATCGAACACTGAATAATGCAGTCCAGAAACATATCATTAAAGTATCATTTAATACCCCACGAAACTAACGCCATCGGCTGATACAATATCCTCACTTGTCCATTCCCGGCTCATTCAAACACCTAATAAAAAGGGATTTTTTTCGCTTCTGTCATACTTGCCTCGAGTATTAACCCTGGAAGGGCATTTCATGTACCCACCAAAATATGTGAACAAAAACTTGCCGGGCATATTTCCATTCAAATTAACTCCCCTCAGTGTAAATACATGCCTGCTGGTCTGTGATATTTCAGTCCTGGGACAACTACGCCAGTTGTCTATTCTATAACTCTGTGATCATACAAAGATTTGTTAAATCTCCCTTCAGCCTCCACAACCCCAGAGAAAATAACATATTTGGCCAAACTCTGTTTATAATCAATGTCAGATCTCAACGTGCTACAAATGCCTATTCACCTACTCACATACCAATATTCAAGGTCAGAAACAGCATCCCCCAGGAGAGGTGACCCTTCACCTGTGAGATTGATGGCGACAGGGTCTCTTTCCAGTCTCCTCTGCAGTGATTAGACCTGATACCTACTGGGAATATTTTTGTTCAGTAATTTTGCTATATTCATCATGGCACATGATTCCAGGTTCATGGGGATGATTAAGGGATATACGTATGAGGAGCGTTTGGCAGCTTTGGGCTTGTGCCCACTGGAATTTAGAAGAATTCAGGGTATCTCACTGAAACGTACTGAATGTTGAAACGTGGTGGATGCGGAGAGATGTTTCCTGTGGTGGGGGTATCCTGAACTAAAGGGCTGAGCTTCAAAATTGAGGGGAGACTGTTTAGAACAGAGGGAAGGAAGATTTGTTTATTTTTAGTCAAAGTAACGAATCTGTGGAATGTGGTGGAGATCAAGTCCATAGGTACATTTCAAGCAGAAATTGATATTTCCAGACTAGTCAGGATCTCAAAGGATATGACAAGCAAGCAGGTGTATTTTAGTTGATTGGGATTTGGGATCAGCCATGAAGGACTGGCGGAGCAGCCTCGATGGACTGAATGGCCTAACGCTGCTCCTATGTCATGCGGTCTGATGGACAGCATCTCCTGTTGGCCACCCATTGTAATTCCACATCCCATTCCCATTCCAACATGCCTGACCATGGACTACCCTTCTGCCACGATGACCCTACTCCCCGGTTGGAGGAGCAACATCATACTCCAGCTACGTACATTACAGCATAAATATTGATTTCCCCAACTTACAGAAAATTCTCCCCTCCTCCAGTTTGGCTTTCCTTTCGCCTCCTGTCTTCTCCTCACATCTCCAGCACCTTCCTCAGATACCTCTCCTCCTTATGGTTCAGCAATTGTCCACACTCCTCTCCTCTCAGATTCCTTCTTCAGATGTTTATCTCTTCTCCCTATCACCTCCCACCTTCTTACTTCATTTCTCTTCCTTCACCCACTTATCTATTACCTGTCTGCTTGCATTCCTTCCCCTCCCAAACCATCCTCATTCTCCCTTCCGCCACCTTCCTTTCCAGTCCGCAAGAAGGGTCTCGACCTGAACTGTAGACTTATCATTCATCTCCATAGATGCTGCCTGATCTGCTACGATTCCCCATTCCCATTAAAACATGCCTGCCCATGGTCTCCCCAGTTGGAAGAGAAACATCATACTCCGGCTGACAAGTCTCCAACCTTCCAGCATGAACATTAACTCATTATTCATCTCTATAGATGGTGCCTGATCTGATGAGTTCCTTCAGCATTTTGTGTGCATTTGACCTTTATAAAATCAGAAAGAACAATTGTTCTGCTCAGATCCCTGCAGAACAACACATGTCCCTGACCTCTAGGCAAAATACCCTTTATATGCACCCTCCCTCTGCCTTCTATAAATTAATTCTGGGAAACAAGCCAATTCTTATCCACACAGCATTGTCTCCCTGCATCCCATGCCTCCTGACTCTCTGAATACACCCATCCACTGCTCTAACTTCAATACACTTTGTCACATCCTCAAAAATTCAACATTAGAGATGGTAGATTAAGGGTAAAATGTGAAAAATTTAAAGGAACTTTTTCACATGGGTGTGTTGTGTGTGGAATGTGCTGCCAGTGGAAGATCAATTTCAACATTGATGAGAGGTTTGGATGACTACATGTGTAGCAGGGGTATTGGCCAGTACAGGTCGGTGGGACCAGGCAAAATAATAGTTCAGTAAGGACTAGATGGGATGAATGGCCTTTTTGTGCTGTAGTGCTCAAATAGGTAGTATTAGAGTAATTTCAAATTGTAAGTAACAGTAATTGTAATTGTAAGTTGGAACAGTGACGACACCCAAGTTTCAGGAACTTCACTAATGATGTTATGGTGTACACCATTTGTTGTCATAGAGAATTTGTTGCACTTTTAGACCTGTGCATAAACATTTTATTCAATCATCAGGACCTAGACTATTATTTCATGAATTATTTCTGTTATCAAAATTGAGCTCTACTTGTAATTTTGTCAAATGGGAATGTAAAAGCTGTACCAACTTCATGCTCAGGTACATCAGCTTTCCCTGTTGTCCGGCTGTGCTAAGGTCTGCATGAGGGACCTTTAAGCTTCCTGTTTTCTACCAACACCATTCCTTACAGTGTCAGCAATTCCAGTTCCCCTCGCCTGTACCTCAAGTAAAGTCGGTTAGATAATTCATTTCCAGAATCAATTAGATCACTAGACCATAAGACACAGGAGCAGAATTAGGTCATTTGCTCCATCACCTCTGCTCAGCCATTCCATCATGGCTGATTTATTAGCCCTCTCAGCCACATCCTCCTGCCTTCTCCCCATAATGTTCACACATTGACCAATCCAGAAACGATCAACCTTTGCCTTAAATACACCGAGTGATGAGGCCTCCGGCGCCGCCTGTAAAATGAAATTTTATAGGTTCACCACACTCTTCATAAATTCCTCCCCATTTTCATTCAAAGGGAATGTCCCTCTATTCTGAACCCGTATCCTCTGGTCCTAGGCTGCAACACTGCAAACGTCCACTCTACATCGACTTTAGGCCATTTTAATATTCAGTAGGTTTCAATTAGCACCCCTCATTCTTCTGAATTCCAGTGAATACAGGCCCAGTGTGCTCAGACACTCTTCATATAAGTCCTTCATTTCTGAATCAGTATTGTTAACCTTTATTGAACCCTCTCCAATGTTTCCTGTATTAGCGGTTTAAAACTACCTACAATTGTGCACTGATTCCTACCTTACTAATTATCTAATTTCTTCTGCTATAACCCTATTTCCCCAACACGACTTGCACCCCACGCCCCCTTCCTGCCCTCGTATTATCTGCAAACTTGGCCACCAATCCATCGCTCAAATCGTTGAGATGCAATATGAAAATAAACGACCCCAACACAGACCCATGTGGCAGCGAACCAGGAAGGGCTCCCACTATTCCCACTCTTTGTCTGCTGCCAGTCAGCCAATACTTTATCCATGCTGGTATCGTTCCTGTAATACCCTGCACTCTTACCTTGTTTAGCAGCCTCACCTTGTCAAATCCCTTCTGAGAACCCAAATTCACAACATCCACAGATACTACTTTGTCCATCTTGCTTGTTATTGGCTCAACGAATTCCAATAGATAAGCCAGGCAGGAATTTACCTTACTCAAACTGTGCGGCTATTGGCCTATTTTATAATGGGCCTCCAAGTACCCCGAAACCTTTTCCATAATAATCGACTCCAACACCTTCCCAACCACTGAGCTCAGGCTATCGGCTAAATCGCTTCTTGAAGAGTGGAGTGATATTTGCAATTATAGACTTTCAGACTGTTGATCAACTCCCAACTCCCTTTGCACATCTGATTCATCAATTTGTTCCATGTTCTGATATTCAGGGACAGCCTACAGTCATGTTTACTTCAGGAACCTGGTGAAGAGAATGTGATGGACAGAGGCCAGTCCATCACAGGCAAACCTCTCCACACCATTGAATACATTCAGAATGACCACTGCCTCAAGAAAGCAGCATCCATCATCAAGAACGCCCAGCATTCAGAATATGCCCTCTTATCACCACTACATATGGAGACCTTTCGGTCTGACACCACCAGGTTCAGGACCAGTCGTTATCTTACAGCCGTCAGACTCCTGAAGCAGTGTGGATAATTTAAATCACCAACAAATCTCAACTGATTCCACAACCTACAGACTCACTTTCACAGTCTACAACTCGGTGTAGTCTTCTTATTTTTATTTGCATCTTTTATTTTCCCTGCACATTGATTGTTTTGTCCGTCTCTGTCTCTTCCTGCATCGTTTTTCATACATTCCATGAGCTTTGATTTTTTTTGTGCAGAATCCTCCAATATCTTCACATTCAGAAGTGTAGGAATCTGCCGCGGGAGAAGGAGGGTTAATGTAGAGCTGGCTCGTCTACAGTGAGGGATGTTTACATTCCAGCAGCCTTTCCCCGACCGCTCCAAGTGATTCAGCACGCAGCTAAAACTAAAGAATAATTTTATATGCACCCACTCGAAAAACTGCCACGTCTGTCCATTCAGGATGAGGCCCGGACTGACACAAAATTCTCAGTGTTCCCTACCTAGACTTTTAGAGACCTGCAACGTAGTTCAGCCCCGACTAATGAAGGCCAGAATACCATCCGCTTTCTTCAACCCCCTACCAGCTTCGTTATAAGAATGTGATGATGCGTGCAGGGGGAAAATACCACGCTAGGTTTGCCGATCTCCTAGTGGACATACTGCCTCCCTTGACCCTGCCATTTTGATTTGGACACCTCTTTATTGTCCAGATCCGCCCGCCACTTGTCTTTATTGGATTCTTCCTCCTCGTTAAATCCATTTTAAAGTTTAAAATTATCAGTGGTGGGGTTATTAGTTATGGACTGGGGAGACTGCACTGTTTCGCTCTGTCCTGAGGCTTTCTCAAGGGAATCTGCTGTTTGACCCTCAGACCGGCTCCGTTTAAAGTTCGGATTCTGTGCCTCCCCCTCCCGGAGTGTTCTGCCCAACCCCCAACAGTCCTCGACATTGTTTTACCAAACCTGTCTGTCTGCCTCGGCTGTAAGTACTGGGATACCGGCCTGTGTGTTTGTTTAGGTCGCTAAAATTTAATAAGGGGTTCTGGTTTAGAAATACAATTGTTGTTGAGGTGGCATTTTAACATTGATTATGGCTCAGTACCCACTGTACATGACATGAACAGTGCATTAACATTAAACACGCTCCAACAGAGATTCATTCTTTATAAACAAAAACAACTAAAAACAATTTGCTCCGGATCCGTTTGTCGTCCAGAAGAAGCTTTTCCGATTTTACCGAGCGGTACAAAATCCCACTGGGACGTGAGTGTGAGTAGACGGAGTTATTCAGGTGCAGAAAGAGACAACGTGGAAATACCCCCCTGTCCGATTGATAGCGGGTACTGTCAATAATCCTCAAGTTCATTTTGAAGTATAATTGTAATCCGGCCGTACTGCTGTGTACAGGACGGGACGGTAGCGTGGTGATTCGCACAGTGCTTTACAGTACAGGTGATCATAGTGACTGTAAAGAGTTTGTATTTTCTCCCCGACACCGTGTGGGTTTCCACCCACAGTCCAGAGACCTATTGGTTGTTGGATGGAGTTCCGTGACGGTCCCTAAGATCCCACATCCCTGGCCATTTAGAGACTCCAGACCGACAGGTATTTTTTTACGATCTGCAGTTGACCCGACCAGTAGGAGTACCAGTCTCTGAGTTAGACCATCACCTGAGTACCAGCGCTCTTGACGGGAGACCACGTTTGTCACGTCTCTGAGGTCCTGACAGATTTCACTTTATCTATTCCCCTGGGGTCCGCTTCTGCTGAGGGTTTCTGTGGTTTTCAGAGCATGGCCCCGTTATGGTCCTGGGAAACTTCCTGGGATCATCATAGGTCAGAAACATGGGAATGGCTCTATCCTGGGCCGACTCCCAGAAGCTCACGGAGTTCCCGAGACTGTAACCCGTTTCCGTTCCTGCCTCTGACATTCACGAGTTTTCGACCTACGACGATCCCAAGAGGTTTCCCAGGAGTATTCCGACCTCCTCGGGATTTCCAGTAAACAGATTGCAAACGCACACACCGCCCCATCGGCGCTATGTTTGTGTCATGAAGTTATTTTAGGGACCTGCCCAGCACATGGAAGACCCCTTCTCTCCCTCAGGACCCGAAATGCTGGTCAAGGACAAGTATATTCAAAAGGCTCTTTCCGCGGGGTTTTTCAGATCCTGCACTTCCCTAGCGGGAGCAGGGTTCTTTGTGTGATCAGAAAGACGGGCGTCTGACACCTTGCATCGATTATAGTGGCTTTAACAAAATAACAGTGTGAATCACTCCCACCTGTCAATAATTACCACAGTGTTTCAATCACTGCAAGGGGCAACTATTCTCGTAAAACTGAACCTGAGGAATGCCTCTAACTAATGGCGGTGTACAAGATGATGAGAATCATTGATCGTGGGGTTAGTCAGAGGCTTTTTCCCCAGGGCTGAAATGGCTAGCACGAGAGGTACAGTTTTAAGCTGCTTGGAAGTAGGTACAGAGATGTCAGGGGTAAGCTTGTTTACGCAGATTGTGGTGAATGCAATGGGCAGCCGGCGGAAACAACAGGGTATATTAAGAGACCTGGATGGGTATACGTAGCTTAGGAAAATAGAGCGCTATGGGTAAGCCTAGTTTCTTCTAAGGTAGGGACTTACTCGGCACAGCTTTGTGGGGTGGAGGGCTTGAATTGAGCTGTAGGCTTTCTGTGTTTCTATGTTTGTAAAGAATGAATCTCTGTTGGAGCGTGTTTAATGTTAATGCACTGTTCACTTGCTGAGGCAGGGGGTCCTGAAACAAAATTAATATTAAGATTCCGCCACACCAGCACCCGATCCAATTGTATTTCTAAACCCGAACCCCTTACATACCTCGAGCGGAATAAACAAACACACAGGCCGGTATCCCAGCAACAGTCGGGACTTGCAGCCGAGGCAGACAAACAGGTTTGGTAAAACAATGCCGAGGACTGTTGGGGGTTGGGCAGAACACTCCGGGAGGGGGAGGCTCAGAATCCCAACTTTAAACGGAGCCCGGCTGAGGGCCGAAAAGCAGATTCCCTTGAGAAAGCCTCAAGACGGGGCAAGTCTGTGTTGTCTCTCCCAGCCCATCAGTAATAACCCCACCAGCTGAACATACGGGTAACTTAAAACTTTAAAATGGGGTTAACGAGGAGAAAGATCCCAATAAAGACACTTGGGGAACCTGGATAATGAAGACGTGGGCCATCTCAAAGTTGGGATAGTGAAGGGATACGGTGTATCCACGAGGATGTCGGCAAACCGAGAGGGATATTTTCCCCGCTGCCCACATCATCACATCCTTACAATGAAGCTGGTCGGGTGTTTAAGAACACCCGGGACATTAATCTCAAGGGCCATGTTGAGCTCTCTGAAAGTCGTTAGACGACACTGAGAGTTTTGTGCCATTTCTGGTCTCCTCCTGATAGGAAAGTCGCGGAGGTTTTAGAGAGGGAGAGTAGGAAATTTACCCAGGGCATTGTTTTGTTTCAGCCAGTATGCGGGTGTACGGCTGAATCACGGCAAACTGGAACTGGAACTTGAAATGGTCGGGGAAAGGCTGCTGGAATGTAAACATCCCTCACCGTAGACGAGCCAGTTCTACATTAACCCTCCATCTCCCTCGGCAGATTCCAACACTCCTGAATGTGAGGACGTTGGAGGATTCCCTCAAAGCAGCTGCACCAGTTGATAGACCGAGAGGCCATGGTAGAAAGGATCACAATGGGAACATTAGGCACATCGAGTCTGCCTGCTATCCCACCATGACTGATTTCTTCTTCTGTGCAAATTCTGTTTGATTTCTGATCCTCAGGGTTCTTCCGGGGCCGTGTCCGTATAGTGACGCAGTGGACAGAAGCTTCTGGAATGATGAGCTGGATTGTTACCTGTGAGACTGGCCACACTGAGGGTGGAGGACTGGTCATCAGCAGACATCCTACCATCGTGATGTAGGAACCACCAGCCATATTTAAATGACAAAAAAAAGCAAATTTTAAACAAACAAATAAAAATAGCCAAATCACACCGGGTCACTGATTCTTGTCCGCTTTACCCTGGGCAACGCAGCGTGAGGAGAGAAATGCGGGACACACCGTTAAAGAGTTGTTTCTGACCGTGAACATAGAATTATAGAACCAAATACAGGCCATTCATCCCACCTATCAAACGCCAAACTACCGTGCTGCCTCGACCCATGGACCGTATGCGTCTCTCCCCAAATCCCAGCCCTCATTACCTGTGCAGATCACTCTTAAATGTGGAAACCGAAGCCGCATCCACCACTTGCGCTGGCAGCCCGTTCCACACTCTCACCCCCTGAGTGAATGTTCCCACCTCACCTTCCCCTTCGGCACTTCAATGAGAAAACGTCAGAAATAGCCTCTCACATTTTTGCAAGAGCGACCAGTCCCATTTATTGGGCACCAGGACACACCATCTTTAATTACCTACAAAGTTTATTGAAGACTGCACCCAAACTAGACCATGATGCACCCCACAATGTAGTTACAATCCTGTTACAAAATATACAGAATTATCTATCTGTCTCCAGTATACAAACAACATATACACATTTACACATCCCAATCACGAGAGGCGTTGAATATTCCACCGTGTATGTTGGGAAAGGCATCACAAAGCCAACCCGAGCGTATCAACCCGGTTCAAAACACTTTATTAAATATAACGGGGAAGACATTGAAGTGCCTACAGTCAGCCGAACGACAAAAGAACGACAAGACAATATTTGCATGTGTAAGGAGTGTGTTTATCGAGTGCTGCCCGTCACAAGCCGAATGGCCGAATCCTGCTCCTGTATCTTATGGTCTCCCATCGTCGTGGAGCCTCAAATCCGGCTGCACAAGTTCATAGACCAAAGGGCGATGAGATAAAGGAGCAAAATTAGAACATTCGGCCCTTCCCGTCTGCCTGCCATCCCATCATGACTGATTTTTTTCTCCTGTGGAAACTCTGTTTAATTTGTGATTAAACAGTTCTTCCAGGAGTTAAAAATAACTAGTGAGCTTAATTTCAAAATTCCAGTTTATCTTAGAGTACAGACAAACAAACAAACTCAGCAAACTAAACAAAGAGCTGAGAACGAAGGGTAAGGCAAAAAAACAGCACTTCTGAGAAACCTATCACTTCTATAATAAGATAAAGGAACTTACTTCGACAATGATGAATTAATTCATAGGCTAATAAATTCTTCTCCTGCTTCCAGCCGGGTACAGGTGTCAACTTTAACCGATGTGTCCATTACAAACTCTGCCATCTTCATCGGGGATGATGCCTGGGCATGTCTAGTCCAGTGGTATATATATTTCCGTCAGCAGCCCCGATTAGATATGCCCAGGCGTCATCCCTGACGAAGATGCAGAGTTTGGTGTTGACATGTGGATTGAAATATACACCTGTACCCGGTTGGAAGCCTGAGAAGAGTTTAAACGTCATCAACACCGGGAAATCACTGGGTCCTTTATTTTAAATTAATACGCTGCACAATTTCAGTAAATGCAGCACATGTGTAATGTGCTCATCATTAAACAACGAAAAGTGAGAAAGGTGTTGAGAGGCCACAGCACAGGATCGGAAAATGCTGCAGAAAGTTGTAAACTCAGCCAGCTCCTTCATGGGCACTGGACTCCACAGCATCCAGGACACATTCAAAAGATGATGCCACAAAAAGGTGGCATCTATCACTAAGGACCCTCATCACCCAAGACATGCCTTCCTCTAATTGCTACCATCAAGGAGGACGTACAGGGTCCTAAAGAGCCACTCACTGTTTCAGGTACAGCTTTTTTTCCCTCTGCTATAAGATTTCTGAATGGACAATGAGCCCATGAACAGTTGCTCAGTATTTTTCCTCTCTGTTACACTACTTTTTAAATATAATGTTGTACGTACTTTTTGTAATTTATACTTTTCATTACTATGTATTGCAATGTACTGCTATCACAAAACAACAAATTTCACCACATATGCGTGTGATATTAAACCTGATTCTGATACACAAACACACACAGCTGGGCTCAGACATACAACACTCCCACATTCCTTCCTTTGTGACACCCTGCTTGCTCCGTGGCCCCCGGTATGAAGCTCAAACTGTTGCAACACCTGCCCTTTAAATTCATGGCTGAGGCTGTGTTGTGTCTGTTCACTGTTTGAGTTCGATACTAAATGAAGAGCATTGAATGGGAAGGAAGGTTTGAATAGAAGAATAAAGATCTCCACTGAAGGTATATGGGGTCCTGGTGAGAGCGTACATGGAACAATGTGCACAGGTCTGGTCTCTCTCCCAAAGTCAGTCTGCAGAATGAAGGGAATGAAGAGAAGGTTTCCCAGATTGATTTGGGGGGAGGGAAGGATGAGGAGGTGCCCTTAGAGAGATTATATGGACAGGGTAGCGGTAGGTATGATGTTTCCCGGCTGTGGTTTGGAACCAGGGATCCAGACTCAAGATCAGAGGTCAGCTCAGCAGGACAGAGATGAGGAGAAAGTTTCTCACCCAGAGTGCGGCAAATATTTTTGAATTTTCCCCACAAGGTTTCTGAATTGAAAAGGCAAATTTGGTGTCTCAGCGATGTTGGGAACTTTGCATGAAAGTGGCGCTGAGGTGAAAGGTCAGGCATGATCCGAATGGCGATGCATCCTCCTGTTTCTTATTTTCTAAAGCACAAGTTTGCCTTTGCGGTGAGAGCACCTCAGATCCACCAGCAGCCGCTGCAGTTATTTCATGTTCTCGTTATTTATTTCCCGAGAAAATTTAAAAAACAAACAAACCGCTGGAGGAACTCAGCGGGTCAGGCAGCAATTGCAGCGATCTGTGGGGGGAAGTGGACAATCGACATTCCAGATGAAGGATCTCGACCAGGAAGGGCGACTGTACATTTCTCACCACAATTCTTTCAGGATCATGTTTCTTACTGCAGATTCCAGCATGTGCAGTGTCTTGGGCCTCTCTTTTCAGAACTTCTCCCTTTCAGTCCTGCCTCAGACTGAACCAGGCTCTTCTCTCTGGCTTCATTTCTGTTCTGCTTCTTCTTCAGCCCACCACGCCTACGGGTCGCCAACAGCAGCTCGCCAGAGACCCCAATCCAGGGCCTGGGTTGATCGGCCCTGTGGCTTCTTTTGTCACCACACGACCTCAATCGTCTTCCAGGGGATGGTCCGTCTGATCCCAGGGATGGTCCTTCTGATCCCAGGGATGGTCCGTCTGATCCCGGGGATGGTCGTTCTGATCCCAGGGGATGGTCCGTCTGATCCCGGGGATGGTCCGTCTGATCCCGGGGATGGTCTGTCTGATCTCGGGGATGGTCGTTCTGATCCCAGGGGATGGTCCTTCTGATCCCAGGGATGGTCCGTCTGGTCCGAGGGACGGTCCTTCTGATCCCAGGGACGGTCCGTCTGGTCCGAGGGACGGTCCTTCTGATTTCAGGGATGGTCCTTCTGATTCCAGGGATGAGTCCTTTGGAGATTCAGTCGACGTTTCTGTTGCACTTTTTTTTTCTCACAAGCCCAACCCGCCTGCTTTCACAGCCGGGCTTAGGCAGTCCAGGGCCACGTTTTCTTTGCAGTTCCCACCTATTTAACATTTTTCTGATCCCACCCTGATATGGAAATAGCCAAACTTTTCCCCAATGAACACATCCAGCAAAACCACGGTCAGTGTCCGACACTGCAGCGTGCAGGGGATCAGCAGCTCCCCGAAAGTGAAAGCATTCTGAATCAGGAAGTGCCGGGAGTTAACATGGCTTCGAAAGGAGAGACCGAGAGTTGGACCGAGGAGGTAATTTGTCCCATCTGCCTGGATTTCTTCACCGATCCGGTTATACTGGAGTGTGGACACAACTTCTGTCGCTCTTGTATCACAAGTATTGGGAAAGGGAGGAGAGAAACTCCTGCCCGGACTGTAGAGAGGTGTTTGCTGACCGCACCCTCAGGGTGAATCGGGCCTTAGCAAATCTGGCTGAAAAAGCTCGAAATCTAAACCTGAATCCGAAAGGGAAGGAAAGTAAACGTCACTGTGAGGAACATGAGGAAGAACTGAAGCTGTTTTGTGAAACGGACAAGACATTGATCTGTCTGATCTGTAGAGACGCGCAGGAACACAGAGAGCACCACTTCATGCCGATTAAAGAAGCTGTTAAAATGTGCACGGTAAAATCAGCCTGAATTCGATACTGACCCCACCGTCAAGTGAATCTCCAAAGTCCGAACAACCGCAACACGAGCCTCTATATCCAACTTATCCTGACATCTTTCACCATCTCCAGCCAGATTCTACCACCAAACACATCTCTCCCTACACCCAGCCCACTCAGAATCCACTGTGCCCACACGGTGTACTTCAGTGGTCCCCAACCACCGGGCCGCGAGGAAACAATGCGAGTCAGTTGCACCTTTCCTCGTTCCCTGTCACAGCTACTGTTGGACTTGAACCTACGCAAGGTCATCAGTCGCCTAAACGCGCGGCCGGCGGGAAGTGCCGATGCTACTAGCCCGAAAGGTGGCTGGCGGGAATACCCAATGCTACTGGCCCCGATCTCGGACAGATGGGTGCCGCCGCTGTAATTGTTTAGCACACCGAATTTTCTTGGGGAATCCGGTGCTAAAATATTCACAGACAACCTAATTCGGGCTGAAGGTTTCGCAAGTATCAGAGCAGCTACCGCGCTATGATCTGCTGAAACAAACTTTTGTCTGTCGATAGATCCTACAAAGGGCGCAGGCGCGGGCCTCTCGGTCGGTCGCTCTGTCCAGACTGCGGCCGCCGCGGCCCTGGCACGGGGACCTCCGGCCCCGACCTTGTCCTCTCAACCCACCCATGACCAGCCACACCTGCCCAAGGCGTCTGGCGGCGGACCAGCCGAGAATGGAGTTCGGGCCTGGAGGCTGTCTAATGCGGCAGTGAAGCCCTCTAAACTGCTTCGGCACCCTGCACACATGAGAAATCTGCGGATGCTGGTAATCCGAGCTACACAGGTCCTGGTGAAGGTCTTGCCTGGTCTCCTGTCTGGAGAGAGTTGATGTCTGGGGGATGTGGGTGGGTCGAGGACCAGATGGCACAGTCTCAGACTGGAGGATGAAAATCTGCGGATGCTGGTAATCCAAGCTACACAGGTCCTGATGAAGGTCTTGCCTGGTCTCCTGTCTGGAGAGAGTTGATGTCTGGGGGATGTGGGTGGGTCGAGGACCAGATGGCACAGCCTCCGACTGGAGGATGCTCATTTAGAACAGAGTCGAGGAGGAATTCCTTTCGCCAGAGAATAGAGGACAAATAATTGAGTATATTTAATGTAGATTAACACGCACAAAATGCTGGAGGAACTCAGCAGGACAGGAAGCATCTATGGAAAAGAGTAGACAGTCGACGGCTTGGGCTGAAACCCTTCATCTGGACCTGTATTGCTTAAGGATCTGTGCATTTCCATCCCGTGTCCTAATGAGGGGTTGTGGGTGATTGGGTTGTGGGAAAGGGGACAAAGGAAAACTTATCCCCCATCTTTGTTCCCCTCGAACTTCTTGTTACGTCTACACACACAGTTCACTCACAGGCTTTCCACCCCTCGCCCACCTGGTTCTGGTTCAATCCCCCGTTCATCTCTCCCCTACTGGTTCCCATTATCACCTTCTTTACTATCTTGAACCTTCAACTTCCCACTTCACACTCAATGAATGTGAACATTGAATGAAGGGCCTGTTCCTGTGCTGTACTGTTCTGTGTTCTCTGTTCCCTGTTTAGAAGAATGGGAGCAGATCTCAGGGAAATACAAAATTCTCTCAGGGATCAACAGGCGGGATACAGGGAGGATGTTTCCCCTGTCTGAGGAGTTAAAGGTCAGGGGTCACTGTCCATTTGGAATTATCAGCATGGCGTTGCGTACAGCATAGAAATGTTCCCTTTGACCCATCACCTCCGTGCTGACCTATTTACCATCTACATTCATCCCATTGGCCAACATTAGGTCAGTCTCTCTCATGCCTTGCCTGTTGAAGTGTCTGTCCAAGTGTCTTAAACACAGAGGACTGGAGGCCTGTGACCTGCAGAGGTCGGTGCTGGGGACGGGTTGTTTGTCATTCATGTTAATGATTTGTATCAGAACGTTGCTGACACAGTTAGTAGGTTTGTGGGTGACACTAAAATTCATGGTATAGTACACCGGGCTCTTGATCAGCTGTAGAGTTGGGTACAGTGACAATGTTTTAAAATACATCTTGCCAGGGACGTGGATAACAAAGGTGGAAAGGAATAATGGGCAAATGGGACCAGCTCATTAAAGCAAGCTGGTCGGCACAAACAAGTTGGGCCGAAGAGCCTCTGCGACCTGTTTAAATCCATTCACTCACCCCCTTCCCATCTTAATCCACCCTTTTCCCACACTCATTTCTGCTGTCTCTCTCCCCTATTCATTTCTGCTCTTGAGGGAAGATGTCGACCTGAAACGTGGACTGTCCATCTCTCTCCACACATGCTGCCTGACGCGCTCGGTTCCTCCAGGATTTTGTGTCTGTTTGATCAGGAAATCTCTGCTCTCCATCCAGCAGAAAGATATTGGAGAGATATTAGTTGCCCACATGCTTCCCTGGGAAAGGTTGCCGATCGGCAACCCGACTGCGCCGAAGGCCCACGGGCTTTCCACTGGTCCTGGGGACACTTTGCCCGAGTATTCCCCCAATCTCTGGGGCAGTGCTGCCTGAGTCTCTCCCCGATCCCCGGGGACGCGCTGCCTGAGTCTCTCCCCGATCCCCGGGGACGCGCTGCCCGAGTCTCCCCCCGATCCCCGGGGACTCTCTAATTCTCTGCTTCTCCCCCCAGTCTCTGTCACCCTGGATGTGGAAATGGCGAATCCGGATCTCGAGGTGTCTGAGGATCGGAAGAGTGTGAGATGTACCCGGACCCGGAGAGAGCTCCCTGACACCGGGAAGAGATTCACAAATCAGGGTTGTGTGCTGGGAGACATGACTGGGAGGTGGAGGTGACGGGGAATCGGGACTGTTATTTAGGAGTCACCGCAGGGTCGTTGGAGGGGAAGAGAGGAGTCGGACTGAGTCCGGAGACAGGATTCAGGGTCATTGGGCGGTATTATGACGTGTTACTTCGGAATAATAACATGATGAAGGTTTGTATCTCCCCCGAGACCCGTCTCGCTGCCGGTCCCATCCCCGGGAGGGTGGGAGTTTATCTCAGTTACGAGTCCGGGACAGTTTCATTTTACAACGCGGAAACCAAGTCCCATCTCCACACCTTCACTGGGAATAAATTCACACGGAAACTTTATCCTTTCTTCGCGACTGGGGATGGAAACCAGTGGCTGAGGATCTGCTCCGGTTCCGCTCCAGGTCTGTAAATGGGTTGGGTCCTGGGACTGGCGTCAGGAGTAAGATCACTGTAAATGTAAATATGCAGAGAGTGAAATAATCATGAGATGAGAATTATCGATCCATTAATTTTAACTCGTTCACCGCATCCAACAACAGAATAGAATAGGGTCCTGAGCTCCCCCGGGTGCTACAGTCCACACGAACTGAAACAGGTTAAATGGGACAAGTGGGGGTGGAGCTGACTGGAAAAGACAGTGAAGATTGTTCATTGTTCATCTGCCATTTCTTTGTCCCCCATTACTACTTCACCAGCATCATTTTCCAGTGGTCTAGTATCAACTCTCATCTCCCTTTCACGCTTCATGTAACTGAAAACTAAACTTTTAGTATCCTGATTTATATTGTTGGCTAGTTTGCCCTCATATTTCGTCTTGACCATTCTTATGGCTTTTTTCATTGCCTTTTGTTGGATTTTAAGAGCATCCCAATAATCCAATATCCCACTCACCTTTGCTACCTTATATATCATTTCCTTAGGCTTAACACAGTCCTTAACTTCCCTTGTCAGCGACGGATTCCTACCCCCGCCATTGGAGAACTTCTTCGGTGGGACATGTCTCTCCTGCTGTTCCCACATCCGTCAGCCACCTCTGTTAAGCCGTCATCCCCAGAGTAACGTCCCGATACAATTGGAACGTTTCCATTATTATATGCCTTTGCCTGTTCAATACTGTGAATTAATTTAAAGTCAGTACTATAACTCAATAAAGTTTTAATCTGAAAACTATCAACCCCTCAAAGATTGTACTGGAGACTGCATTTGATTTTTTTCACCTGTATCTGCTTCACACTGAAATAGTATGTGTTTAAAAGTTTCATAATGACAAAATGTACATGACAGTGATACGAAGCAAGGTTAGCAGAGCTGGGACTTTTCTCTTTGTAGCGTAGAAGAATGAGAGGGGACTTGATAGAGGTCTAGAAGATTATGAGAGGCATAGATAAGGTGGATAGTCAGTACCTGTTCCCCAGGGCACCAATAGCAAACACCAGAGGGCATAGGTACAAAATTAAGGGATGGAAGTTTAGGGGAGACATTAGGGGTAAGTTTTTTTTTTACACAGAGGGTTGTGAGTGCCTGGAATGACAGTGTGATAAGAACCCAGCCACCCAGAACTAAAAGCATTCTTCTTGTGATGTTCCCCACCACCCTTCAGCACAGGATGTTCAATCCAATTTGTTAACGTCAACTTCCACCTCTGTCCCTGGAAGGGCAATTGTCCCAGTTCAACCAGTAAAGCCGAAACAGGGGACGACCTGACTTAACCACAACACAATCTTAAAGCACAAAATGAATCACACCCAAACATCATAAAGTTGAAGAGGAAGGTGATCTATAGACCACAAACATAATCAAGAACAGATCCAATTAAACAAACGAGATTGGTCATCAAATATTTTCATGTCACACCCAAGAATACTCACAGGGATAACGAAGAGTATTTAATGTTTCTTTACATTTATCAATTATTTTCTGATCAGGTGCTTCAACGTCAGCTTATTATCCGTCCACATGCCTGGAAATCTTACCACTGACACCTTTTAAGGAGTTTGACCATATCATTTCCATTAATCCTGTTTGGAAAGCACATAACTTGTGTTTTTGCTACTGAAAGCTTAAATCCCATCTAGTCGCCGACTGTTCGACCTTACTAATTGCTAAAGCATCCGATATACAGTAAAAGTGAAATTTCTACCTCTAATCCATAAACCTTCATCATCTGCACATAGTGATTTACACAATGAAAAACCTATCTCAGAGAAAAATATTATTAATTATAATATTGTTATGATCCCAGCCCCCTCCTTTGTGAGAATCGCAAGAGCACCCGTTGAGGTGGGGGGTCAGTAGACCCAGGAAGTGAGAGAGAGAGAAACGTGAAAAATTGCACGTCCCACCAGGGATACAGAATAAGATGCCAGCAACTATTGTCTCATGGAGACCACGTGAAAAGCCCTCGGGCAAGGTGGGCTGCTTGAGAGAGAGATTGCATCATCCCAACCTGATTGACACCTGCGACCCCGTGAGGAAGTATAAAGGAGAGTCTCAGGAGGACAGTCCCTTAGACGCACCCAGAAGACACGAGAGAGCGATCCTGCAGTAGCGGGATGCCATTCTGAAGGAAGCCATGTGCGTTAGATTCCGGGATTGGAATTTGTGGCTGGAATCACAGGAAACCGCTTTGAACTAACATCGGGGAGAGGGAACCAACGCTTCCCCGATTTCACGGAAGATTCATCAAGACTCGGCAAGTTCTTTCTCTTCTCCCCCGCCCAATCTCTCTCTCTCGGTCGCCCCACGCAAAACCCAGCGATTTTCAAAGGGCTGCGGCCTGCAGACTTTCAGAGTGACTTTTATATTTCCAAACGGACAATCTATTAACCCCTAGACACCAGCAGAGCTCACTTCTTAATGATGATGATTACTATACCCGCGCTTTAGATTGAATGTTGACAATGTGCACTATCTAAATGTATGTATTAACCCTACTTTTGTGTCCCTTTACGAGTAAAACGTTTGAAAATAGTGACATCAGACTTCAACGGACCTCTCTATCTCTGCTGGTAAGTTCTCCAGTTACGGGATTCATAACAGTTGGGGTTCTCGCCTCGGGATTTGACACCAAATTGGGAGGCCAGTGAATCGGGCTTGTAAATCAAAAACTTGAATCTGGTTACGCGGGTAGCCAGACGAGAAACCAGCATAGATGGACGTGGGGGAATTTATGGAAAACCCGACGGTGGGGGCGCTAGAGGCGGCCACCAAATCAGACTTGTTAAATTTGGCGAAGGGGTTGAACCTCACAGAAGTGAGGTCGTCCATGAAAAAGCGGGAGGTACGAAGGGCCATAACCCAGTATTACATTGGGAAGAAGGTGTTTGAAGCTGAGGTATTGGGAGATATCCCTGAAGAGATACCATCAAGTGGGACGGTTCAGTTAGAGGTGGAGAAATTGAAGTTGGAACATGAAATTAAGTTAAAAGAGCTGGAAGCAGCTGAGAGAGAGAGAGAGAGAGAGAGAGAGAGAGGGAAAGGCAAGAGAGAGAGAGAGGGAAAGGCAAAGGCAGCATGAAATTAACCTAAAGAAGCTAGAAGCAGAAGAGAAAGAGAAGGAATGTGCCGAGAAAGAGAAACAGAGGCAACATGACCGGGAAATTGAGAAGATGAAGAACGAAAGAAGAGATCAAGGGTTAGACCAAGCAGAGCGGTTTAATGTTAGTAGGGAGCTGAGATTGCTGCCCCCGTTCGAGGAGACAGATGTCGATAGCTATTTCTTGCTTTTTGAATAGGTGGCAGTAAATCAGAAGTGGCCAAAAGAGCAGTGGGTGGCGTTGTTACAAAGTGTGTTAAAGGGGAAGGCCCAACGAGCAGATGCGGCCTTGTCCCTAGAGGAGGGAGTAGCGGAGAATTATGATGAGGTAAAAAAGGTAATTCTCCGGACTTAGGAATTGGTACCTGAGGCCTATAGACAAAGGTTTAGAAATTTAAGGAAAGGGTGGAATCAAATGTATACCGAGCTAGCCCATGAGAAGGGGGTGCTCTTGGACCGTTGGTGCACCGCGGAAAGAGTGGGCGAGGATTATGGGCGTCTCAGGAAGTTATTTTTGATTGAGGAATTCAAAAGTTGTGTTCCGGAGGAGATCCGGGTGTATTTGAATGAGAAGCCGGATAAGTCCATTTCAGAATTTGCCAGGTTGGCGGACGAATATGCCCTAACCCACAAGACAAAGACTCCCTCGAAGAAAGGTCCCCAGAGAGACCGTGGGAATGATCGAGAAAGTCCGACGAGTGAGGCAGAGGTTCCACCGGGAGCTAGCAGTAAGGTTGAGGGGGAAAGGCAAGACGACCAGAGGGCTCCGGGTTTGACCTGTTTTAATTGTGGAAAGGAGGGGCACATTGCATCTCGATGCTTTGCTCTGAGGAAGGAGATAGGAAGAGGGAAAACCACAGTCCCTATCGGGTGTGCCGTGGTAATCAGCAAATCGACCAGAGAGCTGAGGGTCGATAAAGTACGAGAGGGCTCTGGGAGTTGTCTGTCACACGGAACCGTGTCTGTGACGCAGGGAGACAGACCAGTTTCCGTACGAATCTGGAGGGATACGGGCTCTGAATTATCCCTGGTTAGCCGTAAGGTACTAGAATTTGGTCGGGAAACGGGCATGGTAAAGGTGGAAGGAATAAATAAACGGATAGAAATGGTGCCCTTATATAAAGTGTTGTTGGATTGTGAGCTGGTGTATGGACCAGTTGAAATAGGGGTGCCCTCAGAATTCCCGAGAGATGATGTGGACATCCTGCTGGGAAAGGACTTAGCAGGGGGTAAGGTTTGGTCAGCCATGCTGCCGACCTGCCGACCGGCCGACCGGAGAGTGTGGTGGCCCCGTCCCTAGCGCCCGAGGACCATCTCGCCGGCGCGGTCACTCACAGCCTGTCGAGAGAGAGAGCTGCGAACGAGAGCAGTTTAAATCTGGCCAGTTTTGATTTGGCCGAGACGTCTTTGCCGACCCTGTGCCACGAGGATTTCGAGGGTGGTAAGACGAAGAGTAGTAAAGTGAAAGGGGGTAAGGGAGAGGAGATAGATCTGTCTTTAGCGAAGAGAAAGGTCCTAAAGGTAGGAAATAAAGATGAGAAACAGATAAAGCTGTTAAAAGGTCCAGAGTTGGACATGGATGATCTGTCTGGTTTGGCAGAATTGTTTGAAGAACTTGAGAGTTCTAAAGGTGTTCCCGATAACGAGAGGAGGGCAGTCCTAGATGGAAAGGATACCCTTGCCTCGAAGGGGTCTGCTGAAAAGGAGATTGTTTCAACTCGCAGGGTTGCGCCTTCCCCGGGTGGGAGCTGCCCAGAGAGTAACTGGGAGGATCGGGGGAAGTTAGAATGTGGAAAAGGTACGGGTGTTGAAAGCCTGGAAGAGGCCAATGTCCCGTTTGAGTGTGTCCGAGATGGGGATGCATGAGGTGCTGAACCTGGTAACGGAGCTCAGAAGAAGTCTGAGGTTTCTGATTCAGTGGAACAGGACAGTGGCCGTCCTTGTGGGTCAGATGGACTCGGTTCAGTGGGAAAAGGGTTAACCTTGGTAACCGGGGAAAGTGTGAGTTCCCCGGCGCCTGTACTTGAAGGAGTGTTCAAAGTTAATGCAGAATTTAAGAATGGGGGGGTGAGGATTGTTGGCGAAGGAAACGAAAAGTCTGTAGTTTCCAAATCGAAGGAAGAAATCTTAAACCTGGCAGATCGCTCACAGAGTGAGCCGGGGAATAGCGGGGTCCCCCACTCTATTGTTACGCCAGGATGGGGTGTGAAAAGGCTGCCTTCGAGTTCGAATCAAACACCAATAGCCTGAAGAGAACTGATAAAAGGGCCAGCCACCTGTGTAAAATCAAAGAGTTGGGTGGAAATGGTCTAAGTCTGGGGCATGGTGTTGCTAAAATAACCCCGATGAGCGGGGCGGGCGGGAGTTCACAACGCAAAACTACTCAAGTTCCCCACGGGGGGGCTCGCCGGAAAAGAGGCAACGGTTAATGGGGATGTCATTGTTAGACAGCCAGGCAGATTGAACGGGTTTGCGCCAAAGCCTGTGAATAATAAAGACAGCCCTTTGGAGAGCTGCCGGTTAAGTTAAACGACTGAAACGATTAGTATTCGCGTAAACTTTTGTAAACGCACCTAAGCTAAGGTCACACCTCCTTAGTTTTGTTGCTTAGAAAAAAAAAATTAAATAGGTGGTTATTGAATTGAAGTCTGATGTACGGTT
This sequence comes from Hypanus sabinus, assembly GCF_030144855.1. Lineage (NCBI taxonomy): Eukaryota > Metazoa > Chordata > Chondrichthyes > Myliobatiformes > Dasyatidae > Hypanus > Hypanus sabinus. The sequence goes on from NW_026778982.1 coordinate 290,544, forward strand.
CGCAATGTTAAGATACGAAAGAAAGGGACACTGTAATCGTTAACTATTTAGATACTGACTTGAATGTATAACGGTAGTATTTTGTGAAATGAAAAACTTGAGTATTGTGTTAGATTCAAAACTCCTGTAAGACGGTGGACCACTCCGTTTTAACCGCTGGTAAAACGTCTTTTTAAGAGGGGATCCCAGCCCCCTCCTTTGTGAGAATCGCAAGAGCACCCGTTGGGGGCGGGGGGGTCAGTAGACCCAGGAAGTGAGAGAGAGAAAACGTGAAAAATTGCACGTCCCACCAGGGATACAGAATAAGATGCCAGCAACTATTGTCTCATGGAGACCACGTGAAAAGCCCTCGGGCAAGGTGGGCTGCTTGAGAGAGAGATTGCATCATCCCAACCTGATTGACACCTGCGTCCCCGTGAGGAAGTATAAAGGAGAGTCTCAGGGGGACAGCCCCTTAGACGCACCCAGAAGACACGAGAGAGCGATCCCGCAGTAGCGGGATGCCATTCTGAAGGAAGCCACGTGCGTTAGATTCCGGGATTGGAATTTGTGGCTGGAATCACAGGAAACCGCTTTTAACTAACATCGGGGAGAGGGAACCAACGCTTCCCCGATTTCACGGAAGATTCATCAAGACTCGCCAAGTTCTTTCTCTTCTCCCCCGCCCAATCTCTCTCTCTCGGTCGCCCCACGCAAAACCCAGCGATTTTCAAAGGGCTGCGGCCTGCAGACTTTCAGAGTGACTTTTATATTTCCAACGGACAATCTATTAACCCCTAGACACCAGCAGAGCTCACTTCTTAATGATGATGATTACTATACCCGCGCTTTAGATTGAATGTTGACAATGTGCACTATCTAAATGTATGTATTAACCCTACTTTTGTGTCCCTTTACGAGTAAAACGTTTGAAAATAGTGACATCAGACTTCAACGGACCTCTCTATCTCTGCTGGTAAGTTCTCCAGTTACGGGATTCATAACAATATAAAATAATAAATACTGCCTGTGGGATCCCAGTCTCTATCTCATAACAACCTGAATATAACTTTCCCACCCATACCTGACACAAAACGTTCAATTAAAACAACTCAAAGTTAGATAATAGCCCCTCCATCCTCATTTCCACAATTTCATAGAAATTCTTTCCTTCCATAAATACCATCTGCCTTTTGAATAGTAAAAATACTGCTGTTACAACATCTATATTTAACTGGCTTTACTAATACCATCTTCCAAATATAAACATGAATTCAATATCATACTTGCCCATCCAGACCTTTACAAGACGTACAAATAGAAACAATCAGAAAAAATTGTACAATAGCCCTCTCATTTGCATTTCCAAAAATTAATCAAAAGTCCATCCTTCAATAAATATCATTTGCCTTTTCAATATCAAAAATATTGCTATTACAACATCTTTATTTAACTGTACTTTCCTATTATGATCTTCCAAACCCAAACTGATTCCAATGTTATTTAAGGCAGAGATTGCTAGGTATCTGAGTAGCCAGGGTATCAACGGTTATGGTGAGAAGGTGGGGGAGTGGGACTAAATGGGAGAATGGATCAGCTCATGATAAAATGGCAGAGCAGACTCGATGGGCTGAATGACTGACTTCTGCTCCTTTTTCTTACGGTCTTATTCTACCGTTCCAAATTCCCCATTGATAAAACAAGAAGTTACCTCTTCTATCGAAAATATAATTCAAACATTCGATTACCATACATTCTACAAGTTTACATTAATGAGACTTTAATGATATTGGCCTACAAGGAGGATCAGACGGGGAGATCCAGGTTTTAGAATGGGAACTACTACAACCATTTTCCATGAGAAAAGTGGATGGCCAAACCTCCAAATACGATTCAGAAAGCTAATATTTTTCAAAAGAAAATTACACACATACCTGTTGGATCAAGATTTTCGACAAGTTCATGATGCATTTTATTCCCATTCACAACACTATACTCTGCCCCTTTCCTTATAAAACTGACAACACCACCCCTCTACCAACTGACCTGTCAAGCCAAACGACAATGTAATCCTGCACAGGAATAAAACTTAAAATGTGCAGGTTTCCTGAACAGATAGAACATCGGAAGAATCTGACAAATCAGAAATAAACTGCTGAAAGTGTTGGCCATGTAAAATCAGGCTTCTTGCATTTCACTTCAATATTTCAATCCCATTACATATCTTCACAAGTAGACTGGGATGCAGAAACCCCCACAACTCAGAGCTTCATTTACAGCTTCCCACATAACACCAGTTACACCAAGATACCTTTCTGCAGCTTTCACAATAATTTTAATTTCCTCAGTAGGATGAGATCTCTGATCAGTACAATTCACCACATTGGTTATAAACTTCACAAACTTCATTTTATCCAGCAGTGAAGAATCTTTGGTGAGAGAACTGTGATGCCGGCATATATCCACTGACGTCACAGTCTGTTCTCTGAGTGGGATCACTTTATCCAGTTTACCTGCTCTGCTTGCTGTACTTGTCCTTGAACAGGCCCTTCTGCTCACTGTGTTGTTCTGAACCAATTGAACTGGTCACTTCATGCCTTACTAAACCAATCCCTTCTGCCAACACAAGGAACACATCCCTCCATTCACCTCACATCCACGTGGTACCTAATAGCCTCTATCACATCTGCCTCCACCACCACCCGATATTCACTCCAGACACCCACCACTCTGGGAATGAAAAACAAAACTTGAACCGCAAATCTTTTTTAAACATTCTGAGTCAAGTTTTTAACATCATTGTCTTTTCTAATTGTTTTTTTTTCCAACAGCAGCTATGCAGAGAAAAGACAAAATTACACTAAATCGCAAAATACCTCAATACTGCAAAAAGGTCCAATGAGGATGTGTTCCCCCTTTCTCCTGAAGTTCATGCCCACTGGCATTGGACATTTCCTCCTTAGAGAAAAAATCCCGGCTGTCCACTCTGTCTGTGTCTCTCACATTCCTGTAAACATCTGTCAGACCTCCCTCAGCCTCTGCCACTCCGGAGAAAATTCCCCGAGATTGTCCGGTCTCACTTTATCCAGGCAGCATCCTGTAAAGCCTCTTCCACTCACCATCCAAAACCTCCACAGTATTCCTGTCTTCAAATGCAATTCTCCAGATGTGGATAAACTAGAGATTTATACAACTGCAACATAACTGCCTGACAATGGAACCACTATCTGGGAGTTATGAACTCGGATTCCAAGATCCCCCTGTAGATCAACACAGTCCAATCTCGCCCCATGAATATAACAGCAACGAGATAATGCTGAGGCTTTATAAGACTCTAGTCAGGCCACACTTGGAGTATTGTCAACAGTGTTGGGCCCCACATTTCGGGAATGAAGGGGTTTAAATATGAGGAGCACTTGGCAGCTTTGACCCTGTGTTCACTGGAACTCAGAAAAATGCGGGGCATCTCATTGAAACCTACCGAATGTTGAAAGGACTGGATAAGGTGGATGTGGAGAAGGTATTTCCTGTGGTGGGGCACAGCCACAAAGTCGAGGGGCCACCTTTTCAAACAGAGGTAAGCAGCTTATTTTTTTAATTAGCCAAGTGTATTGGATCTGTGGAATGCTCTGCCACAGACTGCGGTGGAGACCGAGTGTGTGGGTATATTCAAGGTGGAAGTTGATCGTTTCCTGATCGGTCAGGGGATCAAAGGATATGGCGGGAGGTCAAATATCTGGAATTGAGTGCGATCTGGGATCAGCCATGATGGAAAGTGGCTGACTCAATGGGCTGAATGGCCTAACTCTGTTCCTATGCCTTATGGACTTATGAACAGAAGCCCCCTCAATCATGATGAATCTCCTCTGCACTCTTCCAGCACAAAACAACCTTTGTACGGAATGCTAAGCGGAACTGAATGCAACTTTTCAAGAACGTTATCATGTCAGGCAGCATCTGTTGAGGGGATTAGAGTCGATGGTTGGGACAGAACCCGTCACTTACGGCACTAACACAGGCCTTTCAGCCCAACCTTTTCATGCTGTCCTCCTGTCCATTTAAACTAATCCCTCTGCCTGTCCTTGACACAGAACACCAAAATCTACAGCACATTACAGGCTCTTCAGCCCACAATGTTGTACCGACCATGTAACCTACTCTAGAGACTGCCTAGGATTTCCCGATCATATAGCCCTCTGTGTTTCTATGCTCCATGACGCTATCTAAGAGTCTATTAAAATATCCTGTTGTATCCACCTCCACCATCGCTGCTGGCAGTGCATTCCACGCACCCACCACTCTGTGTGTAAGAAACTTACCCCTGACATTCCCTCAGTACCGACTTCTAAGCAGCTAAAACTACGTCCCCACGTGTTAGGCACTTCAAGCCTTGGAAAATGCCTCTGGCTATCCACATGGTCAAAGCCTCTCACCATCTTATACACCTCTATCAGGTCACCTCTCATCCTCCATCGCTCCAAGGAGGAAAGGCTAAGTTCACTCAGTCTATTCTCATGGCATGCTCTCCAATCCAAGAGCAACATCCTTGTAAATCTACTCCACACTCTCTATAGTATCCACATCCTTCCTTTAGTGAGGCCACCAGAACTGAACATAGGACTCCCAAGTGGGGTCCAACTAACCCCATAGCCCTGCCGTGTTGGGGTACAATTACTTATGTACAGGTTAGGAGAAATATAGCTTCAACATCACCTCACAGCTCTTGAACTCAATCCCACGGTTGAGGAAGGGCATCACACCAGACCCCTTCCTAACACTGCCAACCTCCACAGCAGCTTTGAGTGTCGTATGGACATGGACCCCAAGATCTCTCTGACCGTCCACACTGCCAAGAGTCTTACCATTAATATTATATTCCTTGTTCAAATTTGACCTGCAGAAATGAACCTCTTCATCTGTGTTGAACTCCATCTGCGCTTCCCAGTTCTGCATCCGAGGCAAGGAAACAGATTGCTGAGCCTCTGGCGAAGATCATTATGTCCTCATTGTCCACGGAAATTGTACCGGAGTATTGGAGGGAGGCGAATGTTGTCCCCTTGTTCAAAAAGGGTAGTAGGGATAGTCCCAATAATTATAGACCATTGAGCCTTATATCTGTGGTGGGAAAGCTGTTGGAAAAGATTCAGAAAGATAGGATTTATTGGCATTTAAAGAATCATGGTCTGATCAGTGACAGTCAGCATGGCTTTCTGAAGGACAGATCGTGTCTAAAAAGCCTGATGGAGTTCTTTTAAGAGGTGACCAGGCATATAGATGAGGGTAGTGCAGTGGATGTGATCTACATGGATTTTAGTAATGCATTTGATTAAGTTACACGCAGTAGGCTTATTCATAAAGTCAGAAGGCATGGGAACCAGGGATGTTTGACCAGGTGGATTCAGAATTGGCTTGCCTGCAGAAAGCAGAGAGTTCTGGTGGAGGGAGTACATTTGGATTGGAGGGTTGTGACTAGTGGTATCCCACAAGGGTCAGTTCTGGGACCCCTACTTTTTGTGATTTTTATTAACGACCTGGATGTGGGGGTAGAAGAATGGATTGGCAAGTTTGCAGAAGACACAAAGATTGGTGGTGGTGTGGATAATGAAGAGGATTGTCAAAGATTGCAGAGAGACATTGATAGGATGCAGGAGTGGGCTGAGAATTGGCAGATGGAGTTCGACCCAGAGAAGTGTGAGGTGGTACACTTTGGAAGGACAAACTCCAAGGCAGAGTACAAAGTAAATGGCAGGATACTTCGCAGTGCAGCGGAGCAGAGGGATCTGGGGCTACATGTACACAGATCCCTGAAAGTTGCCTCACAGGTAGACAGAGTAGTTAAGAAATCTTATGCGTTGTTAGCTTTCATAACTCGAGGGATAGAGTTTAAGAGTCGCGAGGTAATGATGCAGCTCTATAAAACTCTGGTTGGGCCACAGGGAGTACTCTGTCCAGTTCTGGTCACCTCACTATAAGAAGGATGTGGAAGCACTGGAAAGGGTACAGAGGAGACTTACCAGAATGCTGCTTGGTTTAGAGAGTATGGATTATGATCAGAGATTAAGGGAGCTAGGGCTTTACTCTCTGGAGAGAAGGAGGATGAGAGGAGAAATGATAGAGGTATAGTTGATATTAAGGGGAATAGATAGAGTGGACAGCCAGCGCCTCTTCCCCAGGGCACCACTGCTCAATACAAGAGGACATGGCTTTAAGGTAAGGGGAGGAAATTCAAGGAGGATATTAGAGGATGATTTTATACTCAGAGAGTGGTTGGTGCGTGGAATGCACTGCCCGAGTCACTGGTGGAGGCAGATACACTGGTGAAGTTTAAGAGTCTACTAGACAGATATATGGAGGAATTTAAGCTTAGGGAGGCAGAGTTTAAGGGTCGGCACAACATTGTGGGCCGAAGGGCCTGTACTGTGTTGTATTGTTCTGTTTTCTATCTATTTCTCGCTGGAATCTCTCTTTTAGTTTAATTGTTTATTGAAGGCACGACACAGTACAGAAAACGTAATGCATTACATTTTCCTCCATTTTGCATTCATACCTTACCCCGAAACAACACCACAACGTCATCAGTGGGGCCTTCTGGGAGTTGTAGTCATTGTTCCTCGCTCGCTCCCTGTCAAAGCATGATTCGTCAGCCACCACCGACGTCACCGAAACAGACCCACCGAGGCGCGAAGGGGAATCACACACGTCCTTGTGGGCGCCGAGGCCGGCGACACCGACAGAAGCGACTCGCTGATCTCCGCCATGGCGACGGAGCGGAAGAGGAGGGGCTGGTCATGCGCCGATTTCCTCCAGCCTATCGTAGCTCAGACCTAACACTGACCCCTGCTCTCATTGGCTGTAGTACCTGTCGCTCAAATGGGAACTCAGAGGGTGATTAGTTTATGTGAACGTCAGTCAGCCTTCCTGTCTTTCTGAGTTTGGATTCGGATTTATAACGGGACAGGAAGCAAATTGGGAGAAATGTGAGTTTTTATGTGATGGTGCATCAGTCTCCGAGTTACATTATTAACAATAAAAGGGCAAAGGCCGTGGTGAGGAAGGAGGTGATTTACTGGAGGTTATATGGAGATAATATTGGAAGGGATATCAAACTTGGAATTGTTTGGGATATGATTTAGAAAATGGGGGGATTTGTGGGGATCATAATATTCCTGTGTTGATTATTGAGGGCAAAATGATTGTTACTGAAACAGGGAAGGTTGGGTTACTGGCTGGGTCATTTGATGAGATTCATAATCAGGATAATTTAAGTGAAGAAATTAAACAATATAGGGATATGTTTTTTCAGTGAATACCCTGATGTGTTGGAAGTCTGCTGCAGCAATGATAGTATCACAGATGGAGAGATTTCTTTGTATGAATTTAAGAAGTCTATTAATAATGCAGGTCAGGTGTCTCCAGGAAAGAGTGATATTTGAAATTGTAATTGTATATAATTTGCATTTGTAAAATATTAAATATTTGAATTGTGCATCCACTTTCCTCATGGAAAATGGAAATAGTAGTGCCTGAAAACCTGGTAGATCCCCATTTGATCCTTCTAGTTAAGGGCCTATATCGTGAAAGTCTCATTTATGTAAACTTATGGAATGTATGGTAATCAAGCGCTTGAGTTATATTTTGGAAAGAGTGGTGATAAAGTGTTTTATTAGAGTGGATTTTGGAAGTGTGAAATGACATTAGATTCAGTTTTAGGTTTGGAAGATGATATTCGGAAAGCACAATTAAATAAAGATGTTGTAATAGCAGTATTGAGACTGAAAAGGGAAATGATATGGAAGAAAGGACTTTTGATTAAATTAGGAGTAAGGGGGTCATTGTATTTTTTTCTGAGTTTTTTTTTGTATGGACTGTCCAAGTAACGGTCGGCATGTTTGTGTCTATGAGATAGAGAATGGAATCCCACAAGGCAGTATTTGTAGCCCTTCATTATTTAATATTATGATTAATGATATTCTCTGTGAGATGGGAAAATGGGATTCCCTGGGTAAATCACAATATACAGATGACTTAGCTTTATGGATTTGAGGTATTAACTGCAATTTACAATTAATAGATCAAACAGTGGGCAGATTGATGAGGATTGTAAGCTTTCAGTCGTTAAAACACATTACGTGGTTTACAAACAGCATTAATAGACTTGCACTTGATTTTAACTTATGGGATTAATGTCTCGAGGAAGTGTCAGTGGTAAGATTTCTCAGTATGTGGATGAATAATAAGCTGATGGGGAAGCACCTGTCAGTAAAATAATTGATAAATATAAAGGAGCTTTAAATCTCCTCAGACATCTATGTGAGTATTCTTGGGTGCAACATGAAAATCTTTGTTGACCAATTATATTTGTTTAATTTGATCTGTTCATGATTATGTCTGTGTGGCTTGTGGATCACCTTCATCTTCAAATTAAAAGTGTTTGTATGTGATACAATTACAGACTTTTAATTGTGTTCTGGTGCGGTAATGTTGTCTCCTGCTTTGGCTTTACTGATTGCAATGGGACAATTGCCCTCAAAGTAACAGAGGTTCAAGTTGATGTCAACATACTGGATTAATTTGCGGGTCAAGGAAATGATCATCCTGTTAAAGTTGTGCTAGAGGACGGTTGGGAACATCACTAGAAGAGTGTTTTTTGTTTTGGGTGGCTGGGTTCTTACCATGCTGCGAATATGGGTGTATTTGATGACACAGTATGTCCCACGGTAGCGTTCTCTGTAACCCCACATTGTTTTTTCCATTGACTTCAGGTGATTTTACTTTTTACACGATCGGATTCGGTTCTGCCTGAGAGTCTGTTGGTCATCAGTATATTAATGAAAGTTATTATCATACAGTAACCATTTTTACAGATGAATCAAAAGATAATTTAATTGGGGATGTTGGTGTGGCTGTTTTTGTGTGCCTGAATAGCAGGTAATGATAAAGAAATGACTTATAGCCATTTATCAGCATAGAAAGCAGAATTCTTTGCCAACAGTTTAGGCTTACAGTGGATGGAGGAAATTGGTCCTTATAATTTGCTCAGAATACATTTCAGTTTTGATGAGTCTTAAACAGGTCATTCTGGCAGTAGGTCAGATTGACTGTTGGAAACTTGTCAAACGGTATTTCATATATAAAGTTTGATTTATATGTCTGCACATTATGGGGCCTGCATATCACACTGTTGAGGGAAATGATGATGTTGACTGTTTAGCACCAAAAGCTGTTAAATGTTAAGCTGTGGATATAGACCTTCCACTTAGCAAATTAGAAGCTAAAGGGTTGGTAGTGTTAAGAATTAGGGGCTTATGGCAAGACGTAGGATAATGGACGTAAAGACAGACACCTTTCCAGAATACATAAACCTGTTGGGTTTATAGAAGAAGGGCTTAAAACAAGGGAAGGAATGATATTCACATGACAGAAATATCCACACTATGCTTAATTATGCCTTGTAACTAATTGGAAAACTTCATTCTGTGTCGTGTACATTTTGTCATTATGAAACCGTCGAAACACATACTATTTCAATGTGAAGCGTACAAGGCTGAAGAAAAATCAAATGCAGTCTTCAGTACAATCTTTGCGAGGGTAGATAGTTTTCAAATAAAAGCTATTAAATTATGGGACTGACTTTAAATCAATTCACAGTTTGAGCTGGAAAAGGCACGTAATAATTGTGTTAAACGTAAGGAAATAACATAAAGGGTAGCAAAGGTGAGTGGGCTGTTGGATTACTGAGATGCTCTTTTTATTTATTTATTAATTTTTTAGAAAATTACAAAGAATAAATGTAATGAAAAATTAGTAAGAAAAAGAAAAATAATATTAGTCCTCCTCCCCATCCCCACCTTAACCCTTATCTAAAGAAAGAAATAAAGAAGAAAAAGATTGCCTCAATATTGGAGGATACCCACATGCTCCATGGAGTTCAAAATAATTTTAATATTTATTCTTACTTTCCCCAATTACATTATAATTTTATCTTCAAAGGACCTATATATTTAATCCTATCTTTTGTAGGTATGGGAGCCAAATTTTGAAAAATATATCATATTCATTTCTTAGATTATATGTAATTTTTTCAAGTGGAATACAACTATATATTTCATTATTCCAATAATCCATAGTTAAATATAACTCAGATTTCCAAGTAATTGCGATAACTTTTTTAGCTACTGCCAATCAATATTTATAATTTTTTTCTGATACATATTCAATTTAATTTTCGGTATTGTCCCTTCAATATCTCCTAATAAAAATAATATTGGACTATTTGGGAGTTGAACTCCAGTACTTTGTTCCAATAAAAGTCAGATATATCGAAAATGGTTGAATTTTAAAACAAGACCAAGTAGAATGTAAAAAAGTACCAATTTCTTGATTACATCGAAAGCATTGGTCAGACATATTTGAATTTAATCTATTTATTTTCTGTGGTGTTATATATAATTGATGTAAAAATTATATTGTATTAATCTAATTTGAACATTTATTGTATTTATCATACTATCAGAACATAATCTTGACCAACTTTTTCCAACAATTTTAACATTCAAATCAGTTTCCCATTTTTGTCTTGATTTATGAATTCCAGATTCAGTCTGTTTTTGAATCAAATTGTACATACAAGATGTAATTTTTTAAATTTTTCCTTTTTGAATTAATATTTCTATTTCACTAAGTTTTGGCATCAACATTGTTTGACCCAGCTTTTCTCGTAATTGTCCTTTAATTGAAAATAAGAGAAAAGAGTGTTGTTTGATATTTTATATTTATTTTTTCATTGCTCAAACGACATCAATACAATTACATATATATTTAATCCCCTTTTGGAACCAATTATGTAAAAGTTTATTATCCATTGTAAAAGGAATAAGCCTATTTTGAATTAAAGTTTATTTTTGCTAATAAAGATTTCTTTATCTTATCGTCCATATTTACCTTATTCCATAAATCATTCAAGTGTCTTAATATAGGAGATTCTTTTTTTTTCCCGTATCAATTTGGATTCCCATTTATATGTAAAATCTTCTGGTATGTTTTCTCCTATCTTATCTAATTTTATTCTAATCCATGCCGGGTTTTTTTTTCATCAAAAAAAGATGCAATAAATCTAAGTTGAATTGCTTTATCATAATTGTTAAAATTTGGAAGTTGTAACCCTCCTAAATCAAATTTACATCTCAATTTTTCCAATGATATTCTTGACATCTTTCCTTTCCAAAGAAATTTCCTTACATATTTATTTAGCTCTTGAAAAAACTTCTGCGGTAATTGTATTGGTAAAGTTTGGAATATATATTGCAATCTATGGAATATATTCATTTTTACAGCATTAACTCTACCTATTAATGTTATTGGTAACATCATCCATTTATCAAGATCCTCTTTTATTTTTTTTTAATCATGGCAAATAATTTTGTTTATATAAATTTTTTACATCATTGTCAACTCTGATACCTAAATATTTTATCCCATTTATTGACCATCGAAATTGAGTTACTAATCGACATTGATTATAATTTCCTTTTGTAAGGGGTAAAATTTCACTTTTATTCCAATTTAATTTATACCCTGATACTTTCCCGTATTCTTCCAATTTAAAAGATAATCTTTGCAAAGATTGTAATAGGTTTGTAAAATAAATCAAAACATCATCAGCAAATAAATTAATTTTATATTCTTCTTGATTAACTCTAAAACCGCCAATATCTGAATCTGTTCTAATTAATTCAGCTAATGGTTCTTTTGCCAATACAAATAAAGCAGGTGATAACGGGCAGCCTTGTCCAGTTGACCTCGTTAAGCAAAATGGTGTTGAAATCTGAGCATTTGTAACTACTTCAGCTTGAGGATTAGTATTTAAGGTTTTAATCCATTGTATAAAAGATTTTCCTCGCTCATATTTTTCCAATACCTTAAACAAAAAAATCCCATTCCAATCTATCAAATGCTTTTTCTGCATCCAAAGCAAATGCCACACTCATTTCCTCTCTTTTTTGTGCCAGATGAATTATACTAAGTAACCAGGTTAGATTATCCATTGATTGTAATAAAATCTGTTTGATCCATATGCATTAATTTTGGTAAATATTTAGATATTCTATTAGATAAAATTTTTGTTATTATCTTATAATCTGTATTCAACAAAGAAATAGGCCTATTTGATGTTGGTTTTAGAGGATCTCTTTTTTTGGCAATACAGTTATGATCGCTGTTAAAAAAGATTGTGGGAGTTTATGCATTCTTTCCACTTGGTATATTAATTCCATAGAGGGAGGAATTAATATATCTTTAATTTTTTTTTATAAAATTCAGGAGGAAAACCATCTTCTTCTGGGGATTTGTTACTCTCAAGTGATCCTACAGCTTCTTCAACCTCTTTTAATGTAAAGGGCATATCTAATCCTTTCTGTTCTTCCAAATTAAATTTCGGAAGGGTTATTTGTGATAAAAATTTATCCATCTCAGTAATCTTATTTTGTGATTCTGATTGATATAGTTCAGTATATAAAAAAAAAATAAAGTTTCATGAATTTCCAAAGGTTTATCAGCAACCTTATTTACACTTGTTCTAATTGCATTTATTGTTTTAAAAGCCTGTTCTGTTTTCAACTGCCAAGCAAGAATTTTATGTGATCTTTCACCTAATTCGTAATATTTCTGTTTAGTTCTCATAATTACTTTTTCTGTACGATATGTACGATATTATATTGTAGTTTTTTATTAACAAGTTGTCTTTGTTTTTGTTCTGTCATATATCTTTGAGATTCTTTTTCTAACTTTATATCTTTTCCCAATTTTCCTTCTTAATTTTAGATGTATAACTTATAATCTGACCCCTTAAATATGCTTTCATCGCTTCCTATAATACAATTTTACCCTCAACTGAATGTAAATTTGTATCCAAAAAAAATTGAATCTGTTTTTTCATAAAATCACAAAAATCTTGACGTTTTAATAAAATTGTATTAAATCTCCATCTAAGCTTTATGTCTATTTGAATAAAATGAATAATCTCTTTCTCTTGGATTAATTTTCCTCCATATATCAATCAGGTTTAAATCTTTCATTAATGATAAAGTTAATTTTATTACTTTTAATTTTGTAACAACTGTAGTTGACCTTTCCAAAACTGGATCTAAACAAAAATTAAAATCTCTGCCTATTAATATTTTATCATTTGCGTCAGCCAAGTTCAAAAAATCTTCTTGTATGAATTTTGCATCATTTTCATTTGGTGCATAAATGTTCATAAAATTCCATAATTCTGAAAAAATTTGACAATGTATAATCACATATCTCCCCACAGAATCAATTATTACATTTTGTATTTTAATTGGTAAAGATTTATTAACCGAAATTGCAACTCCTCTCGATTTTGAATTAAATGAAGTTGCTATAACATTTCCAACCCAATCTCTATTTAATTTCTTATGCCTGTGAACTTACTGAACACATCCTTGCCAGAAAAAAAACTTATCCCAATCCACTCTTCCTAGATCCTTTTTCATTTCCACAAAATTGGCCGTTCTCCAATTTTACCAGAACATTAAGCTGCCAGTTCTGCCCCTCACTAATAGCAGTAATGTCGTTATCCCACGTGTCAACCCAAGCCCTAAACTCATCTGTTTTACCGACAATACTCCGTGCATTGAAATAGATGTACCTGAAAATATGTATATCATCTGCTTTTTTTTTTCATTTCTTTTTTACATGCAGTCCTCTCATGTTCCTTATCCTCCTGCACCTCACTATCTGCTCTAACACTCTGGTTCCCCTCCCTCTGCAAATCTAGATTAAATTCCCCGGAGCAGCACTGGCAAATCTACCCGCAAGAATGTTATTCCCCCCCCCACCCCCGCCCAGTTTAGGGGCAAACCGTCCCGTCGGAACAGGCCCCACCTTCCCGGGAACAAAGCCCAATTGACCAGAAACATGAAGCCCTCCCTCCTGCACCATCCCCTGAGCCACGTATTTAGCTGCACTCTCCGCACATTTATATTTACAGGGACTTTACTCCTGACGCCGGTCCCGGGACCCGACCCGTTTACAGACCCGGAGCGGAACCGGAGCAGATTCTCAGCCACTGGTTTTCATCCCAGGTCGCGAAGAAAGGATAAAGTTTCCCCGTGAATTTATTCCCAGTGAAGGTGTGGAGATGGGACTTGGTCTCCGCGTTGTAAAATGAAACTGTCCCGGACTCGTAATTGAGATAAACTCCCACCCTCCCGGGGATGGGACCGGCAGCGAGACGGGACTCGGGGGAGGGGCGACCGAACACGTCACAATCCCGATGTAACACGTCACCAAACCGCCCGATGAACCAGAATCCGGTCTCCGGACTCAGACTGACCCGTCCCTCCCTCTTCACAGACTCTGCGGCGACTCCCAGACCCCAGAACCGATTCCCCGTCACCTCCACCTCCCAGTAATGTCTCCCCGATGTGAATCCCTCCGATCCCAGCACACAAGCCCAGTTTGTGAATCTCTTCCCGGTGTCAGGGAGATTCCTCCGGGTCCGGGTCCGTCTCACACTCTTCCGATCCCCAGACACCTCGAGCTCCGGATTCGCCGTTTCCACATCCAGGGTGACAGAGACTGGGGGGAGAAGCAGAGAATTAGAGAGTCCCCGGGGATCGGGGGGGAGACTCGGACAGCGCGGCCCCGGGGATCGGGGGGGAGACTCGGACAGCGCGGCCCCGGGGATCGGGGGGAGACTCGGACAGCGGGGCCCCGGGGATCGGGGGGAGACTCGGACGGCGGGGTCCCCGGGGATCGGGGGGAGACTCGGACAGCGCGGCCCCGGGGATCGAGGGGAGACTCGGACAGCGCGGTCCCCGGGGATCGGGGGGGAGACTCGGACAGCGCGGCCCCGGGGATCGGGGGGAGAGACTCGGACAGCGGGGCCCCGGGGATCGGGGGGAGACTCGGACATCGCGACCCCGGGGATCGGGGGGAGACTCGGACAGCGCGGCCCCGGGGATCGGGGGGAGACTCGGACAGCGCGGCCCCGGGGATCGGGGGGAGACTCGGACAGCGCGGCCCCGGGGATCGGGGGGGAGACTCGGACGGCGCGGCCCCGGGGATCGGGGGGAGACTCGGACAGCGGGGCCCTGGGGATCGGGGGGAGACTCGGACAGCGGGGCCCCGGGGATCGGGGGGAGACTCGGACAGCGCGGTCCTGGGGATCGGGGGGAGACTCGGACAGCGGGACCCCGGGGATCGGGGGAGACTCGGGCAGCGCGGTCCCGGGGATCGGGGGAGACTCGGACGGCGCGGCCCCGGGGATCGGGGGGAGACCCGGGCAGCGCGGCCCCGGGGATCGGGGGGAGACTCGGACAGCGCGGCCCCGGGGATCGGGGGGAGACTCGGACAGCGCGGCCCCGGGGATCGGGGGGGAGACTCGGACGGCGCGGCCCCGGGGATCGGGGGGAGACTCGGACAGCGGGGTCCTGGGGATCGGGGGGAGACTCGGACAGCGGGACCCCGGGGATCGGGGGAGACTCGGGCAGCGCGGTCCCGGGGATCGGGGGAGACTCGGACAGCGGGGCCCCGGGGATCGGGGGAGACTCGGACACCGCGGCCTCGGGGATCGGGGGGAGACTCGGACAGCGCGGCCCCGGGGATCGGGGGGAGACTCGGACAGCGCGGCCCCGGGGATCGGGGGGAGACTCGGACAGCGCGGCCCCGGGGATCGGGGGGGAGACTCGGACAGCGCGACCCCGGGGATCGGGGGGAGACTCGGACAGCGCGGCCCCGGGGATCGGGGGGAGACTCGGACAGCGCGACCCCGGGGATCGGGGGGAGACTCGGACGGCGCGGCCCCGGGGATCGGGGGGAGACTCGGACAGCGCGGCCCCGGGGATCGGGGGGAGACTCGGACAGCGCGGCCCCGGGGATCGGGGGGAGACTCGGACAGCGCGGCCCCGGGGATCGGGGGGGGGACTCGGACAGCGCGGTCCCGTGGATCGGGGGGAGACTCGGGCAGCGCGGCCCCGGGGATCGGGGGGAGACTCGGGCAGCGCGGCCCCGGGGATCGGGGGGAGACTCGGACAGCGCGGCCCCGGGGATCGGGGGGGGGGACTCGGACAACGGGGTCCTGGGGATCGCGGGGAGACTCGGACAGTGCGGCCCCGGGGATCGCGGGGAGACTCGGACAGCGCGGCCCCGGGGATCGGGGGGAGACCCGGACAGCGCGGCCCCGGGGATCGGGGGGAAGACTCGGACAGCGCGGCCCTAGGGATCGGGGGGAGACACGGACAGAGCGGCCCCGGGGATCGGGGGGAGTCTCGGACAGCGCCGCCCCGGGGATCGGGGGGAGACTCGGACAGTGCGGCCCTGGGGATCGGGGGGAGACTCGGACAGCGCGGCCCCGGGGATCGGGGGGAGACTCGGACAGCGCGGCCCCGGGGATCGGGGGGAGACTCGGGCAGCGCGGCCCCGGGGATCGGGGGGAGACTCGGACAGCGCGGCCCCGGGGATCGGGTGGGGAGACTCGGGCAGCGCGGCCCCGGGGATCGGGGGAGACTCGGGCAGCGCGGCCCCGGGGATCGGGGGGAGACTCGGACAGCGCGGCCCCGGGGATCGGGGGGAGACCCGGACAGCGCGGTCCCGGGGATCGGGGGGAGACGCGGACGGCGCGGCCACGGGGATCGGGGGGAGACTGGGGCAGCGCGGCCCCGGGGATCGGGGGGAGACTCGGACTGCGCGGCCCCGGGGATGGGGGGTGGGGGAGACTCGGACGGCGCGGCCCCGGGGATCGGGGGGAGAAACGGACGGCGTGGCCCCGAGGATAATAAATCAGCCATTCTTCTGAACTCCGGTGAGTACAGGCCCAGAACCATCAAACACTCCTCATATGTTATCTTTTTCATTCCTGGAATTATTCTTGTGAATCATCTGCACCCCTTCCAATGCCAGCACATGATTTCCGATAGAAGGGACCCAAAACTGCTCACAGTACTCCAAGTGTGGTCTGACCAACGCCTTATAAAACCTCAGAATTACATCCTTGCTCTTGTACTCTAATCCTCTCGAAATGAAAGCAAACATTGAGTTTGCCAATCTTACCACTGACACAAACAGCAAGTTAACCTTCAGGGAATCCTGCACAAGGACACCCAAGTCCGTTTGCACCTCTGATTTTTGAATTTCGCCCTGTTTACAGAATTGTCTATGCCTTTATTCCTTCGATCAAAGTCGTACCTGCCCAAGTTTGTACCTGTCAAACTCTACCTGTACTACAAGATCCCTATTCCGTATACTGGTGCATTCAAATAAGACCATAAGACAAAGCAGCAGAAGCCGGTCATTCGGCCCTTCGAATCTGCTCCGCCATTTTATCATAAGCTGATCCATTCTCCCATTTAGTGCCACTCCCCCACCTTCTCATCATGACCTTTGATGCCCTGTCTACTCAGATACTGATCAATCTCTGCCTTAAATACACCCAATGACCTGGCCTCCACTGCCGCAACAAATTCAGATTCACCACCCTCTGGCTAAAAAAATTTCTTTGCATCTCCGTTCTGAGTGGGCGCCCTTCAATCCTTAAGTCATGCTCTCTCGTACTAGACTCCCCCACCATGGGAAACAACTTTGCCACATCCACTCTGTCCATGCCTTTTAAAATTCGACATGTTTCCATGAGGTTCCTCCTCATTCTTCTAAACTGCACGGAGTTCAGTCCAAGAGTGATCAAATGTTCCTCACATGTTAACCCTCTCATTCCCGGAATCATTCTGGTGAATCTGCTCTGAACCTTCTCCAATGTCAGAACATCCTTTCTTAAATAAGGAGCCCAAAACTGCACACAGTATTCCAAGTGAGGTCTTACCACTGCCTTATAGAGCCTCAACATCACATCCCTGCTCTTATATTTTATTCCTCTAGAAATGAATGTCAACATTGTATTCACCTTCTTCACCACCGACTCAACCTGGAGGTTAACCTTAAGGGTATCCTGCACGAGCACCCTCAAGTCCCGTTGCATCTCAGAACTTTGAATTCTCTCTCCACTTAAATAATAATCTGCCCGTTTATTTCTTCTGCCAACGTGCATGACCATACACTTTTCAAAATTGTATTTCATTTGCCACTTCTTTGACCATTCTCCAAATCTATCCAAGTCTCTCTGCAGACTCTCTGTTTCCTGGGGTGGGGGAGTTTCCACCTACCTTTGTATCATCAGCAAACTTAGCCACAAAGCCATCTTTTCCATAATCCAAATCGTTGATATACAACGTAAAAAGAAGTGGCTCTAACACGGACCCCTCTGGAGCACCACTTTTAACTGGCAGACAACCAGAATGGGATCCTTTATTCCCACTCTCTGTTTCCTGCCAATCAGCCAATGCTCTATCGACAGATGTAATTTTCCCATAATTCCATGGGCTCTTATCTTGTTTAGCAACCTCATGTGTGGCTCCTTGTCAAAGGCCTTCTGAAAATCCAAATACACAACATCCACTGCATCTCCCTTGTCCAGCCTACTTGTAATCTCAAAAGATTTCAATGGGTTTGTCAGGCAGGATTTTCCTTTAAGGCAACCATGCTGAGTTTGGCCTATCTTGTCATATGCGTCCAGGTACTCCGTAACCTCATTCTTGACAATTGACTCCCACCGATGTCAAGCTAACAGGTCTATAATTTACTTTTTGCTTCCTTGCCCCTTTCTTAAATACCAGAGTGGCATTTACAATCTTCCACTCCTCCGGAACCATGTCAGAATCTATTGACTTTTGAAAGATCATTGCTAATGCCTCTGCGATCTCCACAGCTACTTCCTTCAAAACACAAGGGTGAATTCCATCTGGTCCTGGAGATTTATCTACCCTGAGACTATCCAGCTTCCTGAGTACTTTCTCTGTCGTAATCATGACAGCGCACACTTCTCTTCCCTGACACCCTTGAGTGTCCGGTATTCTGCTGATATCTTCCTCAGTGAGGACAGATGAAAATACTCGTTCAGTTCCTCAGCCATCTCCTTATCTCCCATTACAATTTCTCCAGCATCATTTTCTATCAGTCCTATATCCACTCTCACCGGTTTTTTACTCTTTATATACTTGAAAAAGCTTTTGGTATCTTCTTTGATATTATTTGCTAGCTTTCTTTCATAGTTCATCTTTTCCCTCTTAATGGCCTTCTTAGTTTCCTTTTGTAAGCTTTTAAAAACTTTCCAATACCCTGTCTTCCCAGTAATTTTTGTTTCCTTGAATGCCCTCTCCTTTGCTTTTACTTTGGCTTTCACTTCTCTTGTCAGCCACGGTTGCATCTTTTTCCATTCGAAAATTACTTCTTTTTTGGAATATATCTGTCTTGCACCTTCCTCACTTCTCGCATAAACTCCAGCCACTGCTGCTCTACTGTCCTTCCGCTAGTGTCCCTTTCCAGTCAAATTTGGCCAGTTCCTCTCTCATGCCACTGTATTTTCCTTTACTCCACTGCAATACTGACACATCGGATTTCTGCTTCTCTTTCTCAAATTTCACAGTAAAGTCAATCATGTTACAATCACTGCCACCTAACAGTTCCTTCACCTCAATCTCTCTAATCACCACTGGGTCATTACACAATATCCAATCCAGTATCTCTGATCCCCTAGTGGGCTCAACAACAAGCTGTTCTGAAAAGTCATCTCGTAGACATTCTTCAAATTCTCTGTCTTGAGATCCAGTGTCGATCTGATTTTCCCAATCCACTCGCATGTTAAAATCTCCCACAATCATCATAACACTGCCCTTCTGGCAAGCCTTTTCTATTTCCTGTTGTAATTTGTAGTCCACAACATTGCAGCTGTTAGGAGGTTGGTAGATAACTGCCATCAGGGTCCTTTTACCCCTGCGATTTCTTAGCTCAACCCATAAAGATTCTGCACCTTCCGATCCTTTGTCACCTCTTTCCCATCCCCCTGCCAAATTAGTTTAAACCCTCCCTAACAGCTCTATTAAACATTTCTGCTATGATATTGATCCCCTTCGGGTTCAGGTGTAACCCGTCCTTTTTGAACAGTTAATACTTCCCCCTAAAGAGATCCCAATGATCCAAGAATCTGAAGCCCTGCCCCCTGCACCAGTCTCTCAGCCACACATTCATCAGCCTGATCCTACTATTCTTGCCCTCGCTAGCACGTGGCACAGGTAGCAATCCTGAGATTACTACCCTGGAGGTCCTGCTTTTCAGCTTCATTCCTAACTCCCAGAAATCTCTCTTCAGGACCTCCTCCCTTTTCCTCTCTATGTCATTGGTACCAACATGTACCAAGACAGCTGGCTGCTCGCCCTCTCCCTTCAGGATATTCTGGACCCATACCCTGGATCCCATACCCTGGCACCTGGGAGGCAGCCCACCATGCAGGTATCTCTATCAGGCTCACAGAATCTCCTGTCTGTTCCCCTGACTATGGAATCCCCTTTGACTACCGCATTCCTCTTCTCCCTCCTTCCCTCCTGCACAACAGCGCCAGGCTCAGTGCCAGAGACCCGGTCACCATAGCCGTCCCCTGTCAGGTCATCAACCTCAACAGCATCCAAAATGATATACTTGTTGCTGAGGGGGGCAGACACAGTGGTGCTCTCCACTACCCTGGCATTTCCCTTCCCTCTCCTGACAGTCACCCAGTTTTCTGACCCCTGTAGCCTAGGGATGACTACCTCCCTGTAGCTCCTGTCTATCACCTCTTCGTTTTCTCTAATAAGCAGTAGGTCATCAAGCTGCTGCTCCAGATCCCTAACACGGTCTCCGAGAAGCTGAATCTCGGTTCACCTGGTGTAGATGTGGCTATCAGGGAGGCTGGAGGTCTCCCAGGATTCCCACATCTGACACCCTGAACAAAGCACTAACCCTGCAGACATGCTACCTAGTTCTACAGGAATGAAACAAAGAAAGATAGGTCTACTCACCCACTTCCTTCCCCAGACACACGAACTTTTTAAACCGTTAGCTAATGTGCCCTGCTGTTCCCCCGTCCGTCGGGCCGATTTGCCAAGGGGAGAAAAAGAGTTGGTGCTTCGCTCTCGCCTCGTCCCGTTACCACCTAAGCCCGTTGAGCCAAAGCCCTACACTCTGCTGCCACCCACTCCGCTGCCCGCTGTATAGGGTGGTCATCTTTTTAAACTCTCCGCGCTGTCCTGCGCAGTCTCGCCGTTCTTGTACGCAAAGTTTTTTTTTTACACTGTCTTCCTTCAGAATTTAGCTCCCACGCCGCCCTTCTTGTCCCAATCTAAAAAAACACCTTCAGTCCTGTATTCATCAGCCTATTCCACACTGACCACATGAAATTCAGCAAGGCCTTTGATGTCGATGATAGACCACACTTGGAGCATTGTCTGCATTTCCGGTTCCCGAATATGGGGAGGATGTCATTACACTGGACAGGAGGCTTCAGGAGGATGTTACCAGGACTGGGGGCCTGGGTTAAAAGCAAAGAGTGAGTAAGCTTGGGCTATTCAGCTGTAGTGTAGGATGTTCAGGTATGACCCCTTATCAAAGTAAATAATTCATAAGGAGCTTAAATAAAGTTTATTTTTCCAAGAAATGGGAGTACAGAACCAGAGGCCTCAGATTGAAAGTGAGATGGGAAATCGGGTAACGTTCTCAGAGAGAGGGAGGTTGGTGAACGGAAGTTGCCCTCAGACGCTGTAGAAACAGGTAAAAATAACATATTTTAAAATAAATACACAGATGGAAAATGGTTAGAGGGATGGGGGGGCAAACACAAACAAATGGGCCATGCTCAAGAAGACATCTTAGTCTTGCAAATTGATGAAGTGGGCCGTGAGTTCAACATCCGTCAAACCCTCCCAGATCATCCTCCTGAGGAATCTCACCCCGGAGTCTGTCTGTGAAGTGTTGATGTGACGTCACGTCAGAGGGCAGCTCAGTGACACAGAACAGACAGACTGGGTAAGGACGGCAGGTTTCAATCCTAAATGGGAATTTGTGCCTATTTCTGTGGCTGTGTGTCACACTCTGATAGTGTGTGTGTGTGTGTGTGTGTGTGTGTGTGTGTGTGTGTGTGTGTGTGTGTGTGTGTTGATTGTGGTAAATATCCGTGTGGTGTGTATACACATTGAAGGAGTGTGCACATTGAAGAATTTGTATGTTACAGTGTGTCATCACATGTCTGGTGTGTGTTGACAATGAGTCACGTGATTGAGTTGTTTAAATGAATAAATGACTGTCTCTGAAGAGATTGGTTTCCAGGTTACTGAGGGAAATAACAACGTACATTGCTGAGGCTCTGACTACAATCTGCCAGTCCTTCCTGTGTGTGTGGGAGCTTTGCCAGGCCGGTTATGCTGTGTGTGCTTCTCCCGAGATGAAATCTTGACCCATGTCAATGCTTGTTGGTGTGTCCGAGCTCATTCTCACAATGCTTCAATGTAGTGGTCTGATCACCATAAGACATAGGAGCAGAATTAGGCCATTTTCCTATCGAGTCTGCTCCGCCATTCAATCATGGCTGATCCTTATTTTCCCTCCTCAGCCCCACTCCCTGGTCTTCTCCCCATAACCTTTTATGCTGTGTCCAATCTAGAATCTATCAAGCTCTGCCTTAAATACACACAAAACAAATTCCACAAATTCACCAGCTGCTGGCACAAATTTCTCCACATGTTTTAAATAGATCCCCCTCCATCGTGAGGCTATGCCCTCTTGTCCTGAACTCCACCGCCATGGGAAATATCCTTTCCACATCTACTCTGTCTAGGACTTTCAACATTCGAAAGGTTTCAATGAGATCCCCCTTCATCTTTCTAAATTCCAGCGAGTACAGATACAGAGCTACCAAACGTTCCTCAAATGATAACTCTTTCATTCCTGGAGTCATCCTTATGAAATGAACCTTCTGCAATGCCAGCACATCTTCTCTTAGATGAGGAGCCCAAAACTGTTCACAATACTCAAGGTGAGGCTTCACCAGATCCTTATAAAGCCTCAGCATCACATCCCTGCTCATGGATTGAATGCTATCTAAACCCCTTGGACTGAATGCTAACATTGGATTTGCCTTTCTCACCACTGACTCTACCTGCAAGTTAACATTTAGGGAGTTCTGCAGAATGACTGCTAAGTCCAATTTCGTCTCAGATTTTTTGATTTTCTCCCCATTTGAAAAAAAAACAATCTGCACATTATTTCTACGACCAAAGTGCAGGACCATGTATTTTCCAACATTGTATATCATTTGCCACTTTCTTTCCCATTCTCCTCATCCAAGTCCTTGGCCAGCCTAACTGTTTCCTCAATACTCCACCAATCTTCGTATCATCTGCAAAACCTGGAAACAAAGCCATGTATTCTAATACAAGAGGGTATGACTTCATGATTGAAGGACGTCCTTTTAGAACTGAGATGCGGAGAAATTACTTTAGTCAGTGTGTGGAAAATCTGTTGAATTTGTTGCGACATGTGGCTATGGAGGCCAAGGCATATTTTAGGCAGAGATGTACCGGTTCTCATTTAGCCAGGGCATCAAATGGTATGGGGTGAAAGCAGGGGAGTGTGGATGTCTGGAGGAATTGGGTCTGCCCATGACTGAAGGTTGGAGCAGACTCAATGGGCCGAATGGCCTATTTCTGCTCCTACATCTTATTGTCTATTCCATCAGCTAAATCTTGATATACAGCATAAAATAAAGGTGTCCTAACACTGACCCCTGTGGAACACGACTCACTGGCAGCCAACCAGAAAAGGATCCCTTTACTCTCATTTGCTGTTTCCTACCAATCAGCCAATGTTCTAACCATGCCTGTAACTTTCCCGTAATACCATGGCCTCTTAACCTGGTTACCACCTTCATGTGTGGCACTTTGTCAAAGGCCTTCCGAGATTCCAAATATACAACATCCACTGCATCCCCTTTATCTATCCTGCTTGTAATCTCCTCAAAGAATCCCAACAGGTTTGTCAGGCAGGATATTCCCTTAACGAAGCCATGCTGACTTGTCCTACCTTGTCCAGGGTCACCAAGTATTCTATAGCCTCAGACTTAACAACTGACTCCAATTTCTTCCCAACCACAGAGGTGAGGCAAACTGGTCAATAATTTCCTTTCTGCTGCCTTCCTCCTTACTTAAAGAGTCAAGTGACATTTGCCATTTTCCAGTCCTCTGGCACCATGCCAGGGTCCAGTGATTTTTGGAAGATCATTTGAAATGCCTCCATAAGTTCTACTGCTACCTCTGCACTAGGGTGCAGTTCATCTGGTCTGGGTGACTTATGTACCTTTAGGTAACAGTAACTGCACTCACTTCTCTTCCCTCGCACTCTTCAACACCGGGCACAGTGCTGGTGTCTTCCACGGTGAATACTGGTGCAAAATATTTGGTTTATCTGCCATCTCTTTATCCTCTGTTATTATATATCCGGCCTCATTTTCTAGCGGTCCTATATCCACTCTTATCTCTGTTTTATTTTTTTATAATACTTGAAAAACAATTTGATATTGTTTGCTAACTTATTTTACAAAGACGTGTGTAAAAAGGGCCTGAAGGATGATTGGAGACCATTGCACATTTAGATGGAGATGTACATTTAGATGTATATGAAGGATGTGAGTAATAAAGTCAATTCAATTCAAATCAATTTCTTGTTTATTTTTTCCCACCCAATCATCCTTTTAGTTCCTCTCTGTAGATATTTAAAAGCTTCCCAATCCTCTCTCTTCCAACTAATTTTTGTTTAGTTGTATGCCCTCTCTTTTGCCTTTACATTAACTTGTCAGCCACAGTTGTACTATTTTGCATTTTGAGTATTTATTTATTTTTGGAATACATCTATCCTCATTTCCCCAGAATCTGACACCATTTCTGCTCTGCTCTCATCCCTGCCAGCATTTCTTTCCAATTTGCTTTGGCCAACTCCTCTCTCAGACCACTGTAATTTCTTTCATTTCTCTGAAATACTACAATGTCAGGCGTTACTGTCTCCTTCTCAGATTTCAAGTTGAACTCAGTCATGTTGTGAGCTCTGCTTCCTAAGGTTTCTTTTAACTACTCACCTCTGGTTCAATACATAACACCCAATCCAGTAGAGCTGTTCCCCGAGTAGGCTCATCGACAAACTGCTCTGGAAAGCCATCACATTGCATTCAACAAACTCACTCTCTTGAGATCCTTTACCAACCTGTTTTTCCCAATTGACCTGCATGTTGAAATCTCCCATGATTATCAGAACATTGTCCTTTTCATCAGCCTTTTCTATTTCCAGTTGTAATTTGTGGGACACAACCCACTGACTGTTGGGAGCCTGTATATGACTAGTGTCAGTGTCATTTTTACTTTTCCCGTTCCTTACCTCAACCCACAAGGATTCAACGTCTTCCAATCCTACGTCACATCTAGCTACTGATTTACCAGCAGAGCCATACCACCCCATCAGCCTTCCTTCCTTCCTCCGATACATTGTGTAACCTTGAACATTCAGCTCCCAACTACAACCATCCTTCAGCCACGATTCTGTGATGGCCACAATATCACAACTGACAATCGGTAATAGTGCTACAAGGTCATCCACCTTATTTCTCATACTCCATGCATTGAGATATAACACATTGTGTACTGTATCTGCTACCCTTTTTAATTCTGCATCGCTAATACACTGATACTCACGTTGCTGGCTGCAATTTTCTCCTCTCATCTGTCCGCCCTATCTGACAGTCTGACTGCATGCAATCTTTGCATTTTACTATCAGTTCTATCGCTTCACTCCACTTCCAACCCCTCACCCCACCAAATTAGTTTAAACCCTCCCCGACAGCTCTATCAAACCTCTCTGTGAGAATATTGTTCTCCCTCGGGTGGAGGTGCGACCCATCCCTTTTGAGCAGGTCATTCCTCCACCAGAACAGATCCCGATGATGCAAGAACCTGAAGCCCTGTCCCCAGCACCATTTTCTCAGCCATATTTATCTGTCAAATTATCCTGTTTCTACCCTCACCAGCACGTGGCAGAGGCAGCAATCCAGAAATTACAACCTTGGGGGTACTGCTTCTGAACTTTCTACCAAGCTCTCCAAATTCTATTTTCAGGACCTCTTTGCTTTTACTTCCAATGTCATTGTCACAAATTTACAAAGATATCTGGCTCTTTTCCCTCCCTCTCTAAAATGCTGTGGACACGATCCAAGACGTTCCTGACCCTGGCAACCAGGAGGCATTCGGGTGTCCCGTTCACATCAGTAGATTCTCCCGTCTGTTCCCCTGGCGATTCAGTCCCCGATCACGACCACTCCCCTCTTCTGCCTCTAACAACAGTGAGAGATGCTGATCCGGAAGGGGGAAGACCTGTGTCAGTCAGAGTCTGCATTCACAGGGCACATGAAGGACTTGTGTATTTTCCTGACAATCCCTGTCACCACACTGATACTCATTGTTATTCCCTACAATATTATCGTCAGTATTAAATTCCCAGTTCCTCTGGTAGATCCAAACTCATGTCCTGGTGTGTTAGTGCATTTGCCTGGGATCAGGACACAGTGGTTCATCTGCCAGTCCGGTGTATTGGTTGTATTGTGACCCTGTGCTGGTGTGTCCAGGGGTCTGACATCTCCAGCTGACCATGTGACAGTGATGCCTCCCAGTCGGTGGGGTTGATGTGGAATAAACTTCAGTTCCCCTTCAGCCCAGTATTACAGACAATCTTTGCCTCAAATTGAAACTAAATTGAGCTTCATAAACAAGGGGAAATGAATGTTTGTAAGTTTTACCTCGATAAATAGCATCAAGCGTTTCTCTCAGTACTGTGTTCAACAAATAGGGGTGATCGAATTTTTCAACCGGTAGGGCTCTCATCTGTCACTGACAATTCCTGGACCTCGTCATTAATCCTGTAAATATTAAACTGCTGGTTATAAATTGCTATTTTGAACTATTTTACAAATTCATTCAGGGGTTCAGTAAAGAGCATGTCCTACCTTCTGTTCCGACGAGCTTCCTCCTGAAATAAATAAAACACAAATCTGATTAGACTTGGACTTACTGTCCACATCCAGAATTTGATCCAAATCATTACCAGGTGATGAAAATTCCCACTCCCGCAATCACTCACACACACGGACAATACAGAACCACAGGGTAACTTACAAGGAAAGTTTCTGAATGTCAGACCATTACTGAGAGGATGAAACTTATAGGGAAGACAGGACAGGCTGTGCATTTTCATCCGGATATGACGTCAGTGTGATAGGATGGAGGAATTTAAGATCAGTGATGTATGTGATTGTGTGCGGGTGGAGGAAGTACCTCAATTTATGGGGAGACTTGTGAGGTGATGTAATTCCAGATGGATTTTAACAAATTCCACAAGGAATTTATTGAGGAGGATGTGGAATTCAGTGCCACAGGAGTGGTGGAAATGGAACAGCAGAGATTGAATGTAAAAGGGAGGATGGATAAACACGTGAGGGACCAGAGATTTCAGGGCACGATTGCTGGTTGTGCTGAGTAGGTGGCAGGAGGATTGTGAAGCAGGGAAATTGAGAGGAGGAAATGGGCCAAATGGCCTGGTTATGTTTTGAACAATTGAACGTTCATTTGATTGTTATCTGTAAAAGTAAAAAGACAGTAATAGTAATAGTTTCCCTAATCTGGATATAGAAGATAAGTCTGATGTGTGTCAAATTCTTTTTTCTCACGGATTGACAGAGAGACCCTCACACCCACCGCACCAGACACACTCACAGTCTGTGAATGGAACCGGGAGTTAATGAGAGTTTTAAAGGATATTTAATACAGAATTAAGGACACAGTCAGCAGCTCTGTGTTACGATCAGAGTAAATAATTTCAGAGAAATTTGCATTCTGTCCTGGGATGTACAGAAGTTGTGGAAGTCCAGTTTTGGGACAACAACAACCCTGAATAGATGCATCAACTCTCTGGTGAGAAACAGTTTACTGCCATTTGTAAATACTGTGTGTATGAGCAATGCATCTGTCTTCTGTCTGCATTGTATTCTGCGTTACGTGTTTATGACGATAACCAGTCTGGTGAGTGGGGCCGTGGTAAAACTGAAGGGAAAAGGTTACGTATCTGTACTTTGTTCTTCACAGTTTTGAGCTGAGGACGGGCGGATGTCATTCTGTATTTGACTGCTGTGTGGCAGCTTACTTTACAATGAATTACCCTGAAGTTTCATCGCTTCAAGATTGTATTTTGCTAATGAAGGACTGAAAGCGTATCTTGGACATTTTGAAATGTCATTATTGGAGTGATGGGAGGGCGCGTCATGCAAATATAACAGCTTGTGTGAGGTCGCCAGCAGCGGCAATTGATATGTTAGAATTGGCCGCTGTGCTGTGTTTATTTCAAATATACCACTGTTCATTTAGTGCCTTTTGACAGAAACAAAGTGAAATAGAATCCCTCACCTTGAGAAATATCACACTGTCTTTTTGATCCATCTGTTCCTTTATCTTTGAGATTTCCTCCTGAATAAAACTTATATTCTCCTGAATCTCCCGAAGATTTTTCTCCATTGGGTTGAGAATCCTCTTCTCTTCTTCCCTGAGATCCCTGAGTAAGCTCTGCTCTTTCTCAGTGATAATCTGGCGCAGTTCAGCAAACTGGGATGTGACGTGGGACTGAAGGCTGTGTGACTGTTCCTGTTGAATGAAAGGTAAAGATTAATATACTGCATTGCTGTGCTCTGTTTCCTTTTGTCGTTCAGTTCGGTCTATTGGAGTCCATGCTACTTCTGAGTGCATTCCCGTCAACACCATTCCCTCACGTTTTCCTGAAACATATTCTCTCTCATTGACCCATAAACCCCCATCTGATTCCCGCATACCCTCCCCAACTTCACAGGGTTAATTGTAATCAACCATTCATCCAGCATGTCCTTGGGATGTGTTGGACTCTCTCGTGGTCACAGGGAGAGCATGCAAACTCCACACAGACAGCAGCAGAGGTCAGGATCGAACCCAGGTCACTGGAGCTGCGATACTCGGCTATTCTGCATTAAAGGGAGCAAAACTCGACAGTAATATCAGAAATACCGCTCAGGAAGTCTCACCCGAACTCCGGAAATCTTCTGTTTCTGTTGCTGCTCCTTTTCCTGGAAGTCTGATTTCTTTTTTGTGAGAGAGTCTAAGGAAGATTTTAGCTGATCCTGGAAGTCAGAGAGCGAAGAAATTAGAAACAAAGATGCATCAAATTAAACAGGTGATCAAACCCGATTATCACACAAAATGCCGGAGGAACTCAGTGAGTCAGGCAGCATCTATTCAGGGGAAATAAACAGTCGGTGTTTCAGGATGAGACCCTTCATCGGGACTGGGAAGGAATGGGACAGAAGCCAGAATAAAAAGGTTGGGGATGAGAATCAGCTGACAGGTGACGGGTGAGACAACGTGAGGGGAAATGGTGTGGAGGGTGATGAAGTGAGAAGCTGGGAGGGGACAGGTGGAAGAGGTAAAGGGCTGGAGAAGCAGGAATCTAATACGAGCGGACAATCGACCATGGAAGAAACAGGAGGAACTGGGGTGTTTGCGGCCCTGAATGGTGAGGAGGGAGGAGGTTAGGAGTCAGGTCCCACTTGTCCTATTTTCAGGTATCAGTGCCAGGAGGGAGATCAGTGGGGAGGAGCGAGTGGATCAGGGCGATACAGTACGTAGAGCGCGATCCGTATGGAGAGCGGAGAGTTGCGGAGTGAGGAGGTGGGCTGTGGGACGGAGAGATGCTGGAATCCTGTTGGAGACGGCGGAAGTTGCAGAGAATCATGTGTTAGTTATAAAGGCTCGTGTGATGCTATGTAGGACAAAGGAAATATTTTAAGTATTAAACTAACGTTAGTTTTTACCTTGTAGATTTTAACAGCTTCTTTAATCGGCATGAAGCGGTGCTCTCTGTGTTCCTGCGCGTCTCTACAGACCAGACAGATCAGTGTCTTGTCCGTTTCACAAAACAGCTTCAGTTCTTCCTCATGTTCCTCGCAGTGAAGTTTACTTTCCTTCCCTTTCGGATTCAGGTTTAGATTTCGAGCTTTTTCAGCCAGATTTGCTAAGGCCCGATTCACCCTGAGGGTGCGGTCAGCAAACTCCTCTCTACATTCCGGGCAGGAGTTTCTCTGCTCCCTTTCCCAACACCGTGTGATACAAGAGCGACAGAAGTTGTGTCCGCACTCCAGTATAACCGGATCGGTGAAGAAATCCAGGCAGACGGGACAAATTACCTCCTCGGTCCAACTCTCGACCTGTCCTGTCGAAGCCATGTTAACTCCAGCACTTCCTGATTCAGAATGCTTTCACTTTCGGGGAGCTGCCGATCCCCTGCAGTACCGGGATTGTCCACTACGCGCGCTGCAGACTCGGGGAATGAACATTCTGCTGTTGGATGTGTTCAGTGGGAATTCTGGCTATTTCCATGTTAGTGTGGGATCAAAAACAAATTAAACAGAGAAAAGATAAGAAAACGCCCAATGGACTGTCTAAGCCCGGCGACGAGCGTGGGTGAGCTGGCCATATGCCCAGCAACCCCATCTCGTAAACACGTAGAGCAACAAAAAACGTTAGCTGACTGTCCAAAGGCCCCATCGCTCCGATCGGAAGGACCTTTCCGCATCGAGATCCTTCATCTGAACTGTCTCAACCCGAAATGTCGATTGTCCATTTCCCTCCACAGATGCTGCCCGACCCGCTGAGTTCCTCCAGCAGCTCGTTTTTTATCTTTCTCCAGGTCTAAGAGAGTCAGACTGGAGTGTAAAACGGTGGATAAGTAAACAGTGAAAACATGCCATTAAACTGGGGATGCGGAGAGAATATTGTGCTGTGAGGAGAGAGATGCAGTGGTGATGACCGACCCGTGGCTGCAGGAAAAAGCACAGGACTGGTCATTTTACGTCACAGGGTGGAAAATGTTATTTTCTCGGTGGGGTCCTGATTTGAACAGCCCTTCGTGAGAAAAACTTCGTGACTTGACCCATGTCCGACCCATCTCCCATCAAGGGCCTGGTCTCCTTCACTCTGGATACAGATCAGATGTTGATACATTTTTTTTAATCAAAATAAGCTTTATATAAAATACTTAGAATGATAAAACGTGCCAATCCCTTTACCCAATGAAGTTACATTCGTTCTCTGTGGGGTATTCTGTTGTATGTTGTCGCCCATGTGCCACCTGGGGTGGTGAACAATAATTGTGAGGCTTCCTCAGCCAACCCGGCCTCTCCCAGTCGAGTAGTAGAGGGACCCGATAGTTCCAATGGTGTCCCTGTAGTCTGGACTGTGCCAGTCGGCAGCATTCCTGTATGACAGGGTGTGGTGAACTACATATACCTGTCTGGACACCCCCCCCCCCCTCCCCCGCGCGCTGACTGTTCCTGAGGCTCCTCCCACAGACCCCTCTATAAAGGCGATTGGTGGCACTGCTCCTCCCTCAGTCTCCAGGACGTTGTGTGGAGGTCGCTTGCTGCTGACGGTGCTTTCTTCCAGCCAATAACAGCCTACCTTGACTCACTTCTCCGAGAGT
Organism: Hypanus sabinus; assembly: GCF_030144855.1. Lineage (NCBI taxonomy): Eukaryota > Metazoa > Chordata > Chondrichthyes > Myliobatiformes > Dasyatidae > Hypanus > Hypanus sabinus. Next base: position 321,996 of record NW_026778982.1, read on the forward strand.
TATTGATGGTGCATCACAGGGGTTCCCAACATTTTGTGCCAAAGACCGATACCAGTAACCGTGGACCCGAGGTTGGGAACCGCTGCTCTCCGGACATCTCGATGTGATGGCAGGCCAACAGGTTTCGAGGGTCTTTCCCCGAGTTGATGATCTTCCAGCAGCACTCGCTGTCCGTTTCTCTGCGCGTCCTAGGAACAGCCTGAGGATCAGTGAGCCTTCTGTCACGCAGTTGCTGTGGCACAGGCCCTTGCATCTTTCTCCACAGATCTTCGCCAGCCCACAGTCCGCAAAGAGGTGAGAGACCGTCTCGTCTCCACTGCAGTAATCTCGGGGCAGCGCGCTGTGGGAGTGATCTCCGGGCATGCAGCAAGGATCAGACTGGGAGGGGCCCTCTCGCCGTCAGACGAGGCGAGGACTTGGTGCCTGTTGGTGAGATGTGGTGATGAGGCATTCTGCCAGATGGTCTGGACTGTCTGCTCAGGGAACCACTCCACTGTGTCCATCCAGTCCTTCTGCTGCAGTAACTGCAGGACATTCCGTGCTGACCACTGTCTGGTGTCCTTGTGGTTAAAGCTGCTGGTCTGAAAGAACTGTCACCAATTTCATTAACACAAGGTTTATATGGAGAAACTTCCTGATTGAGACAGACACAGTCTCACAGGGTATTTACAGGGTAGGGGCAGGAATGATGTTTCTCCTGGCTGGGCAGTGGAACTAAGGATCACAGAATCAAAATCCTAAGAACAAACTGTGACTGACATGTCCAGCTCCCAGCAGCAGCCCGTCCTCTCACACACAGCCAATCAGAGATCACCGCAGGGAGAGAGGTGCTCCCATTGGCTGAGGGTGTTAGTGGGCGGGACGCTGAGCGCCCGGCCGGGCCTGAGTTTGGAACCGGGACCGAGTGGGCCGGAGACCGGGAGCTGCGCCTCGGGTTTCGGCTGCACCACCGGCGGGTCGTGAATCCTTTCGAAGGCAGAGCTGAAGCGACCGGCGAAGATTCCGTGAGATGTTTCAGCTACACGGAGGCGCCCGGCCTTTCCCCGCCGAGGATCGGGGCCTGTTGTCTGGAGTTGTCTCCCAGACCCGTCCCTTCCTGCCCGGAGACGGGAGCTGCCCCGCAGCGGCTGCCGGTGGATCTCCGGAGCTCTCACCGCTCCCCTGTGCAATCCGAACGGCTGAAAACCAAGGGAGAACAAGGCACAAAGGTAAACTCGTGCTTCTGAAAATAAGAGACAGGAGCAGGCGTGGCCACTCGGCCCTTTGCGCCTATTCCACCCTTTCCTCAGAATACCCGATCTTTGACATCAGCGCCACTTTCTTGCAACGTTCCCATCATCGCTGAGCCCCTAAATTTGACTTTTGAATTTGAAAACTTGTGGAGAAAATTCCAAATATTAACCAGAAATCTGGGTGAGGAAATTTCACCGGATCTCAGCCCTGTCTGTGACCCCTTGATCAACATCCCCCCGGACAGGGGAGTGTCATTCTGTCCCCCTGCCCTGTCAATACCCTGTGTTTGTGTCTATTTCAGTCAGACCAGCTCTTATTTCTCTAGTTTTGAGACATGCCCCATCATTGTAATCTCTTTAAGGTCTCTACCACAACCCAAAATCAATCTGGGAAACTTCTTCATTCCCTTTATCCGATAGACTGGGTCGGGGACCAAACCTGTGCACAGTGTCCCATGTAAAGGTAAACTCGCACTTTAGAAAAAGGAAACAGGAGCAGGCCATTCGGCCCTTTTCTTTTGTTCTGTCTTTCACTCAGAATATGCCTGATCTTTGAGATCAGCGCCACTTTCTCGCAACGTTCCCAGCATCGCAGAGCCCCAAAATCTGTCCTTTGAACTTAGAAACCTTGTGGAGAAAATTCCAAAGATTCACTGCCCTCTGGATGAGGAAATTTCTCCTCATCTCAGTCCTGCTGAGGTGAACTCGGATTCTGTAACCCCGGTTCCTCACCACAGCCAAAGGAAACATTATTCCTGCCTCTACCCTGTCAATACCCAGTGAGACTGTGTCTGTCTCAGTCAGACAGCCTTTTATTTCTCTAATTTTGAGACAGGCCTGGTCAGTATAATTTCTCCGAGGACACTACCTCACCTCTGAAATCAATCTGGGAAATCTCTTCATTCCCTTCATCCCACAGGCTGACTCCGGGAGGCAGACCAGACTTGTGCACAGTGTTCCATGTACGCTCTCACCAGGACCCCATATACCTTGAGAGGAGATCTTTATTCTTCTATTCAAACCTTCCTTCCCATTCAATGCTCTTCATTTAATATCGAACTCAAACAGCGAACAGACACAACACAGCCTCAGCCATGAGTTTAAAGGGCAGGTGTTGCAACAGTTTGAGCTTCATACCGGGGGCCACGGAGCAAGCAGGGTGTCACAAAGGGAAGAATAGACAATAGACAATAGACAATAGGTGCAGAAGTAGACCATTCGGCCCCTCGAGTCTGCACCGCCATTCTGAGATCATGGCTGATCATTCACTATCAATACCCAGTCCCTGCCTTGTCCCCATATCCCTTGATTCCCCTATCCATCAGATATCTATCCAGCTCCTTCTTGAAAGCATCCAGAGAATTGGCCTCCACCGTCTTCCGAGGCAGTGCATTCCACACCTCCACAACTCTCTGGGAGAAGAAGCTCTTCCTCAACTCTGTTTTAAATAACTGACCTCTTATTCTCAATTCATGCCCTCTGGTACTGGACTCTCCCAACATCTGGAACATATTACCTGCCTCAATCCTATCAAATCCTTTAATTATCTTAAACGTTTCAATCAGATCCCCTCTCAATCTCCTCAATTCCAGCGTGTACAAGCCCAATCTCTCTGCGTAAGACAGCCCTGCCATCCCAGGAATCAACCTAGTGAATCTACGCTGCACTTCCTCAATTGCCAGAATGTCCTTCCTTAAACCTGGAGACCAAAACTGTACACAATATTCCAGGTGTGGTCTCACCAGGGCCCTGTACAAATGCAAAAGAACATCCTTGCTATTGTATTCAATTCCCCTTGTAACAAAGGCCAACATTCCATTTGCCCTCTTCACTGCCTGTTGCACTTGCTCATTCACCTTCATTGACTGGTGAACTAGGACTCCTAGGTCTCTTTGCATTTCTCCCTTACCTAACTCGACACCATTCAGACAATACTCTGCCCTCTTGTTCCAGCTTCCAAAGTGGATAACTTCACATTTATTCACATTGAATGACATCTGCCAAGTATCTACCCACTCACTCAGCCTATCCAAGTCTCCCTGTATTCTCCTAACGTCCTCTTCGCATGTCACACTGCCACCCAGTTTAGTATCGTCAGCAAACTTGCTGATATAGTTTTCAATGCCCTCATCTAAATCATTGACATAAATCGTAAAGAGCTGTGGTCCCAATACAGAGCCCTGTGGTACCCCACTAGTCACCTCCAGCCAGTCTGAGAAACACCAATTCACTGCTACCCTTTGCTTTCTATCTGCCAACCAGTTTTCTATCCATGTTGAAACCCTGCCCCCAATGCCATGAGCTCTGATTTTACTCACCAACCTCCTATGTGGCACCTTATCGAATGCCTTCTGAAAATCTAGGTACACAACATCTACTGGCTTACCCTCGTCTAACATCCTTGTTACACCCTCAAAAAACTCCAACAGATTAGTCAAGCATGATTTGCCCTTGGTAAATCCATGCTGGCTCGGCCTAATCCTATTTCTGCCATCTAGATGTGCCACTATTTCGTCCTTAATAATGGACTCAAGCATCTTCCTCACGACTGACATTAGGCTAACAGGGCGATAGTTCTCCGTTTTCTCCTTCCCTCCCTTCTTGAAAAGTGGGACAACATTAGCCACTCTCCAATCTTCAGGAACTGATCCTGAATCTAAGGAACATTGGAAAATGATTACCAATGCATCCGCAATTTCCTGAGCCACCTCTTTTAGAACCCTCGGATGCAGACCATCTGGACCCGGGGATTTATTAGCCTTCAGTCCTACCAGTCTACTCATCACAGTTTCTTTCCTAATGTCAATCTGTCTCAATTCCTCTGATATCTTATGACCCTGGCCCATCCATACATCTGGGTGATTGCTTGTGTCCTCCCTGGTGAAGACAGATCTAAAGTATGCATTAAATTCTGTTGCCATTTCCCTGTTTCCCATAACAATTTCTCCCAATTCATTCTTCAAGGGGCCAACATTGTTCTTAACTATCTTCTTTCTCTTCACATAGCTAAAAAAGCTTTTGCTATCCCCTTTTATATTTCTGGCTAGACTGAGCTCATACCTGATTTTTTCTCTCTCTATTGCTTTTTTAGTTAAGATCTGCTGTTCCTTAAATCTTTCCCAATCATCTGTATTCCCACTCATCTTAGCCCTGTCATACTTCTTTTTCTTTAATGCTATACAATCTGTGACTTCCTTTGTCAACCACTGTGGCCCCTTCCCCCTCTTTGAATCCTTCCTTCTCATTGGAATGAACTGCATTTGCATCTTTTGTATTATGCCCAAGAATATCTGCCACTGCTGATCCACTGTCTTTCCTGCCAGGGCATCCGCCCATTTAACTTTGGCCAGCTCATCCCTCATGGCTCCGTAGTCTCCTTTATTTAATTGCAACACTGACACCTCTGATCTGCCCCTATCGCTCTCAAATTGTAGATAAAAACTTATCATGTTATGATCACTACTTCCTAATGGCTCCTTTACTTCAAGATCACTTATCATGTGGGAGTGTGGGAGTGTTGTATGTCTGAGCCCAGCTGTGTGTGTTTGTTTATCAGAATCAGGTTTAATATCACCGGCGTTTGTGGTGAAATTTGTCAGCAGTAGATTGCAATATTTAGTAATAAAAACTACAGATTACAATTAGTACATGTGAAATTATATTTAAAATGAAGTGCAAAAAGTGAGGGAAAATTCTGAGAAAGTGTTTATCGGCACATTGTCATTTAGAAATCTGATTGTGGGGAAGAAGCTGTTCCTGAACCGGTGAGTGTGTCTCCAGGGTACTGTACATCCTCCTTGATGGTAGCAATGAGAAGAGGTCACGTCCTGTGTGATGGGGGTTCTTAATGATGGATGTCACCTTTTTGTGGCATCATCTTTTGAATGTGTCCTGGATGCAGTGCAGTCCAGTGCCCATGAAGGAGCTGGCTGAGTTTACAACTTTCTGCAGCATTTTCCGATCCTGTGCAGTGGCCTCTCCACACCAGGCAGTGATGCAACCAGTTAGAACTCTCTCCACAGTACATCTGTAGAAATCTGCAAGTGTCTTTAGTGACAGACCGATTCCCCTCAGTCTCCGAATGAAATATAGCCGATGTTGTGCCTTCATTGTAACTGCATCAATATGTTGGGCCCAGGATAGTTCCTCAGAGATGTTGACAGGCAGGAAATGGAAACTGCTCACCCTGTTCACTTCTGATCCCACGATGAGGACTGGTGTGTGTTCCCTCGACTTCCCCTTCCTGAATCCACAATCAATTCCTTTGTCTTCATGATGCAGAGTGCAAGGTTTTTGCTGCGACACCACTCAACTTGCTGATCTATCTCACTCCTGTACTCCTCCTCGTCACCGTCTGAAATTCCAGCAACAATAGTTGTGTCATCAACAAGTTTATAGATGAGCCTAGCCACACTGACGTGGTGTAGAGAGAGTAGAGCAGTGGGCTGAGCACGCATCGTTGAGCTGTGCCGGTGTTGATTGTCAGCAAGGAGGAGATGTTATTTCTGATCCACACAGACTGTGGTCTCCTGGTGAGGATCCTGGCAGAAAGAGGTACAGAGGCCCAGGTTTTGGAGCTTGTTGATTACAGTTGAGGGTCTGATTGTGTTGAACGCTGAGCTGTAATCACCTGCCTGACTTGTGTATTGCTATTGTCCAGGTGATCTAAGGCCGAGTGTGAGCCAGTGAGTACTGTTGACAGATTGTAGAGATTGGGAAATTGCAGAGGGTCCCTGCTCACAGACAGGATTTGATTGACCATGACCATCCCGTCAAAGCACTTCATCACAATAGTGAGCGTCACTGGGCGATAGTCGTTGAGGCAGGGCACCCTGGTATTTTTGGGCACTGTTATGATTGTCGACGTTTTGAAACGTGTCTTTGTGTGTGTCTACGTGTGTTCGCAATCTTGAACAGAGAGACAGAGTATTTGAGGCTTTCAAGTTCGATGCAGGAATATTTCCAGTAATTGGTGTGCCTCGAAATACGGGACACAGTGTTGGGCCGACCATTCAGATCAGAACAAAATCATTTACCCAGCAGACTGAGCTCACAACCCGCTCTTATGTTTCAGTTATTTACAAATTGAAATGTAGAACTTAAAATGTGCAAAGTAAATTTATTATCAAAGTATAGGCACATCACCATGTATAATCCTGGGATTTGATTATGTTGTAAATTCAGTAAACTCAAGAACCATTATAAAATGAATGAAAGATCGCCTCCCAACAGGACAAACAAAACCATGTGCAAAAGACAACAAAATTCAAATACAAAAGAAATAAAACTAAAAAATAACCCAGAAATAAGCATCAAGAACATGAGATGAAGAGCTGTTGATTGTGTCCGTTGGTTGTGGGAGTAGCAAAGTTTAGGGATCTGGTCTCAATTAGGAAAATGTTTTGGTTTAGCGAATTTTTCATTATCATCTCCCATTCTCCATAATTATTTTTTTTTCCCTTCTATGATTGACAAAGTCTTTAAGGATTGGGATGAACTAGGTATTAAGTGTTTTTGAGACATGTTTATCTCAGGATCTTTTGCATCATTTGACCAATTGTCAAATAAATTTGCACTCCCACAATCATATTTTTACGGATACCTTCAAATTAGAGATTTTCTATGTTTCCAATTAGCTACTTTTCCTCTAGGTCCTGAAAAAAATTTACTGGACAATCTTTTAAATTTAAAACCTTTTCTTAATGGTTCTATTACCGGTATCTATAACTTGTTGATTGATTCGAGACAAGATTCTTTAGATAAAATAAAAAAAAATCTTGGCAGGATGACCTAAATTGTCAGATTTCTGATGATAGATGGAATAAAATTCTTAAATGGGTAAATAAATCATCTTTCTGTGCTCATCATTCTCTTCTACAATTCAAAGTGGTTGATAGATCTTACATTTCTAAACAGAAGCTCTCCAGTTTTTACCCGAATGTTTCTCCACTTTGTAATAAATGCAACTCTGCTGATGCCTCTTTAATTCATATGTTTTGGTTTTGCCTTACAATTGAAAAGTTTTGGCGGGAAGTATTTCATACCTTCTCCCAACTTTTTAGGGTCCAATTTGACCCAAATCCCCTTACTGCCTTGTTTGGTATTATTGCAAATGAAGATATAACTTTAATTACTCCTAACCTACAGGTTTTAGTTTTTACCTCTCTTTCAGCAAGAAGAGCAATCTTGCTTAAATGGAACGAGTCTACCCCTCCTACACATCTTCAATGGCTACGTAATATTATGTCGTATTTAAATTTAAAAAAGATCAGCTGCTTAGTCTTAAATTTGAAACAATCTTTTTTACGATATTTGGGGATCATTCCTAAATTACTTTTCCAATTTATAAAGTTTAACAGTGCACAGAAATTTATGCATATTTTTATCTTCTCTTCTGAAGTGAATATGTTTTTTTTCTAATCCATTGTCATCCATCAGCTTTTTTGTTTGGTAGTTGGTAGGGGATTGACTTTTTATATATATATAAAAAATTCTTTTATGATGTATGACCTATCTTTAAATTTTTGATTAGATTGGTAGATCTTCATGTGATATGCTATGACATTTTGATCAATTTTACTACAATATATGAATGTACACAAGTTATGTTCAAATGTATCTATGTGTTGCACTCTAAATCTTTTTCTTTCTTCTGAATAAAAATATTGTTAAAGGAAAGAAGGACCTGTTGGTTGAGTGTAATAACTGTTCCTGAACCTGGGGTTGAGGCTCCTGAGGCTCATGCAACTTCTTCCTGATGGCAGCATTGAGAAGAGAGCCTGGCCTGGGTGGTGGGGGTCCTTGATGACGGATGCTGATTTCCTGCGACAGCACTCCGCAGAGATGTGCTCAGTTGTGAGGAGAGTTTTACCCGTGATGTACTGGGCCATACCCACTATGATGTGCTGGGCCATTCTACTGAGGACAGACAGTTCCTGCTTTGTTGTAATTGCACTTGTGTCCCGGGCATCTCATAATCCCTTCGTCTCCCTCCTCTACCGCCCTCTTCCCAATTCCCTCAACTGTTTTTCTCGCTCTTCTCAACTTCGCCTCGCCCTCTCCCTCCCTCTCCACTGTTTGGCAGTGAATCAGAGTTACTGGAAGTTGAGTAAATCCGTGTCCTGCGGAAGACACAGCAGATAAAGCCTTTCGGCTGGATGAGGAGGGCGCGGGAGGAAGTGTGTTTCACATGAGTGATGCAGGATTCATGAAGGCAGGGAGTAAGCAGAGGGTGAGGGGTTAGTGTGAGAGTGGTGTAAGGAGTAGGGAGTGGGGGGGTAATGGAGGAGAGTGAGGGGAGGGATAATAGAGTTTGGCATGAGAGGAGAAGCAGAGAGAGACTAGAGAGAGGAAGGTGAGAGTGAGAAAAGTGAGAGAGAAGGACGAGATTCGGGGAAAGCGCGTAAATAGACCCTTCAGTCCGTCTGGACAGTTCCACCCGTGTTCAGAGAGCCAGTGCACACGGTTGGAACTTACTCCTGCAAACCTTCTCGTGTCGGGTCGGAGCTGGAGAGCTTTGTGACCTGGCATCAACACTCCCCACCCCCGCCATTTCACCAACACAATAGAGCTGGTTACTGACAACATTTTTATAGAACACATCCTGTGCGGAAACTAGTCGTGTTGTCAAGGCAACAGCGCTGGCCACCACCGGAAGCACTGCAGAGAGCTGTGAACAAGTTCAGTAAATCATGGAAACTGTGGACACTGTTTACACATCTCTCTGCCTCAATAAAACAGTCCACGTTATCAAAGACCCCACACACGTCGAACATTCTGACTTCCTGAGAGATGGACCACTAACTTCACAATCTCCCTAATGCAGTGTTGTGATTAATTGGTCTGTATGATTCGTTAAGTTAATTAATTGTCCCCTCACATTTCGCGACCCCGCATTCCCAGTCTGGAGGTGATGAAGTGATCTTTATGTACGGGATGCGAATCAAAATTTATCACTGTACCTTGATCCATTGAAAGCAACTGTCCCAATTTACGCTCATCTCTCCTCTCTCCCCTCTCTCATTCAGTCTGCCTGCCTGTCTCTCTCTCTCTCTCTCTCTCTCTCTCTCTCTCTCTCTCTCTCTCTCTCTCTCTCTCTCTACCCCCCCTCTCTTTCACCTCTCTTTACACCTCTCCTTTCCCCACTCCTTCCCCCTCACTTACCCTCTCTCATCCCCCTCTTCTCCACATTAAACGGAAACAAACAGGCCTCTCCCGGAAACCACACTGAGAGAACATTGAATCTTTCCAACCGATGAGTAATTATTCAATATATGTAATCCACTGAGTGTGTAAAACCGTCATCACAGTGCGGGGTGGGGGAGGGGTGCTGGTCTGGACGGGTGGGTGGTGGAGACAGCAAGCTACAGGAAAGGGGGAATTGGGGACAAAACGAGAGGCAAGCGAAAGGTTAGGCATAACCGGAGTAAGAGACAATAAGGGAAAGATGCAGGTTAGTGACTGTGTAGGGAAGAATGTTTGGAGGAAAGAGGGGGAGGGTGCAAAAGAGAACGGATGAGGGAAAGAGAGGAGATAGAGAAATTGAGGAAAAGCATCTGTGTAGAGACAGTCAGAGAGAGAGGAAGTTAGGGGAGAGAGAGACGGAGAGAAAGGGAGAGAGAGGACTGGAGCAGTGGAGAATCTGGGAAGGAGTTTGGAAGAGGGTGAGTGAACAAGGAGTGAGAAGTGAGGAAAGAAAGAGAAAGGGGGACAGAGACTGATATATAACGGATCCGAGATAAGCCGTGAAGGGGAAGAGAGGGTAAGAGGGAAGGGCGAGAAGGGATTAAGGGGAACTGGGTATGAGGCGCAGAGAGAGTGGAAGAGGCGAATATAGGTGAAGGGAGAAGAGAGTAGGTGCAAGTGGGAGACAAAGTGTGGGAAAGAGACAGTGGGAGACGAGATGGAGAGAAAGAGAGGGTGAGGGAACAGGGACAGAAAGTGGAGATAGTGGGAAGAGGTGCTAATGGGGCCGGGGTGCGGGGAGAGTTTGAGACAAAGTGGAGGAAGTGGCGATTTTTTGGATGCGGGATGAAGGTCAATAGGATGATAGAGATAACGTGTGTGTGTGTGTGTGTGTGTGTGTGTGTTAGTTTGTATGTATGTGTGTGTGTGTTAGTTTGTATGTATGTGTGTGTGTGAGTGAGTCTTGTTGTGTGAAAGAGAGGGAGGAAGAAACGCGGAAAACGAAAGATACAGAATGGAGTAAAGATTGGGGACAGGGATAGAGAACGAAGTCAATGTGGGGTCGGAGGAACACGGTGAATGACACGACCTCATGGAGTACCGGGACACAGGTAAAGATTGATAGACAGGGCCGTGACGTGGTACAGGCCGTAACGTGACCGCACTGGGAGTGTTGTGTGCGGTTCCAGTCTCCCAGCAACAGGACGGCTGTGAGAAAGCCAGAGAGGACGCAGTAAAAATTCACCGACAACCGAGTGATACGGCAGAGGAAGAGGCCCCGAACTCCGCAATGTTCTGCCGGAGTAATTAATCCAACGAAACCTAATATTAATCTCTTTTTCCTGGACAATGTCCAGATCCCCTCGTTCCAGGCACGTGTCTGAAAAGGCCTCTTAAAAACCCTTGTGGTATCGATCCCCGCCAGTAGCCGCGCCGGCAGATGCCAGGCACGCAGCGCGCTCTGTGTAAAAAAAGAAACTTCTGCCTCACATTGTCTTTGAACTGTCCCACGCTCACCTTGAAATCCCGTCCTTTGGTAATTGAGATATTCACCTCGTGAACAAACGATGTCGGTTCTCTTCTCTCAGATCTCTACTCAGTCTCGGTCTCTCTCTGGTCTCCCCTCAGCCCCCATCTCTACAGAGGAAACAAGTGAAGCCTCTCCAACCTTTCATTCCCTCTGATCCATGAGGCAACCCCCTCCATTTCCAGAACATTAACTCTCACCCGATCCTCCCTCCGCCGTAACAGGGTTAGAGTTCCTTCTGTTGTCAACCAACGACCAGCGGTTCTGTGCTGGTGATAGAGTCACCCGGATGGTGAGATGTGTCCAGGTGCCAGGGACAGGGATGACTCTGATCAGGCCCCTGGCATTCTAAAGGGGGAGGGCGAGCAACCAGACTTGTTGGAAAGTATTGGCACCAATGACAGGTAGAAAATGTCAGCAGGCCCTGAAAAGAAATTTTGTGAGTTAGGTAAGGGGTTTGGGATGCGATGTGCCGAGGATGAGGTAGTTGGTTTGTAGACAGAGACAGTATGTTGTGAGACTGCCGGTAATGAGAGGCTGCTGATAGGACAACCTGGCAGTCGACAGGATGAGTTGCGATGGAAAAGACACACAGAATCTAATAGACTGAACACAGGACTGAAGGTATTACATTAGGGCATCTACAGATGCTGGAAATTCAAACAACTCACACAAAATGTTGGTGGAACACGGCAGGCCGGTCAGCATCAATAGGGAGAAGCACTGTCGAAGTTTCGGGCCGAGACCCTTCGTCAGGACTAACCGAAAGGAGAGATACTAAGAGATTTGAAAGTATTGGGGGGAGGGGGAAATGCAAAATGATAGGAGAAGACCGGAGTGGGTGGGATGAAGTTCAGAGCTGGAAAGGTGATTGGCGAAAGTGATATGGAGCTGGAGAAGGGAAAGGATCATGGGATGGGAGGCCTACGAAGAAAGAAAATGGGGAAGCACCAGGTCTACCGGGACAGCCAGGTTTGTGGCTCTTGGATAGGAGGTAGAAACAGGAAGTGCGGGGTGTGGGACTATGAGGTTGGTGGCAGTGGATGGGAGATTCCCAGAGCTGATAAGGTTGGTGATGGTGCAGGAGACAGTTGCCTGTTGCTCCTTAGTGGAGTCATGATCAAGGGGTAAATAAGAGGAGGTATCAGAGAGTTGTCGCTGTGCTTCGACCAGGTAGAGGACAGTATGCCAGACAACAGCGGCTCCCCCCTTATCAGAGGGTTTTATAATGAGGTTGGGATTGGTGCGGAGGGAGCGGAGAGCAGAGCGTTCGGAAGGAGTTAGGCTGGAATTGGGACAGGGTGTGGTGAAGTCGAGAAGGTTGATGCCCCGTCGGCAATTAGCAATAAAGAGATCGAGAGCAGGCAGAAGACCAAAGCGGGGTGTCCATGAAGAGGAGGGGGGGGGTGTTGAAGACGGGGGAATGGGTCATCGGTGGGGGTAGGAGAGTCCTTGCCAAAGAAATAATCTCTGAGACGGAACCGGCGGAAGATGAATTCAGCGTCATGGCGTACGCGGAACTCGCTGAAGTGTGCGCGAAGAGGGATAAAGCTGGGTCCCTTACTGAGGACAGAGCGCTCTGCCTCAAAGAGTTGAAGGTCGGAGGGAATGGTAAAGACCCGGCACGGATGAGAGATGGGATCAGAGGGAGGCGGGAGGCTGTTAGTGACAGCGGAGAGGGAAGGGTTGGGGTGAGAGGAAGATGGAGCCTCTGAGGGCCCAGGAGCTGACGATGGGATCTGAGGGACAGGGGATTGCAGAGTGGTGGTGGTGGGGGAAGTGGAGAACGGCCTTTAATAAAGCCGGTTTGATTCATATAGATAATTTTAGTTAAAATATTTTCAGGATAAAGTGATCGAAATGGTGATGAACAACAATAAAAATAATCTGGGATTCCATATGGGGGTAAAAAAAAGAAAAAAAAAACACAACACCCAAATTACAAAGCCCAGAAAGAAAGTTGATATCTATTGACGCAAGCCCCAGGAAATGCATCGATGCTGCTATAGCTCCGCTAACTTGAATATAAAAAAAGTAATCTCTGTCTCCCTCTACCGGAAATAAATCTCATTACCGTCGACATATATCTCAGTATAGTTAACTTGAAAGGATAGTGTTTTTCCTATAAAACAAAACCACCTTCAATTTGAAAGTAACCTTCATAGTATTAGATAAGTGAAGAAAAACACATTCAAAACAATTCTTGAAATATTTGCTCAAAAGAGAAACAATCGCCATCTTTAAATTATCCAATCTGTCTTTAAAACACAAGAAACGCCAAATAATTACTTAAAAGATCTTCAATAAAGCATACAGAATAAAACAAAGCAATTAATTCATTTAAATCCTGCAAAAAGAAAAAAAAATTCTCGGTAGTACAAACCAGTCTTTTCAAAAGTAGAAATTAATTTTAAGCTAACAACTTTCTGTGACCATCGGATCTTCCAGTCTTATCAGTCTTTACACCGCGAGACTCTCAAGCCATTATAAATCATTCAAACTTCAGGCTTCAGGCTTCAGGCTTCAGGATAATTCTTTGAATTATCCAGTCTTTCTTTAAAACGTAAAGATATCTAAACAACTACTTAACAAAAAAATTTTAAAAAACATAAATAACAAAAAAAAAGTTGGTTCATTTAAATGCTGCAGAGAAAAAAAAACTAGATGGTTCAGAATTATCTGCAGTCTTTCAACAGTTCTCCCGCTATATCATCGAAGGTTAAAATCATCCGAACCGGTCTTTTTCGAAGCTAAGAATGCATTTTAAGTTAAAATCTTTCTATAACCATCACATCTTCCAATTTCATCGCTTTACACCACGAGACAGTCAAATTATTATAAATTATTCAAACTTCAGATTCGCCATCGGACTCGTCAGACAAAGAGTTAATAAAACGCAATGCTTCGGCTGGTTCATCAAAAATACGAACTCGAGAATATTTAACAAAATCCCTTAATTTTGCTGGCTATTGTAATAATGGAAAGAGCTTTTTTTGAAAAGATAATCTCATAGAAGGGACAAATGCAGCACGTTTCTTAACAATTTCATGTGGAAAATCTTGAAAAAAAAACCGAAATTCTGAACCTTGAAATTGAAATAATCTTTGTTTTCTTGCAAGTTTAATCATGCGGTCCTTGTGTCTGAGATGGAGAAAACGCAAAACAACATGCCTGTGTTTACCTTCATCCAAAGATTTTAAAGCACCCGTTCCGTGAGCCGATTCAAGCTCCGGGGGTTGCGAACAAACCTCCGGAAATAAAGACTGAAACATTTTAGCGAAATAATCCAGTGAGTCGGCAGATTCTGACTTCTCTTTTAATCCAACAATTCGAATATTATTCCGACGCGATCGAGCTTCCAAATCCACGATCCGTTGTTGAGCCTTTTCCAAACGAGAAGAAAGGTCAGCCGCATATCGATTCACTTCTTTAAGATCGAGGCTCAGACAGTCAATTTCTTCTTCAAATGTCTCTTTCAGTTGAGTTATTTCAGTGCAGATACCGGTGATTCGAGATTCCAATCTCTTGCCCCAAGGGGCTTCTTCCGAGAACCCGTCAGCTTTGTTTAGATTTTCCGTTAGAGGGGTCGGGATTTCGTCTGGTGCTCCTCGAAGTCGCCATAATTATAACTATTGTGATACAAATTCGACTGAATAGAGTTAAAATTTCAAAGTTTAAATCGGAAAAGCGAGAGATTAAAGGCGGACAATAAGCAACTAAGTCTGACATGTCCGTAGCGGGAGGCGGAGTCGGGAAGGACTTTGGATTGAATTATGGAAAGGAGGTTTCCCATGGTGGGAGAGTTTAGGATAAGAGGGCATACCCTCAGGAGCGAGGGGCGCCGTTTCAAAACAGAGATGCGGGGAATCTTTCAAAGGGTGGTGAATTTGTGGAATTTCTTGCCACATGCCGCTGCAGAGCCCACGGCGTTGGGTGCATTTAAGGCAGACATTGATAGTTTCTTGATTGGAATTGGCATCAAAGGTTCAGGGGAGAAGGCCGGTAGCTGGGGTTGAGGAGGACGGAAAGAAAGGATCAACCATGAGTGAATGGCGGAGCAGACTCGATGGGCCGGATGGCCTGACTCTACTTCCATGTCTAATGGCTTTATGGAAATGAGGATTGAGCAGGAGACTGCGAGACTTTGTCTGAGTTTTATATTTGGACGGTCCGTGCCGGAACGGGTGGGAACCCACAACGCCGTATTTGTAACCATTTATTATCTAATGTTATGATTAATGATATTCTCTCTGAGACAGGCACTTAGGTGTGTAAATCAGTATATGCAGATGATGGAGCTCTATGGCTTATAAGCATAAATTGCAAGTATACTGTATATTGGATCCAATTAGCAGCTAATAATTTTGAACAGTCGGCAAATATATGAGAATTTAAGCTTTCAGTCGCTCATGAACAAGTTCTGTGTTTTATAAATGTGATTAATAGGCATGCAGTTGATTTGAAATGATATGGTCAAACTCTTCAAGACGTGACAGCGGGAAGAGTTCCAGGCATGTGAATGGATTATTTGCTGGGATGGAAGCGCCATATCAGAAAACAATAACATTAAATATTCTCAGTTGTCAATATGGGTATTCGGGGGAGCTACATGAATATCATTGTGGACCATGTTCATTTGTTTAATTGGATCTTTTTTTAATTATGGCTGTGTGACTTGTAGTTTTCGGAAGTGTTCTGGCGCAATAAGGTGGTCCCCTATTTCAGCTTTACTGGTTGCAATGAGCCAAGTATATTTGCGGAGATTGCAGTTGATATTAACACACTGTATTCATTAGACGGGACAAATAGATTAAATTCCTGTTGAATTTGTGTTCGAGGACGGTTGGCAACATCACACGAAGAGCGCTTTCAAGTTCAGGTGGCTGGGATCTTATGGCGCTGGGAAGATGGGATTGTGGGATTATGCAATATTCCCCAATGTCACGTTCTCTGAAACCCCATCTTGTTCTGCCTCTGACTAGCTGATTTTAGGTCGCACAGTTTAATAAGTCTGAGAATTCTGCAATGTCCGAGAGTCTGTTGGTTCATCAGTGTATTTTGGAAAACTATTATGATATATTAACTGTTGCAGAGGAATCAAAAGATAACAACTGAGATGTTACTCTGTCTGTTTCTGTGCCTTAATTACAGGTAACGACAAAGAAACAACTTACTAAACATTATATCAGTACATAGAGAAGAATTTGTTGCCATCATTTTAGGCTTACACTGGGTGGAGGAAATTTGTCCGTGTAAAGCTCTAATTTATTCACATGCCTTTTCGGTTTCGATTATTCTTTAAACAATTTATTCCAGCGGACGTTGAGATTTACTGTTGGAAACTCATTGGCCCACTTCTTATGAGTTTTATAAGTCTTCTTATGGGTCTCAACCTACACGGAGAGTTTGAGTTCCAAAAGCTGATACAATTCCAGCGGTGGATAAAGACCTCCCACCCGGCAAATCAGGAGCGAAGGGGTTGCTGGGATTGACAATTATAGCAAGACTGTTAGGATAATGAGCATAAAGGAAACAGCACTGTAGAATGCGTATCTGTTAGCTTAATGGGGGAACGGAGTAAAACAAGAAGGGAAAGAATTTTATTCAAAAAAGAAGCAGTGAAGGTTTTATTTTCTAATTCTCTGCACCACACTCCAGTCCAGTGAATGCGGGAATGCGACTTTAATTTGGTCTGTCAAACGCCTTTTAACCAAAACCCGCCCCATTTCGTTACTTTAGCAAATCATTCAAGGGGAAGGCGGAGAGCACTGTGATTGACATTGGAATAGGCAGCCCGTAGTCGACTAGATCCCTGCCGTTTTGTGGGCTGTCAGGTTGTTGGGCCGCAAAGGGAACAGATGGACATATGCACAGAACAATGCTGGACAGCGTTTCGGGCAGGTCTTTGACTGTCAGCTGGCAGGTCCATTGCGGTACTGAGTCTCCAGGACGGAGCCTTGCCCCTCACAAAACACATACTATCCTAACGTTCCAGAGCTGCCGGTCGATGTGACAACTTGCCAGGAATAACACCTGGGTGATCAGGGGGTGAATGTGAGGAGCTGGAACCCTCACTGCAACCGCCTTTGGATTGTGCTCAGGTCGCGTCTTTATTAATGAACTGAAGCACCGAGGTGACCGGATATTTCACCGCGCTGATCACCTGCTCCCTGAATTTCGACTGGGTCACCCCGTAAATAAATGTGTTCGTGCAGCAGCTGAAATCTCTCAGCAAAAACCCGACGACGCTGAAGATCCATTCTGAATAATTGAATTGGAATCCTTTCCCTGAGACCTCATAATATATGACATTTGCAAAATGTGTCATCCACAGGAGGATGAAGCGGCCGGAGAGGGTGAAGAGTAAAATCACAGACCTCCTCCTGCTTTCCACCTCCGGGTCACTGCGGTTCTCCCCCTTGCTCTGACCCTTTAGCCCCTTAAGGACCCGACTGGCCACTAAAATGTGTCTGACTGCCAGAGCCTTGAGCAGCACGATCCCAGCGAAAGGGAGGAACGGAGCTAAAACCGTATCGAGCCAGTCATATCCTACCCACCAGGGGTCAGTGAAAACATTGACCTTGGTAATACAGAGCCACGGGACATTGTCGATGATCATCCAGGGTTCCCATATGAAGTATCGGGGAACATTTTTCAGACAGGACAGTACGCCGGTTGTTGTCAGAACCACAGCCGCAGTTTTCCCGGTGCAATATTTTGTTTTCAGTTTCTGGCAGCAAATGGCGACAAACCGGTCAAAGGTGAAAGTGACGGTGAACCAGACAGAACCGTGTGTGGCTGTGAAGCTCAGTACATCGATAACACTTCACACAGGGGAGATGCTCAGAAAACTCCACCGGAAGTAATTCCATCTTATTCGAGTCAATATGACCCCGGTGACAATGGTCAGTAGATCGGCCGCTGCCATGGCCACCAGGTAGCGAGTGGTGCAGGTGGAGAGGCCGCACTTTCCCCGGGACAGGATCACAATCGCCACTACATTCACTGGAGAGAGAGAGGGAGAGAAACAGACACTGGGCTTTACCTGACACATTCTCCGGGAATTAACACCGGATCGAGTTGCAGCTAAAGATGTCTGTGAACGGCTGCTAATCCAGCACCAGACACGGGTCACACTATCTCTGAACTGTTTTCTTCAGTGTGGAGGTAAAGCAATGTGTGGGGAATCGTCGGCGATATAAACGAGCTGAATGAACAACAACGATCGCTGCTGATTCCGATTCCAGTCGCTGATGGGGCCGGTTTCACTGACTTAACCGTGACTGACAAGGACTCTGGAAAATCAGCATCTGATGTTCCCAAGATGAGATACAGAGAGTAGAAACACACTGAAAACACTGGAAACAGTATTAGCAAACAGAGACTGAGTGGCTCAGTTAACGGATTAATTCTACACCGCAGTTCAATTCGATAACTCACGTGAGCAGATCCCTGGACGCCGGATCGGGTGATCTGATCAAATTATAGACCGAAAGGCAGCGGGATACGATTGTGACAGAGTCCACAGGGTGACGCGAAACACAACACCAGGGGCCAATGAACCGCCCCCCCCTCCCCCAGTCACACCTTCTCGGAGAGCTACCTGTCCTCAGCACTGGGACATATCTGGACAAGGTATCATTAAAGGCAAGAACAGCGTTTGAGTCGATCCCGTGGGTTAGAGAGAGACAGAGGTTTAGTTCACTTTGTCATTGAATATGAAAAATCGGAAATTGGAATTGACAGGATCGATATCTCTGACGGATATTTGTACAATGATCATCAAGTGTGAAGATTGTAAAATGATCAGGAATAGGTTCACACCGGTAACAATCAGAAATTCCAAACATGAATCCCTCTGCTCACTCACCGGGAACTCAAACAACGGCAATGAACATTACTTTCTGCACTCTCATGTACATATCCAACAATGCAGGCATTTTCTATGTCCAGTGATTTGCCCCCACCCCCCCCCCCCCCCCGTGTTACCGTGATCTCTCGGAATGAAATGCTGAGGCAGCACTTGCCTCGGGTTTTTAATACAATTCAGTGACTCCACAGGGACAGATTTCAACTGAAATAAAAATAAAGATTTTAAATTATTTACAAATCGATTACATCAGACAGGTCAATTTCCGGCGGTGACGGATCGCGATTAAACTGTCCAATTAATAGGAAGACCATTGGCTGCCTGAACAATTAAAAAAAAACAGAAACAGAGGGCATAATTCAAATTGCATTTATTAGTAATGCATGTACAAATGAAATAAATTTGAGACTTGTCGCAGCTCCAAATCAGGAGGCACCCCCACATGCACATTAGATTGTGCCAGAGCAAGAATCATTTCAAACAGTTTACAAAAAATGTTTTCTCCATTTAAAACATAGGAAACAAAAAAGGTCAAAGTTGACATTGCCTTTTATTGAAATATAGATAAACGGAAAAACCTTGAAATCCGACCCACCTGCAGATGCCCCGGCTCACCCAGGTTAGTGTTTACCGCCAAATCCTCCAACACACCCAACTTTGTGCAAATTTGTCAGCATCCACAAATATGTGCTCTCCAGAAAACCCTCATTGAAGCTTCAAATCAGTGTGCACACCAAAGCATCCGACACCACGAAATCCTTGTGCCCTCACACATTCGCTGTCATACCCCTGAAGCTGAGAATATCCGCAAAGCTGGATGCTCCGCCAAACCCGTTCGCACCACTAGATTAACTGGCAGACCCCGAAATATGCCGACATCCCCATTTATCTGACCAAACAATAACATGTATCATCTTGTCCCTGTGTCGTCCGACCTACCAATCCCCTGCAATATTGTCACAGTATGTCGCCAGAAAATCTTTTTCACAATTTTCACCACTTTCCGCACCACGGCTTCTGCCATTTTATGCTTAATAAGGTTACTGGGACACTGATACTTCTTCACTTTCCTAAACGTCTTGTCCCACTCCCTCCCTAATCGCCTCTGCAAACTCCTCAGTTCACAGTGATACAGCCTTTCTCCTGATAATCCTGTTTGTAATTGGAATCACATCCATCACTGTTTGCTGAATAACGTGACATAAACTTTCATTGTAAAAATACACATCTTCGTCAACATTCTGCAGCGGTTCCAGAACTTCTGTGAATATTAAATCTCGTACCCATTCAGACACACAAGTTGGAAAACTGTTCTTTAATCACACCATTACCATCATTCCGCAAACAAACCCTCAGTGAACTGCGTTAAAATCTTAGCAGCAGACAACTCTTCGTGAGAGAGAACAAAATATACTTTCTCACAACTCAGTAGAAAGTTTTCCACAAGCGTTGTAAACCATAATCTGTTTTATACAACTACCTGCTGAATCAAAAAATTATACAGCAAATCCCAAATAGGGCTCATTCACATTCACAACACATGCACCCTGCCTCCTTCCTTATAAAACTGTCAGCACTACCTCTCTATCAAATGACCAATCACGCCAAACGACAATATAATCCTGCACAGAAAAACTTAACTGTGAAAATAATCTCTTTTCCTGAATACTCAAAACATCGGGGGATTCTGACAATTGAGAAACAGACTTCTTAATGTGCTGACGATGAAAAATCAGGCTGGGATAGACTAGGATGCAAATACTCCACCCATCAGATCTTCATTTACAGCTTCCAACATAACACCGGTTACACCGAGATACCTTTCTGCAGCTTTCACAATCATTTTATGTTTTTGCCAGTAGGACGAGATATCTGATCAGTGCAATTCACCACATCCATTATAAACATCACAAACGCCATTGTATCCACCAGTACAGTAACTTTCCTGAGAGAACTGTGATGCGGACATATATCCACTGACCCCCTAGTCTATTCTCTGACTCGGAACACTTTATTAAGTTTAGCAATCAGAGTCAGGTTTAACTTTTTGCAAGGTCTCTGCATAAGACACACCCAACTGTACTTTAACCTGTTGAACTGATCCGCCTCTATTTTCCTAAGGCAACATAGTTGCTGTTTTCACTTTCCTAGCTCTCTCCATGACTGAAATTCACATTAACTAATCATCTCATTTGACCGACAGGTTCCTCTGCCAGTGACAGCAGGGGACAGTGAAGGGTCTGAACTACGATAGGCCTGGTGGAAATCTGCCCCAAACTCAGACCCTCCTTGTCTGCTCTATCGCTATGGCGGAGTTCAGCGATACTGCTGTCGGTGGTCGTCGGCCGCGGCATCTACAGGGACGGGCGTGGCTCTCCGTCCACACCTCCGAGTGTCTGTCCCGGCGATGTTTGCCAGCCTCCGCCGATGCAGAGAAAATTGCGCCACCTGCCGGCAGCAGGCACTCTGGGAGTTATGAACTACGATCCTCCACACTCCTGGTGAATCTCCTCTGGAGACCTCCTGCACAAAATATACTTTGTTTAGGATGCAACAGTTTAAGAAACATACCAGGTCAGGCACAATCTCTTGAAAGGAATACTGTCGAAGTTTCGGATGAAATCCTCCAGTTTCAGCATTGAGAGTGGCCCTTCCAGGCTGCACTGGTGCCCACCAAAATTGTCCCATCTGCCTGCGTGTGAGCCATTTCCTCTGGGCATGAGTTAGCTTGAATAGTCACATGGGCACAGGTGCTGAAAGGTTATTTTCCCTGCTGCAGGAGTCTTTGACTAATCCTTTCCTATCCTATACTTAATCGCGATGCCTTTTAAATTTGTATCAGGCCAGGACCACAAAGGAGGTAGTGTTTAGTCTCTTTCTGAGCAGTGAGGTGATTATTTACTCAGAGCCTGGTAAGATATACTGCAGATTATGGATAGAGGCAGGAAACCACATCACCAGTGACTTGACCAATATATTTGTGCCCTATGAAGCCAAAGTAAGATATCAGACAAACGCTGATCAATCTTATTAAGTTATTTAAGAGGGGGGATGGATAATCGTGGAAAATATAGACTCACGTTAGGGGTAGACACGTTTCTAGAGAAGATTCTTAGGGATTGGATGTAGAGTTATCAAACTCCTCACACATCAACATACCCATCGTCTCCTCCAGAGTGTGAATGTCTGTTTCCCGACGGCCCTTTCGGCCGGCACCAGGACCATCCCTCCCGTCCATGTACCTGTCCAAGTGTCTCAATGGAACCTCATTTCACCACTTCCACTGGCGTCTCATTCCAAGCTCACACTGTCATCTCAGTAAAGAAGTTCCCCCACATTTTACACTTAAAAACTTTTCCTTTTACCCCAAACTTATGACCTCTTATTCAGGCCTCACCCAACCTGAGGGGGAAAAGCCTCAACTTCGGTGCGACAAAACGCTTTGAATCTTTCTCCCCAACTCAGGCCTTCAACTCCTGGAAACATCATTATAAATTTTCGCTCTAATCGTTCAAGGTTCTTGATGGTTTTTCGTGTAGAAGTGTAACCATGGATAGATACACGAAGCTTAGAAAAATAGAGGACTATGAGTAAGCCTAGGCAGTTCCATTGTAGGGACAGGTTCAGCACAGCTTTGTGGGCCGAAGGACCTGTATTGTACGGTAGGTTTTCTATGATCCAAACTACACACAATACTCCAGGATTGTCCTCGGTACCGTCTTTACAGCTTCCAACATAACATTGCAATTCGTGTACTCAGTACTTTGATTCATGAAGGCCAATGTGCCAAAGGCTCTCTTCATGGCCCTGCCCTGAACTATGCAACTGTTTTCCCGGATCCTTCTGCTCCCCGCAGACCACAATCCCCGGCCAGTCACTGTCTGAGTCCAACCCTGTTGTTCCCGGCAAAGCGCAACACCTCACATCGGTCCTCATTACATTCCAGCTGCAAAACCGTCAGCCCATTTATCCAGCTGCTAAACTCATCTCCAAGTTTTGATAATCTGCCTCACTGCCACTCATACTCTGTATCCAGGTGTCAGCTGCAAATCCAGTTTACTATATTCCCATTGAAATCCGCAGTTACGTGGAGCTGAGGAGGACGATGGCGCCTGACGGCGACTCCTTGTTTGCAACTTCGGAAAGAGCTCTGGTTCTATTTTAATATCTCTATTTTTCCCTCTCATGTTGCTTTCGAAGACCCCGACCTGGAATTATAAACTGACTTTGGTTCTTTGCGGGAATGGGACCCGTTCTCGGAGTCTGACGACTGGCCGTTATTCGATATACCAAGGACGAGGGCTAAAACACCAGCGCGCCTTCAGTATTCCGGGATTTCGTAGCTCTGGAGGCGGGTGGAGTCGAGGTCGGTGGCGTTGCAGGAAATCGGTGCGTCGTGGGAGTTGGAAGATCGAAAGCAGTGAGCTGGCTGCTGGCCGTGTGCCCAAAGACCCGAGTTCCTCGGGCACAGAGCTCGGAAAAAGCGACACAGATATTTAACATCTTAAATCAGCGAACTGTTTGTTATGCCCCCCTCCACCGCTGTGAATCGGAGACACCCGTTAGTCCCTTATTAGAGGGGGAGGGAGGGAGGGAGAGAGAGAGAGAGAGAGAGAGAGAGAGAGAGATGGGGGGAAAGGCTGTGGTGTGTTGAATTACCGGGTGAACGTGTAGTCTTTGGGGTTCTGAAAGTCTCTGTCTCTGTTGACGCTTTGCTGCACGTTTCAGTGTCAGTGCTCGGAGTAGGGCGCCGATGCTTTCTTTAACTTCGGGATGGGGGGAGGGGAGATGTTTGCATTACTACTGTTTATTCATGGGTGGAGTGAAATGGGCTGAAGTTGAGGTGCTAGCATTTAACTGTCATCCATACCTTGCGGTAATTTTCTGTTTTCGTGGATGGTTGCGAAGAGAAGAATTTCAGGATGTATATTGTCTACATTTCTCTTACATTAACTACACATTTGAAACATTTGATACCTTTGAAATACTTCTATATCCTGTCCCTTAGACTGTCTGACAATAAGTTAACCGCTGGTGTCAGGCTCATCCGCCTCTACTTTCCCGGCTCATCGTCAGAGACTTTCATCATTCGATAGGTTTCAATCGGGTCACCCCTCATTCTTCTGAATCCCAGTGAATGCAGACCGAAAGCCATCGAACCTGGAATCATTCTTCGTCAGAGACATCATTCGGTGTATCTAAGGCAGAGGTTGATAAATTCTTGTTTAGTCAGAGAAGAAAGGGCGATGGTGAGAGGGCAGGAGATGGGGGCTGAAAGGGAAAATGGAACAGCCATGATGAAAACGCGGATTTCTTGGGTCAGATTTCCCGATTCCGCTCCAGAATCTTATGGTCTTGTGAAGGCTGAACAGCGATATGCTGTGGTCCGTATAGGTACCAAGGCCATGGGTAGGAAGAGGGACAATTTTATTCAAATTGAGTTCAGGGAGATGTGTGCAAAGCTGAATGGCGGGAGTTACAGGGCTGTGTCCTTAGGATTGCTACCCATGCCTCAGTACCAGTGAAATCAGAAGTATGAAGATTATATAGTTTAACCTATGACGATGGAGTTGGTGCAGACGGGAGAGTTTCAAATTTTTGGATCATTGAAGTGCATCACCACACACGTCCTGGCACTGTCTTCCATCTGCCATTTTTTCCCTCTTTTTCCTCATTCGGCTGAGTCCCTTTGCAGCTTCTCTGCATCCACAATGTACCGACCTTCATATCGTCCGCAAATCCTGCGACAACGCTACCTGCGCCTTCCCCGACCTTCATATCGTCCACAAACACCGCGACAAAGCTACCTGCCCCTTCACCGACCTTCATATTGTGCTCAAACACTGCAAAAAAGCTACCTGCCCCTTCACCGACCTTCATATCGTCCTCAGAACCTGCGACAAAGCTTCCTGCCCCTTCACCGACCTTCATATCATCCGCAAACCCTGCAACAAAGCTACCTGCCCCTTCACCGACCTTCATATCGTGCTCAAACACTGCGACAAAGCCATCTTCCAATTCACTGACATAGAATGTAACAGTGATCGGTCCCAACGCAGACGTCAGTGGAACAACACCAGGAACGGCAGCCAAACGAGGAAAGGCTCCCTTACTTCAAACACTTTGCATTCTGCTAGTCAGACAGTTCTAGAATCTTCCCTGTTTGTTAAGCAGCCTCATGTCCGGCACCTTCTCCCCCAAGGGATCTGAACCAAGTAGCTGAGAGATTGCGGAGGCGTTAATAATGATCTTTCGAGAATCAGTAGGTTCTGGCGAAGTACCAGATGACTGGAAAATTGCAAATGTTACTCTGCTATATAAGAAGGGTGGGAGGTGGCATAAATGAAACTATAGACCCGTTAGCCTGACATCAGTGTTTAGAAACTTGTTGAGAATGATTGTTAGGGATAAAATCGTCGAGTACCTGGAGGCACATGACGAGATAGGCAATAGACAATAGACAATAGGTGCAGAAGTAGACCATTCGGCCCCTCGAGTCTGCACCGCCATTCTGAGAACATGGCTGATCATTCACTATCAATACCCAGTCCCTGCCTTGTCCCCATATCCCTTGATTCCCCTATCCATCAGATATCTATCTAGCTCCTTCTTGAAAGCATCCAGAGAATTGGCCTCCACCGTCTTCCGAGATAGTGCATTCCACACCTGCACAACTCTCTGGGAGAAGAAGCTCTTCCTCAACTCTGTTTTAAATAACTGACCTCTTATTCTCAATCCATGCCCTCTGGTATTGAACTCTCCCAACATCTGGAATATATTTCCTGCCTCAATCCTATCAAATCCTTTAATTATCTTAAACGTTTCAATCAGATCCCCTCTCAATCTCCTCAATCCCAGCGTGTACAAGCCCAATCTCTCCAATCTCTCTGCGTAAGACAGCCATGCCATCCCAGGAATCAACCTAGTGAATCTACGCTGCACTTCCTCAATTGCCAGAATGTCCTTCCTTAAACCTGGAGACCAAAACTGTACACAATATTCCAGGTGTGGTCTCACCTTCCTGAAAGGAAAATCCAGCCTGATAAAGGCCTACCACAATTTTTGAGGTAATTACAAACTCATAGACAAAAGAGATGCGGTAGATATGGTGTAATTGGAAATTCCTAGCAAGATTGGAGTCCATGGCAATGCAGTCAGGCCAGACTGGAGAAATCTACTAATGATGCGTTTTGCGTGGAACCGATGAATAAAAAAAGCTTTGACCTCGTTCATGGGGCTGTATTACAGAGAACTCAACAACCCGACGGATTTAGAGGAACAAATCTGCAGAGAGACCGTAAATCGCAAGAAACATAAGGTTGGTGTTATAGTGGGATATTAGTTCCCTTGCAGTTCAAGTGCAAGTCGTCCCTTCTGTGCAGGTCCCAAAATGTTCCCTTACACACATCTGTCAGCTGCTGTCTATCACAGAGACTGGGAACAAAATAAAACCTTTCTGGTGGACTTCCAGTAACTCGTGGTTTTCCAGAAGTGACTGTGCTGGGACCATTTCCTTTTAACCTCTCTCTCAGTGACTTGGATGACGCATTTGATGGGTTTGTGGCCAGAATCGTCAGACTGTGAGGTCACTGTGCGTGAATGGGAATTGATGGACATATCCAGAGACCCATTATTCGGTGGCATTCCGAATAGTTCTTTGACTGACATTTGGCAGGCCATTGAGGAACTGAGTTAGATTCCATTTTGTCATGAACATGGAAATAGCTGCAACTGGAGAGAATGCGATACTTGATCTGCGATTAGAGGATGAGAGAGGGCAGTGGAAAAGGTTTATGTAGAGAACACTTTGCATCTAGTGACCACAAGGTCATTTGTTTCACGGTAAATACGCATAAACGTAGGTCTGGTGTGCGGGGTGAGATTCTAACTTGGAGAAAGATCAGTTTTAATGGAATCAGAAGTAATCTGTCAAGTGTGGATTAGGACAGGCTGTTTTCTGGCAAATGTGAACTTGGGAAGTGGAAAGCTTCAAAAAGTGTAAGTTTAGGAGTACAATTCTTGTATATGTCTGACTGAATAAAAGGTAAATTTGAAAGATGTAGACATCTTAGGTCCTTTTAGATGTTGAGGCCCTGGTGAAGAAATAAAAGGAGGTTCACTGCAGGTATAAGCAGGCCGGAACAAATGATGAGCTCATGGAGTATAAAAATGGAAGAGAACATAAGACACTGACACAACAGCAATTGGCATTTTTACCACAGTTAATTGAAGCATCCAGACTGCACACCGTGATTTCCATTTAACTAATTATATGAATTCTCAAACAAATTGACTGCACCAGTGACTATTTGGTTTGTCATATTCAAGGGGTGAATATCACTTTTTATACATCACTTTCATTTTGACACGAAATCGGCTTTCTGTTATTCAGTGTCAAAAGGCCAAATTAAACCATTGAGGATTAATGTTGTAAAACGATAAAACATGAAAACTTCCAAAGTGGTTATGAAT
The DNA here is from genome assembly GCF_030144855.1 of Hypanus sabinus. Taxonomy (NCBI): domain Eukaryota; kingdom Metazoa; phylum Chordata; class Chondrichthyes; order Myliobatiformes; family Dasyatidae; genus Hypanus; species Hypanus sabinus. The sequence goes on from NW_026778982.1 coordinate 349,282, forward strand.
ACTTTCTAGAGTGCTGTAAAATACAAAACAATCCTGCGTAGAATTAAGAAACATTAGGACCGATGTTGTCTTGATCCTGGTGCTGCGTGTTCTTACTCCTTTATGTCTGCTGCCCAATGGAAGGTGTGAGAAGACAGAATGACGGGCTGGAAAGGGTCTTTGTTTATATTAACTGCTTTCCAGGGGCAGCTAGAAATGCAGCTGGAGTCACTGGAGGGGGGTAATGTTTCTGTGACAGACAGTGCTGAGATCACAAAGTCCTTCTCTGACATGACTTCACAAATTGCCACACCTCACTCATCTGGACTGAACATCATTTGCCATTCCTCAGCCAACTCAACAAGCTGGTCAAGAATCACTTGTATCAGAATCAGAATCGGCTTTTCTTTAATCACCTGCATATGTTGTGAAATTTGGAAATTGTTACCATCAGGAAGGAGGTACAGAAGCCTGAAGGCAAACACTCATCGATTCAGGAACGGCTTCTTACCCTCTGCAATCAGATTCCTGAATGGGAATTGAAACTTTGGACACTATAATTGTTATTATTATTTTATTTTGTTTTCTCCTTCCATACTATGTATCGCAGTGAACTGCTGCTGCTAATCTAACAAATTCCACGACACACGCCAGTGGTAATAAACCTGATTCTGATTTGTTAACTTACCAGCAGCAGTTTCATCCAATATAAGAAAACATAGAAAGGGAAAAAAACAAAACAAGTAAAACAATAACTAAGCATATATGCATATTTAAATGCTGAATTATGCTGCAAATACAAAAATAATATATATTATAAAAGTGTGGTGCTGTTCATTGATACAATGTCCATTGAGGAATCGGATGGCAGAGGGGAAGAAGCTGTTCCTGAATCACTGAGAGTGTGCATTCAGGCTTCTGTATTTCTTTCTTGCCTTTATCAATGAGAAGAGGGCATGTTCTGGGTGATGGAAGTCCTGCATTTTTGACGTCGATTTTCTGATGCACCACTACTTGACGATGTCTTGGATACTACGGAGGCTCGGACCCAAGATGGAGCTAACTAATTTTACAACTTCTGGAAGCTGATTTTGGTCCTGCACAGTAACTGGCCCCATCCCCAACAAAGAGTGAATCGGCCTGTTAGGAGACACTTCACAGTACATTGAGATAGGTGTTTGAGCGACTTACATTACTAGTTCTCAAGGAGAACTCTGGTAGGCCAATTAGATGGTTCAATGCTGCTCATTGATAAAATACCAAAACATCATGTGCACGATTAAGAAATATTAACGAATAGTAGAAATACTGGAGTCATGATGCTCATTATAGGTCTGCTGCATAGAGACGTTTATACAGATGCTGTCCTCAATAATTCAAAGAGATTGAAGGATAAGGTTGCAGGGGGACAAAACGTGGCAGGTGCACTTGGAAAGAAAAACAAATCCCGACCGGGAGAAAACAGCACCTGTTCTTTCAGCACTGTTCTCCAGCAGTTTAAGGACAGACTCCGGTCGGAACATAAGCCACAAGTGTTCTTGAAAGTCAAGTATTAACCCTACCTACCAACAACCAAGCTTTGCCATTCTGGTCCATTTCATGATGGCTTATTTAGAAGCATGTGACTTCCCTCACAGAGATGATAGGTGTTTGTGCACTCAACTCTTGAAGGCTTGGACCCCATCGTCGGAGATATTTCCAATCACAGCATCTGGAAGGCTGTTCCCAATTCAGATAGCACAGGGAAGGAAGTTTCTATCCAGTGAGCAGATTCTCGCATTGGGCATAGAAAAGGCATGTGCAGGCACAGATAAATTTGACCGTGTGGTGCGCCGTCTCTCATAAGACGAAAGCAGAATGGCGCGAAGGTCTTCAGGGCTGCGGCTGGTGTGCATTTTGCATAGCACATTGTGAAATCACATCTTTTCAAACTCTAATGGAATATAGCTGCTGTCATGTCTTCATGATAGTTATATTCTTATTTTGGGAAAAGGATAAATTCTCAGAGATCCTAACTCTCAGGAATTGAAACTGCTCACTCTCTCCTGTTCCGATTCCTCTATGAGGATTGTTTCGTGCTCCCACGTCTTACCCTTGTATTAGTTAAAACCTTTTTCAATCTTTCTATTGGTTTGAAGATAGTGATGGGAATGCATGGACAAGTTCAGAGTTTAGGGATCTATTCTGTAGAAGTGGTGAATTTTAGTGGATTTGACTGCATTTTGCAGAGGTGGAGTGAGAGAATCTGTATGACAGAAAATGAACAGATGGCAAGTGGGTGTTTTTTTTATATGAGTGTGATTGCAGCTGTCCTGAAGAAGCATGTTTCTTTTAGAGTGAAGGATAGCCTGGCAAGTTGAGGGAACCTTGGCAAATCAGAGATATAAAGGTCGGGAAAAGGAGTAACAGTGTGTCTTGGGAGAGAGAGACCCCAGAGAGAACAGCAGGGTCTCCATGTCTTGAGCCTCAAGGAATGGGTGGGATCATGAATCAATCAATGATTTCTACTTTGTGTTTACTGAGTACAATATCATGGTTGCTCCATGGATAATGCAAACTCGTGGACTTGATTTGGAGGATATTTATATTACCAGTGAGCAGTTATGAGCAGCCTACTCTGCATTAAGGTGGAGGAATCATCAACGCCTGACCCACTGCTTTGTGGAAGGAGAGAGAAAATTGTCGAGGTCCACTGAAGGATGCTTCAATGACTGAAGAGTGGCTAATTTTTTTTTACTGTTTAAAGAGCTGTCAAGGACAAGCCTGGGAACTGCAGGTCAGTCAGTCTGACTTCAGTAGTTTGGACCGTCCTGGAGGGGATTCTGGGGGACAGGATTCACCTGTACTTGGATGGACAGTGTCTGATTAACAGGAGTCAGCGTGGCTTTGTTTGCAGGAAGTTGTGGTTGATGGATCTACAGAGATTTTTGTAAATTTACAAAATCTTATGAACAGAGGTGAATAAAGCTGTTTCTGAGAATGCAGGCTGGGGATTAGTGATGTGCTCCAGAGGGCAGAGCTGTGAGTCTTGTTCATTATTTTAACACTGTATTTGCATGCAAATGCAGAAGACTTCATCAGTAAGTTCGGTCATGTTATTGATAGTGAATAATGTACGCATAGAGATCCTGATCAGTTAGGGAAGAGGGCCAGAGTGGCAAATGCCTCACAACACAGATACAGATGTGAGAGAAATGTGTGAATTCTGTAGGATCTTCTCTATTTCTACATAAATATGATCTAAATGTGATCAGACCTTCACCTAAGTCCTAAAACTAGATAGAAAGTAGTCAATTAAATTAATAATACCAAAATATTATACTTGTTCATTTATTTTTTCAGAGTCTGTGGGTCTTTGAAAGTGGTGGCCGTGTACACAGGGTGGTGAGGAAATCCTCTGCGGCTTCTCCTGTCAGCAGGTACCATTCACCCACCACTCTCTGTGTGGAATAAGTTGCTCGAGTTTCCCTTTTGATCTTTCCCCTTTCAAAACATTCTGCCCTTACCCAGCTTAGTGAATTTCATCGTACAAATGAGCCACCAGAACTGCCCACAATACATAGTGGTCTCACCAATGACCTGTACTGTCACAACATGAAGTCCCATCTCCTGTACTCCAAACTCTAACTGATGAATGCCTTCTTCACCACCCTACACTTCCAGAGCACTCTGTACTTGTAATCCTTGGTCTGTCTGTTCTCTAACACTCTTGAGGATCCGACTAGATGCCACAGATACACCTGTTGGTGCCCCCTGTTAAATAGTTTTCTATCACTGAGACTCACTCAGAACACTGAACAGTGCGGTATAGGAACAGGTCCTTCCCAGCATGTCTGTGCTGAACACATGCCACATTAAACGGAATCACTTCTCTCCCTTCAATATCACTATCATATCTGCTTCCATCACTCCCCATCTCAGCCCACGCCAGCTCCCACCACTCTGTAAATAAAACTGATCTAATACTTGCCGTGTTCACCATCTTTAAATGATCACCCTGTCACTGTAAAGGCAGCCTTCTTGAATTTGACGTTTCCACCCTGGGAAAATTACTCTGACTGTTTCCCTTATCTACAACTGCATAGTTTTATAAACTTTGGTCAGGTCCCCCCCTCAGCCTCCTTCACTCCTCTGTTGCCAAAGGGAAGCACGTTCTCCACCTACTTCACATCCTTGACAATTTGTGTTGCGACTTTTAGGGAACTATGTACCTGTATCCCAATATCTCTCTGTTCACTAACACTCCCCATGACACTGTGTATGATGTCTGCTTTACCTTCCCAAACCCCTGTGCACTTGCCTGACACTGTAACAACACCTCTGCGTCTCTCTACACGAATCACATAAAAATGAATGTCCATCAAACATTCAATGCACCTGTCTGCTGTTTTTGTGTAACTTGTACAAGTGAACACCTGGACTCCTCTGTACTTGAATAATGTGCTGTTTCTCTGCATAAAAGTAATAGTCTGCGTTTTGGTTCTTTCCATTACTGAACACGCCATCGCTGTTTAGCATATTAAACTCCATTTTCCAAGTATTCTCTCTTTGACCCGGCGTCTCTGTGGCAGAGACCATACATCCCATCACAACATCACCCCCACCACATCCTGTCTTTGACAGACACTCTTGGAAACCTCACACTTTGTCCCCTCGTCCGCATGATTAATATCGATTGTGAATAACTGATGGCCCTCAACTTATCCCTGCTCCCTTAGAAAACCCATTACCAACCAAATCTTAACGCACCACACCAAAATTTTAATATTGATAGTATGTAATTGAGGGTGGATTTGATCCGCGGATATTCCAGTGGTTACATCCTCCAATCCTGAAACAAGCCTGTTAACAGAGTTTCTGTCTTCTATGTAAAAAACAGTCTTCTATTCTTGTGAACTCGTCTTGTGATTTCTGATGTTGCGCACCCGCCTTTCATGTGGCACCTTGTTTGATGTATTCTGAAAATCTAAACAGATCTATAGGTTCCCTTCTCGCAGCTAGACAAACTCTTTTCATGTTAATCAAACATGAGTTGCCTTTCACTCAATGAGCTGACAGGTTCTCAAATTGGGTCAAAGACTGACAAGTTGATGATGAAATATTTGGACACTGTCCTTCATCAGTCAATCCACAGAAGACAGGTCAAGGTGTTATGTTGCAGTTGTATAAGATGTGAGTTTACATTGAAATATCGTGTTTAGTTTTGGTCACAGTGTCACAGGAAAAATGTCTTCAAGCTGGAAATAAAGGAGGGGAAGTTTACAAGGTCATTGTTGCGTCACAAATGACTGAGATATGAGCAGTTTAGGATTGTGTTTCTTGGAATGTGGGAGAATGAGGGGCAATATTATACAGATGTATGAATCAAGGAAGTTCACAGATAGTGCGGATGGGTAGAAACTTTTGTTTAACAGGGATGTGGAATCCGCAACTACAGTGCGCCAGATTATGAGAGGGCAGAGATTAAATAGAAATCTGTTGCTCTATGTCTCTCAGTCAGACGGTGGTCAGTTTCGCACATCATGTCCACTGGGGCACAGACCACTGACCCGAGTTCTCTGTGCTGTGCCAGTCTTTCACGCTGTCCCCAGGTGCAGCCAGTCTTCGTGGTGGATACATCCTTTCTCAGAGATGAAGACCTTGGAGCTTCTGTAGCTCCGGGTTTTTGTGGGACTGGATTGCTGGAGTTAGGATGTCCAACTCTACTCCATTTGCATCCGGGCTTCGAACAGTGCTGGAACACTGAATATGTCCCTCTCCCGGTCAGCCTGCAAACATCTCCCTGCAATAGCTGTAATATCAAACACGTTTCTCACAATACAATGCATTCATTCACCCTATCTATACCCTTCATAATTTACTATACCGCTGTTAAATCTACCCTCATTCTCATTCGCTCAAAGGAATGTTAAAGCACCTTGAGATTATTGTTGATTCTGCTCACCAAGGACAGTTTATGTCCCATTTTGGCTTTTCTAATCACCTGTTTGAGCAATTTTCTGCTATCTTTGTATTCAGTGAGGCTCCAGTCCGATTTAGCTTCCGGAATCCCTTCCATTGTTCTGTAGAAGGCTCCAATATCACAGATCTGCTTGTATATGCAGCTCCATCCTGCGACCATATTTCATTTTCTCCTCGGAATCTGGTTTTACACTGAGACCAGCTGTACCCTCGCCCTCCGGCTGCTGTGTCTGAGGAGGGCGCGCTGCACTGTTCTCCGTCCCGGGGAAGGATTGCCGTCACTTTTACCGACCGCTCAAGTGTTTCTTTGTAGAGTGGGAAATTATTCCTTAAAATTCTGGATCAGAGCCGGGAACAGTAAAACCAGGGAATCCTTCAGTATGGACCCGGAGTGTGAGAGAGTTTGACGAGAGCGCTGTCCTTCAGTTCTGTTGTGCATGTACCGTTGGAAATTGGTGGATGTGTTAAAGTGCAGGTGGAGCTGGAAGATGAGGGGCCGCTCTCTGCAGTCCGTCACTCTGACTCTGTCTCATCCCCCTCCCAAGCCAGTCTCTCCGCACCTTCCTCGGCAGGTCGAGGTTCTGGGTATAACAGGAGACAGCAGCAGTCAGTCTGGCACTGAGCACCCATCTGAGTGAAGCAGCGTCATGTCCGGTGGAGGGAAAGAAGGCAAAGGACAGGGAAAAGGTGGAGCAGGCTCCTTTAGCTGTTCCATGTTAATATCTCGTGAAACATCAAACCAGCCATTTTCCCCCTGTCTCCTACTACCACATTTCAGGCTGCGGCGGTACATGCTGAGGGACACTCTGAGGCTTGGTGTACCCGACTGTGTCCCTGTAGAATGATGTGAGTAGAGATGTGCACAGTCCAGCTCTCATCAGCCTCATCAGAAAGTGCATATCTGCATTGTAATCCATTTGTCACTCTATGGCCCTCTTCCCTAAATGGTCAGGGTCTCACTGTAATATATAATAGTCCTCATGAACTGGGGTTTAACTCTCTAATCTCCCGGGCCCTATTGAATGTCGCTCAGGTGGTACTGCAAAGATCCTCTTTCCTCGTTCTACCTATGTTGTCAGTGCCCACATGCACCTCCCACTGAAAGTTCCTCTACAGGGCAGATAAGGCGTCCCGAACCCGGGCAGAGGCAGGTAACAGAGTCAGTCTGTGACTCTGCTACAAGGTCTTCCGCCATATCCAGTGTACATCAGTAAGCAGGGGCAATAGCATGCTCAGGTGTAACCTGCAGGCTAGTGGTGGGCTGGAGCGCCTTACGTCTATTATATTAAGTCTACCTACACAAACATAATTCCGGACATTGTCCCTAGTGTAGTGGAAAAAGAAACTAAAATATGAAAAGAGATGCAGCTTGGGTTCAATGATGCAGATAATGAAGCACGCTGGGGAACATGAAAATATCGAGTCTCCATCACTTACAGCTTTACACAGCTGCTTCGTTTTCTGATCTCGCAAACTGCCAAGATCAGAATAAATAAATATAATTGTTAAAATATCCCGCATGGAGGTAAACATACGTATAACGTAGTTAAACACTCAACAATATTCCGAATAGTGCTGCAAATAAACGTTCGAGTTGATGCTGTTCCGAGCAGGCTGTGCACAACAAAGAGAATTATTGCACATCACAAATCAGATTAATTACAGTCAGAAATAGATGTTGTTAACCCGTTGTAGTTCAGCACATGCAGAAATATGAGATACACCACATGTTGGTATAAAATGAAGATAGGACACATTATTATTAAAGGCTTTGTAATAATCTTATTTGTTGCTCTGATAGGAGTAAGCATTCCAACAAAGATTTCTCTGCAGAAGTGGAAGGATGTGAAACACAGACTTGATGAATCTGCCCAAAATCTCTACTAGTTAAACTCAGACTCTTCTCTCTGACCTCCTGGATAACCACTTCCTAGATTGGAACTGCAAGACAGTGGACATGAACAGACACATTGAGTGCTAAGCTGCAACGTCAGAAAGGTTACGGGCTCTTGTGTTCAATATGCAAAATGGCGTGTACTTTCAGAGCACGTCACTGACCACTCTAATGTAGTCATTGCTTCTCTGGATCTCAGCTCACTGAACTGAGATGATGATATCACTGCAGGCCAAGCTGCCGAAGTCATTACTATTCCACGCGCACCGTTGACCATGATGATAATGTTGCCTCTGGAGCCTTCACACTGACCACAGTGGTAACGTTACTGTGTGGCCTGGACATCCCCAAGACCGCCTTCCGAAACCACTTCCCAGTCAATGTCGTCCACTTAGCTAGAAAAAAAAACATTTTTGTTTCATTTTTGGTAGTTTTTAGCAAATGTGTATGACAAGGAAAATTGAAATATTCTATTATTATGCATTTATACTATGTAATTTGCTAAAACTCAGTTGAAATTGCAAATTTTCACGGTAATTTTGTTAATTTGGTTCTATAATTTAATCAGACAGTTTCAAAAAGATTTTTGAATCAATAATGATCTGCTGAATAAATTTACAACACAGTGGGAAAATGCCCAATATTTTTAATTGCCTTTCCCTCAACATATTTGGGTGAGAGCGGATTTTGCAAGTCTCTGGTATCCAAACAGAAAGGGCCCCTTAAATCACAGACGCTGCCTCCTGGCTGTTAGCCATTCCGCTGTCCGTGTCAGTAAATTTCCAGCAACGCCATTGGATGACATCTTTTTACGTAATCTGATGTGAGGCCCCTCATCAAATGACTTCTGAAAATCCAAGTCAGTGTCAGCCTCTGCCTCTCCTTTATCCACACAGCTTGTTATTCCCTCAAAGAATTCGAACAGGTTCATCAGGGAAGATTCCTTTGACGGAATCCACGCACAATTTGACTTATTTTATCATCCGTCTCCGAGTACCCCCAAAGATCATCCTTAATGTGACTCCCCACCCCCCATACCAGACGGCGATGCAGCCTGTTGGAATGCTGTCCATGGTACATCTATGCAAGTTATTTATTGATATACATAATCTTTTAAAACACCTGATGAAGTATAGCTGATGGATTGCCTTCTTTATGACTGCATCGATACCTTGGACCAGGTTAGATCCTCAGAATACTTGACACCCATCTCTGATCCCTCTATGGGGATTGGTATGTGTTCCTTCATATTACCGTTCCGAAGGTTACAATCAGTTTTTCATCGTACTCACGTTGAGTGCGAGGTTGTTACTGCGACACCACTCCTCTAGTTAGCACATCTCACTCCTGTATGCCCTCTATTCACTGCCTGAGATTCCACCAACAATGGTTGTCTCATCAGCAAATTTATAGATGGTATTTGAGCTGTGAGAAACCACACAGTCATGGGCATATAGAGAGTAGATCGGTGGGCTGAGCACAGACCCCTGAGGTGCGCCAGTGTTGATAGTCAGTGAAGAGGAGATGTTATAACCAAGCCGCACAGGCTGTGGTCTTCCGGCTATACAGTCAACGATCCAATTGCAGACGTAGCGTCACGTACCCCGTGATCGGGTTAAAGAACCTGCAGAAATGGAAAACACTCCGCAGTCTGGTATTGCTATTAACTAATAGTTTTTATTAGTAACTAAGCAATACCGTACTACAAATGCAAATATATCAAACAGGTTAGCAACGATATATAGATATATAAGTGTGGAAATAGGAAGAAAACTAGGCTCTTTCAAACCTAGGGGTAAATGAGTCAGTCTTACGATGTGATGAAGACAGTTCAGTTCAGGTCTAGTAGTTAGTTGAGTAACGTCGGAGAGAGAGAGGGGAGAGGTGGGAGGTGATGCTGTTGATCTTCCCGTTGTCTTCCGAAGTCCTGTTGTGGTCACCGACTATGACCATGATATGTACGACCGTTCTTCAGTGGGGGAATTATTACCCAGACGAGAGTGAACACACAAATAATTCCCCCACGGACGCGCCTTTTCCACACTGTGAGCCACCGATCGATTCTTAAAAAAAACCACCTTCGTGTGGGTGCAACAAAGCTCGTTCAGTGTCCGAACTGTGTGTCCCGTGGTGCGTCTGTCTGTGTAACAGCGGACCTGGCTTTTATCTCTCCATGTTGTCCATCAGCCTGCTGTGCACTCCACTTTCTGCACGAACTCTACAAGCAGGCAAGTGACCTCGGGGAAAAGGTAAACAAGCTGGCAGAAATAACTATCACATCAATCTTTCGAGCAGATTCTGTTTCTCTCTCTCATTGCGCTGGACACCTTCCGCTCTCTCGCTTAATAGCAGCACGGATCATAGGGTCTATTCTGGGCCCCGTTTCAAACTAGTTTTCCCCCGACAGTAGGAACAGAGCCCGAATTCTGCAACTGCTCAATCAGGATTATGCTGAGCAATAGTCGATGAACAACATCCTGACGGGATTCTGTTTGTGTTGCGAAAGTCATCAACCCTGCTCTGTCTCCATCTTCCCTCCACTCTCCGCCGCATTCATCTCATCTTCCATGTGTCCCGCATAAAGCGTATCAAGACCCACCCCGGTGTCCTGTACCCAACACCTCCCCACCCTCACCGCTCATCGATGGGTCAGAGGTGTTCGCGGTCCGTCGACTGCTGGACGGTCGTCGCCGAAGGCGTAGCCTCCAGTACCATGGGGACTGGGAGGGCTACTGACCTGAGTAGATGTGCTGAATCCCCGCCGTTACATCCTGGAGGCCTCTCTCCTCAGGGAATTTTATCGCCAGCACCAAGCTCTTCCTGCTGTGACAACAGGGGGCGTCCGTAGTGTGTGTGTGGCGGGGGCGGGGGTACTGTCAGTACCGCCAGTTGAACTCTGTCTTTTTGTGTGTTTCCTCCAGCTGTCAGTCTGTGGTTTTGTATTGCCAAGTGTCCTGTCCCCGCTCCTGCTCTACTCCGGCCCCTGTGTTACTGAGTACTCCGGCTCTCATCTGTTTCTCATTATTATCTGTATTGCTGCCACCTGTGTCTCATTGTGCTCCACCTATCACCTGCCGCTCTGTTTATTGCTCAGTCCGGTGCTTTTACCGGTTTGATGCCAGATTGTGCCAGTGAATCTACCTGAGCGTTTCCAGCATTAATATCTGTACCTGGACCGTCTGAATATCGACTCTGCCTGTTTCCCGATTCTGGACTTTGGATTTCTCTGGATGTTTTGATTTCTACCTGAATTTTGACGCTGACTTTGTTTGTACCACGGGATTTGTGACTCAGTATATATTGCAGTGTGCACTGTACTGTGTCTGCAATTGGATCCCTGCTCCGGATCCTTGACATAAATAGCAAACATGAATTGCTCTGCTCACTCACCGGGAACTCCAATGACCGCAATGAACACGTACAGTATTTTCTCCACACTCAAGTACCTATCCAATATTGCAGACAGATTCTCCGTCCAGTGGGTTGTCCTCCGCTGCTACAGACGAGCTCTCGCAGTGAGATGTTCAGATAACACATGCCTGCGTTTTTTAATAAAAACACAAAATGCTGGAAGAACTCAGCAGGCCAGACAGTATCTATGGGAGGAGGTAGTGACGACGTTTCGGGCCGAAACCCTTCGTCAGGAGTGAAGTAACATGGGATGGTCGGGGGGGGGGAGAATAAAAACAGGGGTGAGAGATAAAGTAGAGAGCTGGGAAGTGATAGGCTGAAGGGAAATGGGCTAGGAGAAAGTGGAGAATTATGGGAAATAAGAGAGAAAGAAAGGTAGGGCTGTGGGGAGATTATAGTGAGGGAGTAAAAGCGAGAGAAAGAGAATAAGACTATAATTATAGATTGGGATTGGGTAAGGGGGGGGAAGGGGTATCAACGGAGTTGAATGTTCATGCCGGCAGGTAGGAGGCTACCTGTGCGGGAGATTAGGTATTGCTCCATCGACCTGAGTGTGGCCTCATCTTGACGGTAGAGGAGGCCACGGACAGACATATCGGAGTGGGAGTGGTCTGTGGAATTGAAGTGTGTGGCCACAGGGAGATGCCGCCACTGCTGGAGGGCTGAGCACCGGTGTTCGGCGAAACGGTCTCCCAGTCTGCGGCGGGTCTGCCCAATGTATAAATGGCCATATCGGGAACACCGGATACACTATATCACCCCGATTGACTCGCAGGTGAAGTGGTGCCTCACCTGAAAGTACTGTCTGGGGCCTAGGATGGTGGTGTGGGAAGAAGTCTGGGGCAGGTGTAGCACTGATTCCGTTTGCAAGGAAAAATACCTGGAGGGAGGTCGGTGGGGAGGGATGTGGCGGATGAAAGACAAGGGAGTCGCGTAGGGAGCGATCTCTGCGGAAAGTCTAGAATGAGGGGAGGGGAAGATCTGGCTGGTGGTGGGATCCCGTAGGAGGTGGCGGAAGTTACGGAGGATTGTGTGTTGGAGCTGTAGGCTGGTAGGGTAATAGGTGAGGACCAGGGAGACTCTTATCCCTGGTGGGTTGGCGGGGGGATGGGGTGAGGGTAGAGGTGCGTGAAACACGGGAGATGCGATGGAGGGCAGAGTTGATTTTGGACGAAGGGAAACGCCTTTCTTTAAAAAAGGAAGACATTTCTTTTGCCCTAGAATGAAATGCCTCATCCTGAGAGCAGATGCGGCGGAGGCGGAGGAATTGAGAGGAAGGGATAGCAATTTTGCAGGAGACAGGGTGGGAGGAGAAATATTCCAGGTAGCTGTGAGAGTCTGTAGGGTTGTAGTAGGCATCAGTGGATAGTCTGTCTCCGGAGATCGAAACAGAAAGATCTAGAAAGGGTAGGGTGGTGTCGGAAATAGACCAGGTGAATTTGCGGGCAGGGTGAAAGTTGGAGGCGATGTTAGTGAAGTCGACGAGCTCAGCATGTGTGTAGGAAGCAGCGCCGATGCAGTCGTCGATATAACGTAAGAAAAGAGGAGGGCAGATACCGTTGTAGGCTTGCTACGCATGGCCGACAAAAAGGCAGGCCCGTCCGTGTGCCATTGTCTACACCTTCAGTTGTGAGGAAGTGGGAGGAGCCAAAGGAGAAATTGTTAAGGGTGAGGACTAATTCCGCAAGGCGGAGAAAGTGGTGGTAGAGGGTGAGGTTTTTAATATCACTTAGCGACTCCACGAAGACAGAATTCAACAGATTTAAACGTAAAGATGTTTGACTTACTTACACCAAATACTTTAAGCAGGTGCAATCCTCGCTGTGACAGATTCAGAATAAACTGAATAATTTATATTTACACCATTTGTGTGACCATTTTATTTATCCCAACAATGGTGACTGAACCTTCCGAGGTGTCTTATCAGCTAAAAGTGCTTCCACTGTACATGTGCACCATTTGTCAGACACTGAATATCGAAGTAAATTATGGCATAGTAGCTTGTGAAACTATTGAATCTCCGACTCTTGATGAAGGCTATGTTTGGAGGACTCTACAGAAGGCGTCTCCGAAATAATGTCTGTTTGTGTTGATGAATAAACACTTTCCTATCCATGAAACGCTCCAACGACTCAGCGAATCGGTCATACTCTGAATATTTGGGGGCTCGTCCAGGACCCACCCCTAACCATGACATATATCACCATCAAACTCACCAGTCTAGCCTGGGGGAGCATGACATAAACATAGCACCCTATATAGGTCCAGAACATGGCTGTAAGTCAAAGAAGCGGTAAGAAATTTTGTGTGAGTCTGAGCGTGTGCACGTGTCTGTCTGTGTGTGTCTGTGTGTGTGTGTGTGTGTGTGTGTGTGTGTGTGTGTGTGTGTGTGTGTGTGTGTGTGTGTGTGTGTGTTTTTCTATCTGTCTATACGTCTTAAAGTATGCCAGTGTGTTTCTGTGCGTGTTTCCCATTCCTCAATTCCACCCAAGTAGCCTCCCTAGACGAACGCTCTCAAATCAGTTTGAAGGCTGTCGAATATTGAATTCACATGGAACGGGGCAGAGTTGAAAGGTGGGGTGACAGGAGTTATTTTTAATTGATAAGACACCTGGGACGTATAGGGACACCTTTGTTGTATAATCTAACTCCCACAAATGATCTAAATATTATTCATTAATTTAATCCAATCTGTCATCTGAGCGATTGCACCTGCCTGACGTATTTGGTTTGTAAATAATTTAAAAGCATTTCTTTTTAAATCTGTTGAAATCTGTCCCTGTGGAATTGACAATGGCTTTTAATATCCCAGACAAGTTCTGCCTTAATATTTCATTCCGAGAGATCTCCTGACGCACAAAGAGACAAATCAATGGACAGAGAAAATGTCTGCAATGTTCTATAGGCATATCAATGCGGATAAAATATTGTACATGCTCATTGCCGTCATTGGAGTTCCGGGTGAATGAGCAGAGCATTTCTTGTTCGTTATTTCTGTGTGTTAATCGATGTGAACTGTTTACGATAATGTTCCAAGCTTACAACCTGAACATCACTGCACAAATATCCATCAGAGGTATCGATCCTGTTAATTTCACATTCTGAATTTTCATATTTAATAACGTGGAACTAAGTCTATGTTTCCCCTCTAACTCACGGGTCGAAGAGAACGCTGTTCTTGCCTTGAATGACACTTTATCCAGAGATGTCCCAGTCCCAGGGATCTCTCCGGGAAGTTGTGACTGCGAGATGTTCGCATTCTGAAGTACACTTTTCCTAAGTAATTCATCAGGGGGAAACCCTAGTCTTGTGTTTCCCGTCTCCCTGTGGAGTCTGTCACTGTCGGATCCCACTGTCTGTTGGTCAGTTATTGGATCTGATCACCTGAACCAGTGTTCACGGATCTGCTGCCGTGTGTTATCGAACTAAACTTCGCTGCAGAATTAATCCATTAACGGAGCAACTCAGCCACAGGTCACAAAGTGGTTCCTTCTTTCCCTCTGAAACCCGTCATAAATCGGGGCAGCGCTTCGACCTGAAGGAGGGTCTCGACCCGAAATGAAAGATGATTCAATTCCATGGATGCTGCCTGACATGCTGAGTTCCTCCAGTATTGTGTGTGTGGCTCCTCTCTGTATCCCTTCTCGGCCTCATCAGATGATGATTTTCCCGAGTCCTGGTCAGTCACAGTTAATTCAGTGAAACCGGCCCCATCAGCGACTGGAATGGGGATCAGCACCGATCGTTGTTGTTCATGCAGATCGTTTTTATCTCCAACGATTCCCCACACATCGTCTTATCTCCACACTGCAGAAGACCGGTCAGAGACAGTGCGACCCGTTTCTGGTGTTAAATTACCAGCCGTTTACAGACTCTAGCACTCCCAAGTTTTAGCTAAAGCCCGATCCCGTGTTAATTCACGGACAATGTGTTCAGTAATGCCCAGTGTCAGTTCTCACTCTCCATTGAATGCAGTGGCGATTGTGATCCTGTCCTGGGGAAAGTGCGGCCTCTCCACCTGCACCACTCTCTACCTGGTGGCCATGGCGACGGCGGATCTACTGACCATTGTCACTGAGGTCATTTTGTTTCCAATCAGAATATATCACTTTCCGTGGAGTTTTCTGGACATCACCCCTGTTGACCATTGTCACCGGGGTCATTTTATATCGAATCAGAGTGTATTACTTCACGTTGAGTTTTCTGGACATCACCCCTGTGTGCAGTGTTATCGATGTACTGAGCTTCACAGACACAAACTGTTCTGTCTGGTTCACCGTCACTTTCACCTTTGACCAGTTTGTCGCCATTTGCTGTCCGAAGCTGAAAATAAAATATTGCACCGGGAAAACTGCGACTGTGGTTCTGACAACAACCGGCGTACTGTTCTGTCAGAGAAACGTTCCCCGATACTTCACATGGGAACCCAGGGTGACCATCAACAGTGCACCGTGGCTCTGTGACCCAGGGTGGGTCGGATATGACTGGCTGGATACGGTTTTAACTCCGTTCCTCCCTTTCGCTGGGATCCTGCTGCTCAACGCTCTGACAGTCAGACACATTTTAGTGGCCAGTCGGGTCCGTAAGGGACTGAAGTGTCAGAGCAAGGGGGAGAACCGCAGTGACCCGGAGATGGAGAGCAGGAGGAGGTCTGTAGTTTTACTCTTCACCATCTCCGGGAGCTTCATCCTCCTGTGGATGACGGTGGTTGTAAATTTCATATATTATCAGGTCTCAGGAAAAGGATTCGATTTCAAAGATTCTGAACGGATCTTTCACTGCGTCGGGTTTTTCCTGATGGATTTCAGCTGCTGCACGAAGGCATTTATTTACGCGGTGACTCAGTCGAAATTCAGGGAGCAGGCGATCAGCGCGGTGAAATATCCCGTCACTTCGATGCTTCAGTTGATCAATAGCACCGCATCCTCAGTTTTCGCCAGAGTCTCCAGTCCGGGCTCCAACTCCTCAGATACACCGGCTGATCTCCCAGGTGTTATTCCCGGGCGGATTGTCCCATCGACCGGCAGTCTGGGACGTTAAGATAGTGTGTGTGGGGCGAGGGGCAAAGCACCGTCCAAGAGAGTCAGAACTTCGTTCGTCCCGCCAGATGCCAGACAAAGAACTACTCCGGAATGCCGCCCGCACATCCGTCTGCGGATATGTCCATCTCTTCGTATCCCGCTCACCAACTGCAGACAGAGATTCCCACAAGATGGCGCGGGTCGAGTCAAATGCTTATTTACTAACCCAATGTGAATCACACCAGTCTCCGCTATCTCGTTAAATGATTGACAATATTAAGACACTCCAATTTGAAGGCGTATTCCCGTTATCAACTGGACTGGACTGTGGCGCAGAGAATTGGAAAATAAAATCCTCACTGCTTCTGTCATCTAATGAAAGCTAATTGAGCCCCAACAAATCCTATACATTATACGTAACAAAACAAAAATACTGCGAATTATTTAAAGTCACACCCTTGACTTAAGAAAGCGGTAAAATGAAATCAATCAAGCCAACCAAAATTACAATGAAGTCTGTTTGATTTCTTTCCTGATATGCTTCACCCTAAAATAGCATCTGTTCAACCGTTTCATAATGAAAAAATCTACACGATCCGGAAGCATGTTTTGCAACAGGACAAAATGAATAATTAAGCATAGTAAGTCATGCCGATATAATTCCTTCTCTTCTTGTTTTCCCCATAAACCCAGCACTGTCATGTTCCCATACTAGTTCATGTCAATATAATTCCGTCCGTTCTTGTTTTATCCCTTTCTCCCCATACACCCAACACGTTTATGTATTCTGTAAAGGTGTACTCATTTTCCCATCGGTCTTTCCATAAGCTCCTAATTCTCAACATACATAACTCTGAACTTCTGATTTGTTAAGTGAAGGGTCTTTATCCACAGTTGAAATTTTGTAACTCACAGTCAACCCACTCATTCCCCTCAATACCTCTGTGTTCAGGGACCTATAAGGAGAATATATATAAACAAGTACTTTAATATGATTTAATGGCTGCTGAGTTTCCAACAGTAAATCTGACCGACTGCAAGAATAACGTGTTGAAGAGTTATCAAAACATAAAAGTAATCTGAACAACTATAACGTTATGTGGGAAGAAATTTCTCCGCCAACCTTCAGCCTAAACCGATGGCGAACAGTTCTGCGCTATATACTGGTAAATGGTTGCAGAGTAATTTCTTTATCATTGTCTATACTTCAGGCACAGTAGTGGTCTTCTCCAACATTCCCAGTTCAAGTATCTTTCGTTTCTTCTGGAAAAATGTTGAAAACTTGACTTGATTAGTGTAACGCTGAGGGCTATCGGCTTGTTTTTGTCCAGGGGAAAATCCGTCCACCCGCCAAACCGTGTCTCCCGTTTGCGTGGTTGCTGTGTAATGCCCACTGGCTCGTACATACAATATCAGACAGCACACAGTGTACGTTTTACAGATTACTCTTTACAAATCCTGCTGGAACTAGGTAATTAATAGTGATACAATATCAAAAGAAAGAAAAGGGCGCCAAAAATTATTCGAGTTCAATTGGTTCACAGAGTACACTTTATAAATTTTACTGGAACTAGGTTGTTAATAGCGATACAATATAAAAAGAAAGAAAAGGGCGCGGAAACGTTTTTAGAGTTCAATCAGTTCGTGCACAACCGTTGGAGCTCAGTTATCGAAGCCTTCTGTCCACCATTCGATCTTCTCGAACCTCCTCGACCCGCCGGCTGGGACCAACCTGGGACCAAAGGGTCCAGCACGTCCTTCCTCTTCGGTTCTCCTCCCGAACCCGCGCACTGACTCCAGGCTGTGCATACAGACTGAACAACATCGCTTCCAGAGGTTAGTTCCTCCGTTATCAATAATTATAACCCAAACATTTCAACTAAACAGAGCATTACCAAATCAGTTACCCACAAAGAAGCCTTTTCATTATAACGCTACAGAGAAGCCATTTTATATATGTAGTTAACATTGCAGTTAATAATCTGAGAACCGCGCAATCTCCTCCCACCGATCTCCCGGCAATAGTTGGGAGAACTTCACCTTTTTGTCAAACCTCCTCGTATTTCCCCGACTCTGCTCGGCACCCGCCTCCCTAGCCAGCTCATAAAGTCTTTGTAATTCACATCAGACACATACTTCAAGTTGGGCTTAGGCGATACTTTACCTGCATACGTCGCAAAACAGAGATCAATGGGCAACCTTGCCTCGCAACCAAACATCAAATAATAGGGCGAGTATCCGGTAGCTTCATTTCGGTACAGTTCTAACAGTGAAACAGATGCCCAATATGTTGACTCCATCGGCTCTTTTTGCTGATCAGAGTCCCCAGCATGTCTAGCAGCGTCCGATTAAACTTCTCAGGCTGGGGATTGCCCTGCGAATGACAGGGTGTGGGCCTCGATTTCCCGGCCCCCAACATACCCAATATCTCGTAGATGAGCTTACTGTCAAAGTCTCGTCCCTGGTCACTATGTGTCCTCCATAATGCACAAAATACTTCTTGGATACCACTTTCGCCATCGTCGTCGTCCTTTGCTCCTTGGTAGGGAACCTCTCCCTGAATGGGGTGTCCTCAGTCACTCGGATGTTATGGCGAATGCCCTTGGAACAACCGACATCAAGCTCGCCAAGAGAAATAGACATCTTTCAGCTTCAACATTTTCTCCACCAGCCTGCGTTTCCATTCCGGTGGCACAGGAGAATCCGCAAAGTTAAAGGCCTCAGCGGTCAGCTTTCCTCTGTTTTCCAATCCTTCCCCCCGCGTGGGCCTTACAGGGGCGCGAGACATTACCGTCACCGGGAACAAATGCTCCAGCGGCATGCCTCTTAATCTTGAAGGTGAATTCTCTCTTCGTAGTGGTCCTGACGCTCAGAGCTATCTGCCTCGCCTGTATCACCGAGGCCCTCTGCACTTCGGGCCTCACCAGCACCCCAGCCGGAAATCGTGTCTCTCCCTCGAGTTCTTCCGGGGCGTCCATAAAAGGGCTTCGCCATCAGGCCCTCCGGGAAATCCGGAGAAGATTTCCCATCACACTTGCTACTTCCCCGGGCCTTATTATCACAATTTTCAACTGGGTGCACCACACAGTTCCTCGTTTAAATACAGTCTCCGGCCCATATCCCCGAACAGTTCTCAGTCGCCCTCTCCTGGCAGGCCCCCATGAGCCTCCGCACCACAGGGGAGTTTGTACCCACCAGGATTGAAGCAACCTGGTCCGGACAAACCAGTGCTAACGTCTCCAAAACTTTAGACACTCCCACATCGGCTTCTGAAAATTCCAGTTTCACTAACGAACAACCGTCATGCGGTCATACCCAGCACTGACGCCCCAGATCTTCAGTGCAAAGAATGGAGTCAATGGCAAATGCTTTAAGTATTCATTGTCCAACGAACGGTATAGTAGTGTGACCTGCGACCCGGTGTCAGTATGACTTTAGCAAGGATTCCCTGTATCCATAGTGACACACTGCAGCGGAGTCCCACTAATCCTTCCAGAATCGGGTCTTCTGCTTTCAGGGGTTCCTTGGCACATTGCTGGGAACGTGTTCCCCTAGAGACACCAGGTCGTTCCCGCACTGGGTCCCCTCTAAGTTTCCCGACATCTCTCCCTTCCAGGGACTCGCCCTCCTAGAGGATTCCGGCCGCACACATCCCCGCGAGAAGTGGCCCTCCTCCCCGCAGTTATAGCACACCCCCTGTCTCTCACAGTCTCTCCGGAAGTGTCCCTCTTTCACACAGCTATAGCACACCCCCTGCCTCTCACAGTCTCTCCGGAAGTGGCCCTCTTTCACACTGTTATAACACACCCCCTGCCTCTGACAGTCTCTCCGGAAGTTTCCCTCTCTCCCAGAGTTATAGAACACGCTATTACTCGCCCCTCTTCTCGCTGACCTCCCGCCACTTGCAACATGCTGCGCTGTCCGTCTTCCGGGGGGCAAAGCCCGCCCTACCGACCCCTTCGCCCTCAGCTCTCAGCTCGGTCACCGGCTCCTTTGTCAGTTGCCGGGTGGAGTCCGATCCTCTTCCGTCCGCACCAGGGGCTACAACTGAGGATCTGACCCTGCTGACAGAGTCCTCCCGCGGCCTCAACGCACGCTCACCCCCCCACCCCCTCTCATCTCTGATCAGTTGAACAACCGTCGGAGGAGGGCGCGTTTTATAAGACTGCCGGAGACTCCAACCAATCTTGTCCTCGGTCTGGGCACCCCGAAATACCGGATCCATCCTGAACTGACCCAACTGTTCAGCCCGAATGACCCCCCGGTGCCGGAATCCATTAAGCTGTCTCTCTAGCCGAAAAATGTCCGCAGAGAGCTTCTCACCCTCCTCCTGATAAATGATTTGAAACTCACCGAGGAGCTCCCAGTCAACCCAAAAGCTCTTTCTAAAACCTCTATATAGTTCTTCAGAGTGGCCAAAGGCTGGTTAAACTTCACACCTCGCACCGTCCCAGCCGCCTCTCCCTGCAAACTTCCATCTAATCTCTGTCGCTTTTCATCATCCGAGCACTGATACAACCTCAACAACTGTGACGTTTGCGCAACCCCTGTCTCATAATCCTCCTCGCCCTCGGGAGTGGGCGTTATCTCCGAGAAAACTCTTATCTTCTGGCGGGGCCCCTCTGCCCTTCCCGCTAAGGAGGTAAGTGCAGAGGCCAACTCAGAGCTCTCGCCTTTCACGGTGGAACGGTAACTGACCAACTTTTCCAAATCTGACCGAAGTACGAAATCAAAGTTCCGCGAATCCTCGAAGTAACGCTTCATCCGGTACGCTAGTCTCCACACCACCTCAACACGCACGCATTGCTCTCTGCCCCCTTCGCAGCCGCACACCATCGCCGAAAAGCAGCTGCCGCCACCCCGACTGTATTTTATTTAAGCAGAGGGGTCACACAGCATCCACGGAATTCTGTCCCGGGACGAGCACCCCACAGATGTAACGGCCAGCGCTATCGGCTTCTATTTGTCTCGGGGAAAATCCGTCCACCCGCCAAACCGTGTCTCCCGTTTGCGCGGATGCTGCGTAATGCACAGTGATACAAACTCACACGTTCAATATCAGACCGCACACAATGCTCGTTTACAGAGTACACTTTATAAATCTTGCTGGAACTAGGTAATTAATAGCGATACAATATAAAAAGAAAGAAAAGAGAGCCAAAACTTATTAGAGTTCAATCAGTTCGTGCACAACCGTTCGAGCTCAGCTACCGATGCCTTCTGTTCACCATTGGATCTTCTCCGACCTCCTCGACCCGCCGCCTGGGACCAGCCTCGGTGATCGACCAGAGCGCATCCCGCACGTCCTTCCCCTCCGGTTCTCCTCCCGAAAAATAAAGACCAGCGCACTCACTCCAGATTCCCACACATACAGAGAGAACAACATTGCTACCGTTGGTTAGTTCCTCCGTTGTCAATAATTATAACCCAAACATTCCAACCAAACAGAGCCTTACCTTATCAGTTACCCACAAAGAAGCCATTTCATTATAACTCTACGGAGAAGCCATGTTATATATGCAATCAGCAGTTAACTGATTTGAGGAACGGGGAAGTATGAGTGTGAGGGCAGCTTGTAGTTCTCGGTGTCGGATATGGGAGGTCCTGGAGTCTCCGAGCCTCCCGGAAGTCCACATCTGCGCCAGGAGCACCGAACTGCAGCTCCTACGGGACCGTGTTAGGGAACTGGAGCTGCAGCTCGATGACCTTCGTCTGGTCAGTGAGAGTGAGGAGTTGATAGAGAGGAGTTACAGGCAGGTGGTCACACGGGGACCACGGGAGGCAGGTGGGTCACGGTTAGGAAGGGGAGGGGGAATAGTAAGGTACTAGAGAGTACCCCAGTGGCTGTATCCCTTGACAATAACTACTCCTGTTTGGATACTGTTGGGGGACGGGGGACAGCCTACCTGGGGGAATAAACAGCGGCCATGCCTCCATCACAGAGTCCGGTCCCGCAGCTCAGAAGGGTAGGGAAAGGAAGAGGAAGGCAGTAGTAATAGGGTACTCGATAGTTAGGGGGTCAGATAGGCGATTCTGTGGACGCGATCAGGAGACCCGGATGGTAGTTTGCCTCCCTGGTGCCAGAGTTCGAGTTGTTATTGATCGCGTCCAAGATTTCCTGAAGTGGGAGGGTGAGGAGCCAGAGGTCGTGGTGCACATTACTGCCGGTGCCACGCGACAGTGAGAGTAGGAATAGAATGATGTGGAGGATAAATGCGTGGCTGAGGGTTTGGAGCAGGGGGCATGGATTCAAGTTTCTGGATCACTGGGACCTCTTTTGGGGCAGGTCTGACCTGTCCAAAAAGGACGGGTTACACTTGAATCCTAGAGGGACCAATATCCTGGCTGGGAGATTTGCTCATGCTACTGGGGAGACTTTAAACTGGAATGGTTAGGGGTGGGAATCAATTTGAAGAGACTAGGGGAGAGGGGGTTAGTTCACAAATGGAGAAAGCTAGTAGACAGTGTGTGCCGGAGGATAGGCAGGTGATAGAGAAGGGGAGCGCTCAGACTGAAGATGTGAGGGAGAAGGAAGAAAGGGATAATTGATCGCATTGTTAGGGATAAACAGAGGAAGAGGTGGAGAGATTCTTGAATGCATCTAATGCTTGGAGCATTGTAAGAAAGCTGGATGAGCTTAGAGTGCGGACTGAAACATGGTCGCAGGAGGGGTATGATTGGCAACTAAATATTCCTGGATTTCGTTGCTTCAGGTGTGATAGAATCGGAGGGACAACGGGGGGGGGGGGGGGTGTTGCGTTGCTTCTCACAGAAAATATTACAACGGTGCTTTGGCAGGATAGATGAGTCTAGGGATACTGTTTGTGTGGAATTGAGTAACGGGAAAGCTGTAGTAACACTTATAGGGGTGTATTGTAGACCACGTAATAAGGAGCCAGAATTGGAGGAGCAAATTTGTCAGGAGATAGCAGATATTTGTAGTAAGCACAGGGTTGTGATTGTGGGAGATTTTAATTTCCCACACGTAGACTGGGAAGCCCATTCTGCAAAAGGCCTGGATGGTTTGGAGTTTGTAAAATGTGTGCAGGATAGTTTTTTGCAGCAATACATAGAGGTACCAACTAGAGAAGGGGCAGTGTTGGATATCCTGTTAGGGAATGAGGTAGGTCAGGTGACAGACGTACGTGTTGGGGAGCACTTCGGGTCCACTGATCACAACACCATTAGTTTCAATATAATTATGGAGAAGGATAGGACTGGACCCAGGGTTGAGATTTTTGATTGGAGAAAGACTAACTTTGAGGAGATGCGAAAGGACTTAGAAAGAGTGGATTAGGACAATTTGTGTTATGGGAAGGTTGTAACAGAGAAATGGAGCTCATTTAAAGGTGAAATTTTGAGGGTACAGAATCTTTACGTTCCTGTTAGGTTGAAAGGAAAGGTCGAAAGTTTGAGAGCGCCATGGTAGTAACTAATTGCTTTCTGGCTAAATGATTCTTGCCTCTCAAATTCAAACCCTACGACAAGACATCCTTTCATAGATATGGGGTCAAAACTGTTGGCATCTGTCTTCACTGCGGAAGAATCTATCATTGTGCCAGGGGTCTGTGAGTATCAGTGAAACAGGAGAGGGTGTCATTGCTCTTACAAAGAAATAAGTACCAGGCAAACTCAAAGGTCGTATGGTGGATAAGTCACCTGGGCTAAATGGACTAAATCCCAGCATCCTGCGAGAGGTTGTTTAACAGATAACGGATGCATTGGTTAAGATCCTTCAAGAATCAATTGGTTCTGGGATGATGCCGCACGGCTGGATGTTTGCATATGTCACTCTTCTGCTTGAGAAGGAAGGAAACGAAAGGAAATTATACGCCAGTTATCCAAACCTCGGGGGTTAGGATCATGTTGGATAGTTAGAGGAGGAAGTCTCCAGATACTTGAGACTAATGATGAGATATATCAAAGTCAGCATGGTTTCTGCGAAGGGAAAACTTGTCCGATAGTCCTGTTAGAGTTCTTCGAAGACGTGACAATCAAGATGGACAAAGGAGAGGCAGTGAATCTCATATACTGGGATTTTCAGAAAACGTTTGATAAGGTGCCTCACATGAGGCTGCGTAGCAAGATAAAGTCCTGGGGCGATACAGTAAAGATACTGGCATTGACAGAGGAATGGCTGACAGGCTGGAGTGGGAAGAAGGGGGCATTTCTGCTTGGCTGTCCGTGACTCGTGATGTTCCTCAGCGGTCAGAATTGGGACCGCTGGAGGTCATATTGCTCGTCAATGATTTAGATAAGGGAATTGATGACTTAGTGGAATTCTTTACGGATGATACGGAAATAAGTGGAGATGTCGGTAGTGCTGAGGAAGCAATGCAATTGTAGAAGGACAAATTGGAAGAATGAGAAAAGATGGTCGATGCAGTACAGTGTTGGGGATGTATGATAATGCATTTTGGTGAAAGGAGCAGTAGTGCGGACTATTATGTAAGTGGGGAGAAGGCTCAACCATCAGAGGTACAAAGGGACTTAACAGTCCTCGTGCAAGACTCCGAGAAGGTGAATTTGCTGGTCGAGTCTGTGAAAATGCAGGCAAATGCAATGTTGGCATTTATTTCAAGGACATTATAATATGAAAGCAAGGAGATAATGCTGAGTCCTCAGGGGACAGTAGTCAGGCTGCACTTGGAGTATTGACAACAGTGTTTTGAGCGTAGATCTAAGAAGGGATGTCTTGTCGTAGGTTTTGAATTTGAGAGCCAAGAAACATTTGGACAGAAAGCAAACACGAGTCATCATCTGTCGAGATCTGATGGAAATATGTGTTTTTCTAAAGGGAACTAGAACATTCACCAAAACAGCTGTCATGTTGTTGTTTCAGATCGCGAGTTTTTGTCAAGATTCAGTCCCCGTCAAAGAACATCCTTATTTCACTAGACATCAAGGACGGACCGTACAATGTCTCACAAAGGGTATGAAGGTGTTGTCTTCCTAAATAGAAGCAGCTGGAGCAGTTTGTGTTTGGAATGACTCGGGTCGCCAGTGATCTATCGGGCCCTTTTTACACACCTGTCTTTGTAAATGTCCCGAATCGTGGGAAGTTGCGCTGGGCTGTCCGCACCTTTCTCTGCCAAGTCCTGCGTTTGAGGGAAATAGGCAGGCAGGGATACCAGGCAGTGAGGAAGCTCTCAATTGTGTCCCTGTAGAAAATTACTATGATTTCGGGACTCTTGCTGATCTGGGGTGAAAGAGGCGCTGCTGTGCTTTCCTTTAACCACACATCCGGGATATACAGACCATCCGAAGTCCTCGGTGATGTGCACACTTCCAGCTGTTCACCCTTTCTACCCTAGAATGGGGGCGATGGTGCCTGTTATAAAAATTATTCAGACATTGAATGGTTTCATTTGATACGTGCCAACTCTCCGAGAACACACTGTTCCTGCAGCTCCTGGCAGGAAAACATTAATTAGCGGTGTCATCAGAAATGGA